>NC_142344.1:10958214-11266428 GCF_054954075.1 Amborella trichopoda | reverse complement strand
GGGTCTAGGTCCGGGTCTGATAATATTTTTTGGGTCCCAATATATGAAATGTATTTAATTATAGTTAAATACATAGATATTTTAATTTTTAGTTCAAGTCCAGGTCCTACACTATATTTTCGGGTCCAGATACATTTAATTATAGTTAAATACATAGATATTTTAATTTTTAGGTCAGATCCAAGTTCCATACACTATATTGTCAGGACCTGGACCCAACCCTACCGGTTGCCACTTGACATTCCCCATGGAGCACTTATTTTTGGACTTCTGTTTGCAGCAAATTGAAGTTAAAGGCTTGAAAGAGTGCATATCTATCTGAATTAGTAAATTTTAGAAAAGTGCAACGCGCAATTTGATTTTTGGAAAAAAAAAGAAAGAAAAATAATCACATCCAACCTATATTGGGAATTTATATTCTATTAATTTCCTTACTCTTCATTTTACCATTTTCTTCCTACAAAGCATTGAGAAGCTTTATTAACCGTTTGGATACATTAATAATCATATCAAAGCAATAGCCCTGCTTGCAATTTCAGGCAATCCTAAATAAGTGTTACATAGTCATATTAAAGAAGCCCTATTTTTGAAAATAGAGGAAAACTAACTTTTCTTGTGTGTAGCCTTATATGCATATTTGGGGGGTTTTGGAAATAAGAGGAATCCTTGTAGAATAGGCTCCCACTTTGAATAATAGTGAATGAAAACTGGGATACCTATCACGCATAATTTAAGGGGAAAAAAAATGCCACCATTTGTAAGATTTTGTGCACCTTAATAACACCTATAAAAGATTAGGTCATTGAACATTTGGAACCTCTAAAATAAGAGTTGCAGAGTTATGCAAGTAAAAATCTATATATGCCCCGCCAAACCCATTCTTCATTACATAATGTAGATACGGAAACACGATTGCATGACATCTTTTATTTTTGTTATAAAGAGGTCACAATTATTTTTAGTCTTTCGATATCAAATTAGATGTCTAAAGATGTATTATGAAGTTTTGAGATATATTTTTGAACTTTGGGTCTAGTCAATAATACTCTCACAATAGCTCGATTTGAAATGTGATGGACAAAAGTGAATTTGACCTCCTCATACTCAAACTTAGATGTTTTATGATGAGTCACGAAGTTCGAAAAATATTTTTGAACTTTGAATCTAATCAATGATACTCTCACAATAACCCGATTTGAAATGTGATGAACAAAAGTGAATTTGACCTTAAACTTTCATGCCGCTTATAGCAATAAGAATTTATTTGTTGAACTTTATTCAAAGAGGCAATATTTTAAGGGTGCAATTTGCATACGGATGCATCCGTAGGTGTGGACGTAAGGTGCACCTTCAAATGTTATTGTGTAATATAATTTTGATGTAAAATGTTCTTAGGATTATCTCAAAATCTATTTTTATATCTAATTATAAATTTTAAATTTTAAAAATGGTTAAAATAAAGTAGATCTATAAATATATGAAAATCTTGAAAATAGACGGTGTAGATAATAGGTTGTAAAATGCACTATTTCTGAGACTTAAAATCTTTTTATTTTCCATAGCCATACATCTCGATATCGAGATGATCAATCAAAAGGTTTTTCAACATTAAAACTACCTTTTCTGGTGCACTTTTAAGGGGCATCCGTAGTTCTACATTATAAGGTAGCATCCTTATCTAAACTTTTTCCATATTTTAAATCTTAAAAAGTTAAAATACTTTTGGTTAGTATAAACCGTTTTTTTATAAAATATGGTTAACTCTGTTGCTGGTTCTTTTAGATCTTCCTCTCAACTCTATTTAAGTCATGTTTTCACCTTTGTCTTACGGGAAAGCTTTCTTGTATCTCCCCTAATGTATAATACTTGTATACTTCCTTTGATTAGCTATCAGATATGAATAAACGGTTGAGATGGATCCAATTACCATGCACATTTTTATATTTTTATATTTTTTATTTTTACAAAATACTTTGATACCAAATTTTGGGTGTTCGCTACTCTTTTAAACTTGAACCTGAAAAAATATTAAAAGATATTGTCGATAAAATAAAATGACCAATATACCCTTAAAAGTTTCAGGGGTATTTTGGTTATTTTGTTTTACTAGAAATATTTTTTTTATATCATGTTTAGGTGCGCCCCATTGAGATGATGGTACGTACTAAATTCCATATTCATATAATGTGTAGAATAAAAACTAAAAATAAAGTACTCTAAGGTATAAGATCTGGATCAAATGGTCAATAGCTTATTCGATCTAAATTGGACAACTAGATGCCGGTATAGAAATTCTATATAGTAGGGGAAGTATAGAAACCTTTCCGTTGTCTTATTGTTCATTTATTAGCCATGTTGTTTTATTGGAGATTATTTTTCGTGTCTGCTAGTTATTGGCCCCCATGTTGTTTTATTGGAGATTATTTTTCCTGTCTGCTAGTTAGTGGCCATTTAGAAAATCGAATTTTTCAGGATCTATTAACTATTGCCGCTATAAAGAGCTAGTTGTTTGAATAATTAATTGCAGCTTCTATAGTTAGGTAACATGAATGAAAAGAAATCATATTCAATCATATATTGAATAAAGGAGGTATGATTAAAATAGCATGAAAACTAATATTTTAACAAATGGCTCATTTGGCTCCATATATATCCAAACCGCCGAATCATAATTTGATTATGCCAAATCTAGTTATTGGGACATTGCTATTTGGATAGCTTCTGGATGGGACCCACGTAAGGTAAATCCCTGTTTTGAGCATCTATTGTATAGCTGAGTCTGCATATTTTATATATTTTCATGTTAAAAAGGGAAAATTTAGTGGATTTTTCTCAAATATTTTGAAATTTAGTTATTATTTCTAATTTTAAGAAAACTAATAAGGGTTACGCCAACACTTTGAGAATGATACATTATTTGATGATAAGTCTTTTGTTTGAGTTATACCTTCTTTTGCTCAGAATCAAAATCTCTCACCAAAGAATGTATAATTCTTGAAGCGCTGGCATAACCCTTTTTAATTTTGCTTAAAATAAGAAATAATAACTACATTCTGAAGCAAAAGAAATAGAACAAAGTCCAACAAATCTCCACCTTGCCTTTTTCACTTAGTTTATTCTGATTTTTTTTATGAGTATACATTATTTTGTTTCGAATTATTTCTTTTGTTTGAATTAGATATTCTTATTTTAGAAATATTTTGATCATGGAATATCTCCTATGGACCCAATATATACAGCACAACCACATCCTATGCAATTAACTCATTTGGTATATTTATATTAGTTTATATTGACCAATTATTCAATTTATGCAAAATAAACAATTGAAATGCATATATACCCAATATATTGTAGTATTTAAAAAAATGCAACATAATCCATAAATCATGATATTATCATTCATATTCAATAAAAAGCACCGAATGGCCATATTAAAAGCAATAGGAAACTCAGATGGAAACAAAAGAAAAAGACAAATCCACAAAAGGAAATAGGATCGAAATAAAAATAAAAACAGGATCAGTCCACTCAATTTTTTAGAACAAAAAAGAAGGCAAGTCCAAAACATTTCACATGTCATGCATATTTCAAATCCAAACAATCCTTTCCTCCATTGGAGTCAGAAAATAAAATAAAAATTAAAATTTTTTTTTAAAAAAAAAAGGTCCTGTCCTCCACCGTCATGGTCATGAAGATTTTACTCAAAGCATCTTCAAAAATAGTTGTTTGAAAAGCCTCTACTTTCAAATAAGTATCAAGCATTAGGATCTTGCCCAACATATTGTAAACACTTGTTATTCAGCTGTCTCCTTGCCCACTTGGTTAATTGCTTCTCTCAATCCATCCTTAGTGTATCCAATGAACCTGCCACCATAGTTTTCTTTCGCTTTTTGCCGATGTGGTAGAATACATTCACCTAACTATTGGATTTAGTGCTATCCAAATTACCAACTTAAGGAAATCACATATTTTGTTGGATTTATTGAGACTGATTCATATGGGATTGAGATATTACCATATTATGTAGGATTGTGGGATTGAGATATTCCCATATTATGTAGGATTAAGATATTCTCATATTATGTAGGATTAAGATATTGAGATTGTAATTGATATTAATAAATTTTTTAAAAGAAATAGAAATCCAAAAAGATTAGGACTCTTGTATATATATATTAGTGTTTTTTTTCTGTTATTCATTTCCTGTTTTATTTTTGTTGCTTGTTGCTTGTTGCTTGTTGCTTGTTTTTGTCAATTATTTTTTCTCTTACTTTATTTGTCAAAAATCATCCAATCGGGTTTAGAGCTTTTGCGCACAACAAGTGGTATCAGAGTCTGGTTTTTTTCGATATAACAATAAAGGTTTCGAATGTGAAGTTCGAAGTGGAGAGGTTTGACGACAAGTAGTATTTTTTAGCAAGAATGATAAAGAAATTTATTTGGCAAAAGATAAGAATTTATGAAGGTATCCAATAGATGGTGAATATGTGATTTTGATATCAATCTGGAGATTGTTGGATTTAGTGCTACTCAAAATCACCCACATAAGAAAATCCCAAATTTTGTGGGATTAATTGATATTGATCATGTGGGATTGAGATATTCCTATATTATTTGGGAATGAGATATTCTCATAGGATTGAAATTGTTATTAATAAGTTTTCTAAAAGAAATAGAAATCCAAAAAGATTAGAGCGGTTAGATATATATCTCTTTGTTCTTTTGAGATATATGTAATATCTATAAGAAGTTTCCTATTTAGTATGGACTTTTAACTTTATATATATGGGATGAAAGTGCAAAGCATGGGAACGGAGATTTCCTCTAAAGAGAGGCGGTCTCGGCCCCTGTGTATAAGATGCAAGGCTTCATCTTCTCTTTGTGCATAAGATGTAAGGTTTTCTCTTAGAGAGCTTCCTACGGAGAGAAACATTGTGATATTCGGTCGTTTTTCTTTTAGTTAGAGAAAAAATCAGTTTCTCGTTGTTCTCATATATCTATCTGGTATTTCCGGTAATGGTTGTCAGAATTAAAGATAATGAATGGAGAGTTGTTTAAAAAGGTTTGCTCAACTTCGATTTTTGTCGAGGTTTCACGTAAATTTTTGTGTTCTTGTGGAATGTGCTTGATGTTTTATTTCTCATATTTTATTTACCAAATATTAACCCAACGAGTTTAGAGCTTCTGTGCACAATAGTAACATAAATGCTTGTTTAATAGAGATCGTATATTATGAGATCATTTACTATTAATACAAGGAGATCACAATTACCCATAACCATCAGATATGAAATTTGATAATTTGGATGTGTCATAGAGTCTAATAAAATTTCTTTTGCCCATTGAGCATGACCAATGGAATAAATGTCGTCACTCAATTTCACATCTGATGGTCAAGATTAATTTTGACCTTTATGTACCAAAAATAAATGATCTTGTTATATACTTTTCCATTTAATGAACTACATTGCAATGAGTAGCACCAAATATCGCCAACAATGACATATTCTAAGGAAGCATATTTGACATACAACATACCGAATATATATCATGAATATCGAGTAAATGGCCAATTTATGAATACTCACAAAATGCACGTGTGGCATGCGTATTATAGAAGCAAAATGCATTATCATTAAATATATATTATAAATAAAAGTTGTTAATTTTAAAGACATGCCTTAAACCCAAAAAATATAATTTAAAAGAAAAACTATTTATAAAAATCTCATTCCAAAATATGTGCCAAATTCATAGATAAACCTAAATATTGTAAATCTCTCATAATTGTAATTTTTGCAAGATTATGATGTCCTTGAAAAGCTTTAGTAAAGCTTTTTTCTAAGAAAAAAAAAACCTTAAATTGAACACCCCATTAATTTGGTGATTATCTTCAATTAAAAACTCATTCTTAATTTACCAATTATTTCCCAAAGCATTATTTCAAACATTTGGAAAAAACTATATTAGATAACATAACAAACAATAACCCAAAAGAAAATTAGGAATAAACAAGGTAAGACCTATTAATTTCAACATATATGCATAAAAACATCCAGAGAGAGAGAGGCCATAAACTGTAATGTAAGGAAAAAAATTTGTTAATTTCAAAAACATTATTCTAAAATACGTACTAAATTCTAATATAAACCTAGATATTATAAATATATCATAAGCTGTAAGTTTTGCAAGATTATTATACAGTTTAAAGCTTTGCTAAAGCCTCTATCTTATATAAAAAAAAAGTTAATTTGAACATGTTAATTTGATGATTATCTTTTATTAAAAAAAAATACTTCTATATTAAAAATAAAAAATCTATAAATAAGAGAAAAAATACTTGATAATCATATAAAGATTAAATCTACCAAAATAATTTCTACCTTTGAAATCCTCTTATTAAAAGACAAATCATAAGTTATAGTTCTTCTATAAAAAAACAAAGTGGCATACTAAGAAATTTGTGAAAGATAAATAAAATATTAAAACTACATAATTGTCTCAGTTTTCTCTTTTCAATATCCTTAAGTTTGATTGATCTTATATGTTCCTTTAACTTTTATAGCTCGTGACATTGGATTTTTGTAATGAACCTCGTTTGTTTTGGACACACACTCACACTCACTCTCTCATACACAGACACATTATAAGCACAATTCGTCTTTCTCCAAACCCACAGACTCTCTCTTTCTCTTTCTCTCTCATTATAGGCACAATTTGTCTTCCTCCCAATCCACAAACTCTCTCTCTCTCTCTCTCTCTCTCTCTCTCTCACATTGTGGGCATGCTCTCTCTTCTTCCTAATCCCATTCACCATGCCTAAAACCGCTCTAAACACACTCTTTCTCATTATCTCTCACACACACACAAATAAATTTTGTTGGAAAAATCGGCAAAAAAAAATTTAACCAAAGAGAGTATAAGCATATAAAATAAAAACTCTCACTATTTCAATAACAGGATATCACTATATATATGTCCACAAAGATAGAGAGAGCATAACAAAGAGCAAAAAAAAAAAAAAAAATTTGTTCACGCATTACCATGAAATGAACCATTTGATAAAAACCTCCATAAATTAGAATTTTATTATGGTTTTCATTAAGAAATTACTAACCTGAAAAAAAAATTGTAAATAACTCTACAGATAAAATCTATGTGAATTAAAGATCCAAATAAAGATGAGGCAAAAATAATGAAAGCAATGTTAACATTCAAATACTAATAATAATAATAATAATAATAATAATAATAATAATAATAATAATAATAATAATAATAATAATAATAATAATAATAATAATGAAAACAATGTTCAAGAAAAAAATGAAAGATTCCTGAGGAGGTTCTATGAAACTTAAAAAATAAATAAAGTGCAAAAAGGGCATCCAAAAATTTCTATGATTCATAAAAATAAAAATAAAAATAATAAAAATAAAATAAAATATGATGAAAAGGAAATTTAAGAAAAAGAAGTAGTTGGGTGTTTAGTTGCAAGTGAGAACAGATTAAAAAAAAAAAAAAGAACAATTGAAAAAACAGCGAGAATGCCTTCATATAAAGAATAGAAATTTGAAAAAATAGGTTCAAAATGTACTTATAATGTAGTTCACGTTTTTTTCTTTTGAGAAACTTACATGACTTTATTGCTATAAAGGAGCATTACATGAGAATCAATGTAACATGCTCACATTTACTGCAATCTTTTGCAATGCCGCTCCTCTCAGAGCTAATCCATCGACCACTTAATTAGCCTCCCTCCCTGTATACATGCTTAGAGGAGACTGTCATATCCATGATTTGCATCCATAATGCTCTCAATCTCCAAGGCAGCCTAAACTCCTTATTGCACCAATTAGTCATATTAAGATAATCCCCTTTAACTAAACAAAAACCATTAACATGTCTCTCCAATACCAATTTGATCCCTTGTAGAAGAGCACTCAAATGCGCTGAGGTTTGCAATAACACACCCACATGGCCTGGAAAATAAAAAAAATTCTAGCACCATTTGAGTCCTTCACAACTCCTCCAATATCTGCAAGTCCTGTATTCCCCATTGCACTACCATTAAAATTTAACTCTGCACCTCCTAGCCGTAATAGCTCCCATCTTCCTTTCGGCTTCAGCTTTATGAAACTTTGGTTGATCAGATTTCTCAGATTTAAAACCACATCCACGTTAGATACTCCACAGAGAACCCATTCCACATGGACTGTAGAATTTATTCTTAATAACTTCAACATTGAACACTAGCCCTTCTAAACTTCTCTTGTTCATCTCTAGCTATATTTCCCACAAAATCGCAGCTCGAAAGATCTTACACAAAACTTTCCCAACTTTCGGTAAACTATCAAGATTTAGCTGATTGGTAACATAAATGAAATACCCTCAATCTCCAAAGCCCAATTCATGATGGAGTTCACCGGAGAGGAAACAATCTAATTGATGCAAATTTGGGAAGGTGTTGCTCCTCTAGGCATAGAGATATCGAGAAGAAAAGGGCATTGAAGGGATTCTAATGGTGGACACAAGACTCCATTAATTCTACCAAAAAATCCCCACAAATTACACGGAGAAATTACATCAAATTTTAAGTTTTAGAGAGAAAATATATTAAATTTTAGAAAGAAAAATTATATTCAATTTTAAAGAGAGAAACTATTGAAAAATTTTAGAGAGAAAAACTATCTCAAATTTTTAGAGCAAGAAACTATATTAATTTTTAAATTTTAGAGAGAGAAAGTATTTTAAAATATTAGAGAGTAAAACCATATCACATTTTAGGGAGAGAAATTATTTGAAAATTTTTAGAGAGAAAAACCTTTTCAAAATTTTTGGAGAGATAAATTATATCAAATTTTAAGTTTTAGATAGATAAAGTATCTTGAAATTTTAGATAGAGAAACCACATCAAATTTTATAAAGAGTTACTACCTTAAAAAATTTAGAGAAAGAAACTATCTCAAGATTTTAGAAAGATAAACTATCTCAAATTTCAAGTTTTAAAGAGAAAGCCTATGACAAGAATTTGGAGAGAGAAACTATATTAAAATTTAGAGAGAAAAATTGTATGAAAATTTTTAGAGAGAGAAATTATCTCAAAAATTTTAAAGAGATAAAGTATCTCAAATTTTAAGTGTTAGATAAAGTATCTTAACATTTTAGATAGAGAAACTCTATCAAATTTTAGAGAGAAACAATCCAAAATTTTTTAGAGAGAAAAACTATCTCAAATTTCAAGTTTTAGAGCGAAAATGCATATTAAAATTTTAGAGAGAAAAACTATATCAAATTTCAGAGAGAGAAATTGGCTGAATTTTTTTTAGAGAGAAACTATCCCAAATTTTAGATAGAGAAATTAGCTGGAATTTTTAGATGGAAACAATCTAAAATTCCAAGTTTTAAAGAGAAAATATCGTAAAATTTTAGAGAGTGAAACTATATCAAATTTTATAAAGAGAAACAACTTAAATTTTTTAGAGAGAGAAAATATCTCAAATTTTTAAAGAGAGAAACTATCTCAAAATTTCAAATTTTAGATTGAGAAAGTATCTTAAAATTTTAAAGAGAGAAGCTATATCAAATTTTAAAGAGAGAGACTATGTAAAAAAATTTAGAAAGATAAACTATCTCAAAAATTTAGAGAGAAACCATCTCAAATTTCAAATTTTAGAGAGAAACCATCTCAAATTTCAAATTTTAGATAGAGAAAGTATCTTAAAATTTTATTGAGAGAAAATACCTAAACTTTTAAAGAGGGAAACTATCTCAAAATGTTTAGAGAGAGAATATCTCAAATTGTTAGCATTAAAGAGATAAAATATCTCAAAATTTTAAAGAGAAACTATATCAAAATTTAGATAGAGAAATTACCTAAATGTTTTTTAGAGAGAAACTATCTCAACTTTTTAGAGGAAAAAACTATATCAAATTTTAAGTTTTAGATAGAGAAACTATACCAAAATTTAGAGAGAAAACAACAAAAAACTTTTTAGAGATGGGACTATATCAAGTTTTTTTTTTTTTTTTTTTTCGAGAGAGAAAATCTATATCAAATTTCAAGTTTTAGATAGAGAAAATATCTTCAAATTTTAGAGAGTAAAACTATATCAAATTTTAGAGAAAAAATTACCAAATTTTAGAGAAAAAATTTCCAAATTTTTTTTAGAGAGAAACTATCTTAAAATTTTTAGAGAAACTATATCAAATTTTACATTTTAGAGAGGGAAAGTTTCTTAACATTTTAGTGACATAAACTATATCAAATTTTAGAGAGAGAAACTACTTGAAAAATT
The DNA here is from genome assembly GCF_054954075.1 of Amborella trichopoda. NCBI lineage: Eukaryota > Viridiplantae > Streptophyta > Magnoliopsida > Amborellales > Amborellaceae > Amborella > Amborella trichopoda. The sequence goes on along the minus strand of NC_142344.1, from coordinate 11,256,127 downwards.
TAGCGATAGAGACTATATGAAAAAACTTTGAGAGAGAAATTGTCAACTATCTAAAATTTCAAATTTTTAGAGGGAGAAATTGTTTCAATTTTTTGGAGAGATAAACTTGTAAACAACCCATTTTGAAAAACAAAGAAATTCAATGGTTTTTCTAAATCCTAGATAGCTTTAAGACCACATTATCCTAGTAAATCCCCAGACCTTAGACCACCATAGTCCATATTGTTTGTCATGTGATCTAAAATCCTGCAGAATACCCTGTTTTAGTAAAAAAATCATTAAAAATAGCAAAACACATTGTTATGACTCAAATTTTGAAAGGCAACATCACAAAAGCCCGTAAATCACCCCATAATTAGAATCTTTTAATTATGAGAAGATTTGGTCTTGGCGACACCACCGGTACCTCCCAACCCGACTATCCCAAAATGATAGTTTCCGCATGCTAACCACTCCTCGACTATTTTTGGGCAGATTCATTGAATCTGAAACCTTTTGGTATGTTGCCCCGATTTTCAGCCTTTAAAAGATTATTTCAAGATCATTTATAGGGTTACACCTTGTTAGACCTTATTAGCTTGTGTGCCTAGAGAAAACTTTAAGATTGTAAGACCCGAGAAAAACTTAGATCTAGAAAAGCCTTAGCTTTAGGCCACCTGCAAGCTTTCGATTAAGAAATCCATCCAACCAAACCAAGGCTTGGTCAAATCTGAAGAGAAACAAAGAGGATGCGTGACATAAACTTAGTTGGTCCTAATACAGGCGAGGCCTCTAAGCCTTGGGAGGCCCAGGCCAATTGGCTCGGCCTTGTATATTTTTACTCTTTCCCACATTTCCTTTCTTTTTTTTCATTTTATTAGAATTTAATCAGTTTTATTTTATTTTATTTAGTGTTTCGTATTTCGGATTAATGTTGACTCTACCACAGATCTGAGACCAGATCTGATCACTTCTGAGTATAATTTGATTGTCCCCACTCTGTATCACTCTTAAAAAAAAAAAATCAGTTTGTGGTTCGGATCCGATCGATTCTCATTTTGAGATCGTCTCGATTTGCACTGTAAACAAAACTATATCAAATTTTAATTTTTCATATAAACTATCTCATTTTTTTAGAAAGAGAAACTATTTTTAAGAAAGAGAAACTATCTCAAAATTTCAAGTTTGATATGTTCTCTCTATGTGTAATAGCAAACCAGGTTATAAAAAAAATGATCCACACATGAGATTTGCATAACGTGGGTACCATTAAAAGCCATCCAACCAAGTTTTAAAAGCCATCCAACCAAGTTCTGGTTGAGTAACCAGGTCTTAACATAACCAAAATTTCACATATCAAGGATTTGATTCAAAAGCCCGGGTTTGTTAACCCATGAGCCAAACGAGCCCAAGCACCCAATACGTCTCACTTTCTCTCGTAAACAATACAATGTTCTAAAATAAGATTTTCTTTTCCTTTCATTCTATTAATACCTATGTTTTCCTTTCTTTTTTTTATTCTATCAAACATGATTTTGGGATAGAAAAATTGCCAGACAGGATTTTACACACCCTAGGATCCAAATGACCATAAGATTTTAGTTGAATGGTCAATATGTACTTTGTGGTTCTAAAGAAGCTGAAGAAAACTTTTCTATAATCAAATATACAAGTGTCCAAAATTATGGCATGGAACACGTATTTAATACTTTATAATTTGATTTATTGTTGTTGTTGTTTGGTTTGAGAACAGAAGCAATAAGCATGCAAAGCATATATACAAGGAAGATCATCTTAAAAAAAAGAAAAAAAAAATTCACGCACTTTCGAAAAATGAAGTCTGTTTATCTCTAATACTCCTACTCATGTGACTATCATCAATAAAGAGAAGCATTTTCTGAATGCCCCTGGTTTGGATAGACTCTCTTTTGGATCTCAAAGCCTTAGAACCTCCTCAATTCCTCTTCTCCTACTATGGTCTCACCTAGTTCAATAAGAAAATGTGTAGCTTTTGATAATAATGGGGAGTTTGGACTATGCCCCTAGGGCTATTTGTAAGGGGAAATTGTTTTTTTTATCCTTCAGCTATTATATAATAGCCACTATTTGTTGGTGATTTTTATGTAAATAGGATTCCAAAAGTTATAGACATAGTATTCCCTACAAGAGCAAAGGAAAGAAAAATAGATATCCCATTTTGTAGTCCATCCAAATAGGCCTTTACTTTGTTTGTGTATGCTCGTGTGTATATGAGAAATAGTTGTATGCACCAAGTAGATGTCTTGATCAATAAGGAGAACATAACAATAGAGATAACATGGGACAAAAGTGCCCCTAGGAAGGAGATGTCTAAATTATAGTTAATTGGGTATTTAGCTTTTTATACCTTTTAGGTTTAGAAACAACTTTTAATCTAAAGGGAGCCGTCAGATCTTCATCATGCGGTTCATAATGCATATCATTATTTAAATTTTAATTATTTTTCTATAAATCAGATCATAATGAAATTTTAGATGTGTGTACTAAAAAATAGGGCGCACAAATAAAAAATATTTTCTAAAATATAAAATGACCGAAATACACCTAAAAATGAGGGGTATTTTGGTCATTTTAAAATATTAAAAATATTGTTTTTATATTTTTATATAGTGCACAATAGTGTTAGGTATATACACCCAAAATTTTATATTAATCATATTCATATTAAAAAAAATTAAAATTCAAACAGTGATGTGCATTCTGAACCACATGATGAAGATCCGACGGCTCCCATTTCACCTATCTACTATTCATTATAGTTGGGCAACTGTTATAAGGTTTACCTATATATATATATATATTAAGAACTTGAATTTTTTAATGAATGATCAATGCATATATGCTTTGGGGTTGAATCACTAAATATCAAGATGCATATGAATTTGGAAAGATATTTAGTACAAACCCCTGATGTTTACAACCCTGGCCAAAACTTCGTCCGAGAAACTAATCTGAGTATTAGAAACTCTATAAATCTATCACCTTCACATAGACAAATATGGATTAGAAAAAGGGAAAATCACTTTCAAGCCCTAAAATGGTTAATCTTGTTGGACGATCTATTTCAAGAATTTATAGATCCACTAAATCTACACTATTTTTTGGAGCTCTAAATCCCATAATCAAGTAGAAATAGAGCACATGTTATTAAACTATTTGTCAGCTTTTAGCAAGGTTTTTCGAGATGCCAGTTATGTAAAACCCCTAACCTTGCAAAATCCTCATTCTATGAAATAATCATCAAATCTGTGAGCATTTAGCCACAATACAACATATGGGTAACAAGGCACTCTCTATTCATTAAAAGAGGCCTTACTGCCGAAATGTCCCAATCAACAAATATCTTAATTTGAGAAATCTAGTTGTTAGATAGAACTCTATTTGCTAAACCTAAAATGAAAGAAAGAGAAACACTGCATAATGTTTCACCCAAGGAAATGTTGTCCGTAAGGTGGGATCTTTAAGTCAAAAAAGAGAATACCAATCCATCCTCTCGACTCTCATGGCTAGGATCTTGAGAAAATGGCAGATTTGGAGCCTTAAAAATGCTCTCCACATGCGCTTTGGACTGTCAATCTACTAGGAAAAATAGACATAAACACACAAACAATAAAATGCAATATCAAACCACACCATGAGATTTACATGGTTCATTACTTGGGATACATCAAATAGGCAAACAAGAAAAATTCAATATCAAAAGAGAAAACTACAGCATGAAACACGAATTCAACTTTTTTTCTCTTCCATAGTCCATCACAATGATATAATATCTAGAAGGGCAATGATTTCATGCAATCCTTGTATAATAATATGATGCAATAACCTTAAAAAACCATCTTATGGCCATTTGTTTGATCCAATTTTTAAAATATACATTTTTTTCATTCTAATGAATAATCACAAAAAAAGAAAAATTTGAAAACACAACCTAGAAAGTATTTTTTAGCCCATACGCCGTTCATTTTTGTGAGATGCTTAGATCTAGGCCTTAGAAGGATTTTTTCATTTCCCATTTTTTTTATAAAGGCTAAGATCTTGAAATTCACAAAATGAATGGTCTAGGCTCATTTTGACAATATCTAAGGTTCAAATTGAATTTTTTTTTTTTTTTTGATGATTGATTATTGAGATGAAAAGAGAGTGTCTGCAAAATTTGGGATCATACAAATACCACAAACATGATTTTCTAAAAATATCGTTACAATATACTATAATACAACCGTTGCCTCATGAAACTCTTAAATCCAAGGGCGGATAACAAGCTTATTGTTCTCTTATCTTCTGCAAACAATTTATCTTCTCTTAAAGATGGGCCATACTCTCTTCTTCTTCACCAACATAAACCCCATGTTGAGAGATTTACAATATTAGGGCTTCTAGATTTCAAGGAGATGGCAATCCCTCTCCTTCTATTTTTTTCTCTTCTTTCTTTTTCATCTAAAAAACACTTCTTTCTTTTTCATCTTAAAAAGAAATTTATTTTGAGGAAGAAAACATAATAGACTCCAATAACTTCGAACTCCCTTTTCAAGAACCCATTAGAAAGAAGAAGGCATTGAAAGAGAAATACAATTGAATGTCCATGGGGTATAAATCTGATAATATTTTATTGTTGCCCCAACAATCTCCATCATGCTAATAAATTACCCAATTACCTTACCATTATGTTTTTTTCTCTAGAACATAGAGAACTTAACCAATGCCTCAAGCTTTTTGGCAAATAACCACTGCGAACATGCTTTGCTTATGTTCCTTCGTGCTCACACTTCTTATGAATACTCCACCTTCTTTATCTCTCGTATCATTGAGTTTTTGAGGCTATGTCACCTCCTCACATTTTCAATCGGTGTTCAATATCATGTCAATGCTGTCTCTTGTATGAGTTATTCCCATGAATTATTGCACGTGTTTAAAACCTTTGCAATACTTGCGCCTACTTCTCAAAACCTGAAGTACTAACTTTGCTGCATTGCAAATTTTCTTCCCACAGGCTAACCAAAAACTATAATTTAAGTAAAATATAAGAATCTCATAATAACAATTACCATGGATAAAAATCAAAATTAGAGTAGTATAAAAGACTCGAGTAATGATCCTATAGGATCCTCCCCCACCTATGTATGTAGGCCCCTAAAAGATCACCATTAAAGTTGGCACGGATCTCTATAAAAGTTATCACATAGGTGTGGGACTTGACTTTTCTATGGATCCGTATCAAATTTAATGGTAATCCTTTGGGGTCCTACACACATGGATGGGAGAGGGTCCAATAAGATCATTTCTCAAAAGACTCAAGTCACTCAAGTTACATTCATTTCTTCTTCAAATGAATATATATATATATATATATATATATATATATATATATATATATATATGGGAGTCACTGCTATACGCCCATAAGCGAATGGCTCAGATTGAATTTGGGCCATTCTGTGGCCGATCTAACACTCACAGATGTCTGATAATATTTGAATTTTAATTTTTTTTCTACAAATTCAAAGCACTTGAAATTTTAGGCGTTTTTTCTTCTCATCAAGGCGCACCTAATTAAAATATAAAAAATAATAATTCGTGAAAAAAATGACCAAAACAACCCTTGAAACTTTTCAAGGGTATTTTGGTCAAATTATTTCATGTGAAAGTTTTTTTTATATATTTTTTGGAGATTCACCTATTTTTGAAGAACGCACGCCTAAAAATTCAAGTGATTTGGATTTGTAGAAAATAAAATTAAAAATCAAACACTATCAGACATCCGTGATCGTCAGATCGGCCCAGATTCAATCTGGGCCGTGGGCGTTTACTGTAGTAATACGTACCTTGGCGCACAACATCCTTTCCCTATATATAGGGCAGTGATTTCATGCAACAAAAATCATGTTTGTGGTATTTGTATGACTCCTAATTTTGCACACACCCTCTTCATTTCAATAATCAATCCAAAAAACAAAAATTCAATTTGAACCCTAGATATGGTCAAAATGAGTCCGCTCCAAAAACGAATCTAAACTATTCATTTTATGAATTTCAAGATCTTAGCCTTTATAAATTCAAAATCATTTTTTTCCTTTTTAAAATTGTTCATCTAATGATAATAAAACCATAAAAAAAAATTTGGAAATGAAAAAATCCTTCTAAGACCTAAATCTAAACATCTCACCAAAATGAACAGCCTGTGTTAATTGGGTTAAAAAAATACTTGCTAGGTTGTGTTTTCAAATTTTCTTTTTTGCAAGTGTTCATTAGAATAAAAAGATTGTATATTTAAAATTTTGGATCAAATAAATGGCCATAAAATGGTTTTTTAAGGTTGTTGCATCATATTACTATACAACGGTTGCATGAAATCATTGCTCATATATATATGATGTCACACCCCATATGGATGATGTCATCCTCCACTATAATTAATAAATACTCTTATTTTTATCATGAATTTCTACTTTTCCTTTAAATAATTACCTAAATAGGTAAAAAGGTTACTACATAGTGGAGTAAGGTATTGAGTGTTTAAAACTGTTTAGTACATTAAGTAAAGAACTATTGTTCGGGTTGGACCGTATTTCTACAATATGCGGTCCAGAGGTATAAAACATCCATCTTAAAGATGAATGCAAATAGGTGGTCCATCTAAAAACAATTATAACCAATGGTCCAAATGTTTTCTTAATATAATTATTATTTCTAGTTTTCAATTTATTTATTTATTCATATTCACGATCTCCATGTTAAAGATTATATATACGCTAAAAATTAGGATCAAATTAGATTTAAAAAATATATTTATTACCGAGCCTACATTTCTACAATATGCGTAGGGGTGATAACAAGTCAGGTATGGGTCGGATCCGGCTGGACTCAGACCCGGACCCAGACCTGAATGTATTTGGGTTGACCTGACCCGTTGGGTCCAAACGTTTGACCCATACCCATACATGTCGAGTCTCGTATCACGACCCCATCCCCTGGCCCCTACCGTATCTAGCCGGAGGGCTATAGGGTGCAGGATTGCGGCCAAAGGTCGCGACTGGCACTCAGGTGGGAGTGGCTCAACGCGTATAAAATTTCGGAATCAAAGCAAACCACGAAACAAAATAAACTCATAAAACAAAAAGCCACAAATTGAGCAAAATAAAACCAATATATATATATATATATATATATATATATATTCAGTCTCAAAAATTTCTTTTACAATAATGTTTAAGGTGCTACCGGCCTGTCAATGAAATTACAATATTCATCAGAATGACAATGTAGCACCGCCACCAAACACCTACAATCAAAAGATTTCTGGACAGAACTCTGTTGGAAGATATTTTTCTTCATCATGGGGCCCTCGCTCAATAAAGCCTAGCAAATAGTGAAAATCCCGACAGTCTCATAATAGCCCTAGAACAGGCCAAGATCTTCATGATGACTCTCAAAAGTCTCTTGCCAAGTTTTGTCTCATTCTGACACGTCTAAGGCAGTGCATACTGAGAAACAGTTATAGCATAATCGACCTCTAACACCCTGAAACTGACCCTATAACTAGAGCTACATTCTCGGTGTCTCAATTTATTGTGGGGACCACTGCCATTAGATCCGGCACTATTGAAAACCCCCTAGGGTCAAATTTTAGCTTGAACAAACACTCCAGGAAAATGTTATAGACAAAAGAGTGAAACAGAAGGAGTCGCAGGCTATTCTCTTGCGGCCACCCTGCAACTCTACACCATTGAAGGGACAGCCACGAGTAGTGACTTTCGACGCTCATATCTCACCCGCCCTAAGTTGGATTGCGCTCAAATTTGGTGAGCATGTTTGTCGTATCAAGACGAGCGATTCGATACGTGGGATGCCCTGTGCCAATACTCAAGCACGAAGAAAAGCTAGAGAGAAGTTGCTGATCTTTGAATAAAGTGCATGAAATTCAACAACGTCGTGCCTTGCTTGAGCGGCCGAATCACACCGCTCGTGAGCCCGATCGATGCGAGACCAATTTCATCGCGTGCATAAGGTCACAAGCCATCTCTGACCTGAACCCCGTAATGATGAACGGTCAGATTCTACACACGAAGCCAACGAAGCCACTACAAATTTCATCGCCGAAATTCCAGATTCTGGCCAAAATCGAAGATTGAGAAATCTTTGTTCGGGTATGGAATCGAGCTGCGTTTATTGCCCCGTGATCGTAATGCATTCCCAGTGTGATCTAGCAAAGAAATCATCGAAAAACATCGAGGAACGAGCACACTATCAATCTGAAGTTTCAAGATCCATTCAAATTTCAAGTCACATGATCGTGCACTAACAACACGATCCATGGCTCGAAGTTGGTATCAAATCGATCGTCATGCCAAGCTCTACAAGAAAACAATCATCTTTCGATCAACCGAACATCGGAACGATCCCAGATCATCCATGAAAATCATGCACGTTCTAGGGCAATACATGGACTATTATGGAATTCCACGAATTGTTAGGAAGGGGTAAATATGTCATTTTACACCCTATTTTCTAATTTCTTTTAATTCATTTTAATCTTACTTTTCAGAAATTAATGTTACTTTTTATCATCCACCCATGTTTGGGGCAAATTCTATATGTACATACCATCATTGTACACACCATAGGACTCAATCCCTCACAAAAGAGAGAGTTTTTACTTAATACAGTTTCTCTTTCGTACCATTATTTGGTCACATTTGGAGAGAGAGAGCAAGGTGAGATAAACTTTTGATCAGTACCCCTAGGCTTGAGGTAGATCTTCTCTATCTACCTTTTCTTTTCGTCTCTTTCTTCTTCTTCTTCTTTCTCTTCCTCTCTTTTTTCTTCCTCTTCTCCTTCCGAGTTCCTCATGGAGGCTATGTGTGGCAGTGGTAGTGCCGTGCATGCCTCTCCCGTGGTCTCACAGGTCGCGCATGGTGATGGCAATGCCATGCAAGAGTCTTGTTCCCCCTTCTGTTTGTCTGTCTGTCTCTCTCAGTGAGGCCTGTAGACGGCGTTGCTCGTCGTCGTTCACAGATGTAACTTCGACGTCTCAGTGAAGAGCCCAGACAGCGAAACTCGTTGCTGCCCACAGGGGTCTTCCCTTGTTGTGCGCCTATCGCAGACGGCGATACCTGTCGTTGCTTGCTAGAGGCCTCAACAACACTTATTGTCGTCCGTGAGCTTCCTTCACGGACTCGGTGCCCATTGCCATCCGCGAGCTTCCTCCACGCATTCAGTGCTCATCGTCGTCCCCCTTGCGTCCCATGCCTGTTGCTGTGTGTCTCATGATAACTATCGCCACATGCTTTGCAAATGGCTATCACCGTGCGCTCCACGAGAGGCTATCGCTGCCCGCGCAGAGGTGCGTTACCTTCTTATGTTGCCAACGGCGATGTCTAGCGTCATCTGTAGTCCTCTACTCACCCTCTAGCCGTGAGCAGTAGTGTCTAGTGCTGTTCCAGGGCCGTGACACTGCTACTCCACGGTCATGGGTGGCAACGCCTAGCACCATCGGGACCCTATCCCCTCTGCGTATCTCTCTCTTTCTTTTCCCTTCACTCTTTTCTCTCCTCACTTGATTGAGTTGGACTTAACCTAGCATCGCCATATCGGTCTCGGTTTCGAGTAGTATTGCCGCCGTGCTGGTATTGAGTACCATGCCTGTCTTGCTACCACTCCGCCTATCAAGTTAGTCTCGTCCCTTCATCAAGTTTTCTTCTTTTTTCGACCTTTGCTCGAAACTTCCACTTCATCACTCTAAACCTGCACATTCTTAGCCACGCGGATGTGCAATGCTCTAAGACAAAGGTGGGTTTCTTTGTCGCACTTGTTTTGCAAATTAACAATAGTAGTATTGTGCAGAAAAACAAGGAGATTACAGGTCAAGGGAGGTGATTCCGAACAAGCTAAAGCAATTGGGGGGCTTTTTGACGTGATCTAAGAGGGCGCCCACACGAGCCAGCTCGAGTAAGTCTCGAACCCACCTTGAATTCCTCTCTCATCGGTTGGTATACCTGCCCTTGATCTTGAGCAAGGTTTCGAGAGAGTGATCTCAAATCTTGGGTTCACTAGAAACCCGAGATACGTGCTGCCATATCACCTAGATCTGGAGGGTGAGATCGAAGCACCTAACCAGCATGGCTACTCCACTGGGGACACGCTACCCCATCGTTGGATCGTTCTTGTTTGACTTTCCTTTATCTTTATTCCTGCTCACTACACACATACCTGTCTTTAGGATTGCTTAACCCCTTCATCCGAGTCGGGGGTTTTGTATTCCCCACACTCGTGAGTCTTCATTGGGAACAGGTTTCGCGAGCCTCGTTCCCAACCTTTCCCTATGTCACGCTCCCAGGTCATCACTTGGATAAAGGCAAGGATGGACCAACAAGTCCCTCACTCCCTACCTCCTTGCAATGGTAGACCTTCTGCCAACGCACCTTGCATTGGTGGCACACATGCTACCACACTCAGCACACACCCTGCTACCGACAACTCACTTGCTGGTCCCACTACTCGGGGCATCCTGAAGGTCGCCCCTCCCTCTCCCACGACTAACAGTTCAACTGTTGTTGCTCTTACGGGTCGCCGCGAGGCTACCCCCCATTTTCTATCACTTTGGACCCTGTACAAGAGGCTCGACACCAGAAGGAGGTAGCTTTGAAGCCACTACCTCACACACATCTACCAAAGCTAGTGGACCATCCATTCTAGCTACACCTCGGGGCAACCCTCAGATTACCTCGGAACACAATCAGCGTTCCGGTCTTCTTGGACTTGGCCCTGCACCTCCTTTGCATGCACACTCCACCACTCGGGGCAACCCTCATGTTACCCTGATGCGCAGGGTTCGGGTCTCCTTAGACCTAGCCCTGCATGCCTTTCACATGCATACTGCACCACCCGGGCCAATCCTCAGGTTACCTCGGGATACTGTCAGGGTTCGAGTCTTCCTGGACTTGGCCCTGCACATCCTCGAGGTAACCTTCAGGCTACCTTAGGACACCCTCAGGGTTCGGTTCTTCTTCGGACAGGCCCTGCACACCCCTTGCATCGCTCGGGGCAGCCTGGTTGCTGCGTTTGCCTGAGCACACGAAGGGGAACCTCATGGTCTCTTCTCCCGGCACATGCCTGCTCACTCTGTGAGCGATGGTCACACGGCCATTCCATCACACACACATGCTCATTGCATCGGGCCTCTTATGGCAGGACACGCTACTCGAGCCCGAGTTGACTACCAGATCATCTAAAGTCCTTCTGTAGAGGGCGTACACGCGCCAATCCCTCCGCTCTCCCTTAGCACACCTTTGCACCATGTGCACACGCATGGATCTGGCACTACACCCAGTTCCAAGGGAATCACGAGAACGGGTTGGAAGAACAGCTTACCTTCGCCCGACGACAGTACTATCGGGCCAAGAAGAGGGGAAATCATGGTCAAGCCCAGAAATAAGGCCGGGAGACCAAGACATTGAAGGCCTAGCTCAAGGGAAAAGTAAAGAAAGTGATTGAAGACTTCTCTTCTAATGATGAGAGCCCCTTCCCCTTTGCTGAGAGCCCCATTGAAATAACTCCTTTGTACCCTGAAGGCACATTGATTCCATGCAAAGCCAATTGCATGCTTCCCCCATGCCATACGTGCTGTATGTGAGCTATTGATAATAACAGTACGGCCTTATCCTATGAGGGTTTCACATTTCCATTTGGTGATGAAGAGCTCAATTCTTATGGGGCCACATCCCTCGTCCTCATGCATCCAATGACTCCTACCTCTAATGAGAGTTCGTCACTCTCCATACCTTGAATATGTCATGGCTCCTTATGAGGCTGATCACGTGTTCGCCCTGTGTCTTGAAAAATTCTTCCCCGATGACGATCAAGTGACCTCACCATCTTGTGAGAGTTTCATATTCTTATTAGATGATGATGATATCCAAGCCTTAGAAGATGAAGCCAACCTGAAGGAAGGCTCAATACTTCATCAATGAGGTTGTCGAAGCAGGGACAGTTGAGCCCATGGTCGAGAACCCCATTGAGCAAGAGGCATGTCGTGAGTGAAGTCTATTGGATGGTACTACCCCAAATGAAAGGGAAGCTTTCAGGGCAACCAGCCCCAAAGCCTCTGTTATCCCTTTGCTTCCCAATGGAGCAACCCAATCCTCCAGTAAGAGGAGAGCTCTCAAGCATGGCTGGTGTCGTAGCTATGGTGATCAATGAAATACCAGAATACTATGGGGACGAAGTTGCGCAGCTTAAGACCAAATTGAAGCAGTTATAAGCTGAGATGAGGTCAAAAGATGGAATCATAGAAACTTTGCACTAAGAGGTATTGGTGTCACGTAAGCCTGAGCATACCCCCTCGGGGCACCAGACCGTCTTTATCATCCCTCAAGCACCCCATCTGGTCATTGAAACAGCACCATCAAAAGAATAGCCACTCCCACCCTCGCCTCCCTCATTGCCGGTCTCTTCCCCACCGACTCAGGTTGGGAACGAAGAATTAGTGAAAGGCATGGTAAATGAAGCATTGAAAAATTACAGTATCCCAGTGATGGAAGAGCTGAATCGCTATCAAACACCTTACCCAGCATATGTTGACGAAACTCCATTTCCTTCGTGCTATCAAAGACTCGAATTCCTCAAGTTTGACGGTATTGGCTCATCGCGGCAACACATAGCCCATTTCATTTTAGCCTGTGGTAATGCAATGAATAATGAGCAGCTACTGCTTTGGCAATTTGTGGGAACCCTTGTTGAAAGGTACTTTTTTATCAACATGGGACATCTGCTCTATAAAGGCCTAGCAAGTAGATTCTAACAGTCTCATAACAGCCCTAGAACTGGCCAAGATCTTCATAAGGTCTCTCAAGAGTCTCCTACCAAGTTTCGTCACATTTCGATATGTCTAAGGCAGTGCGTACGGAGAAACAGTTTTGGCATAATCGGCCTCTAGCACCTTGAAAAGAACCCCTATAACTAGACCTGCATTTTCAATAGCTCAAATTGTTGTGGGACCACCACCATTGGATCTGGCACTGTTGAAAATCTACAGGGGTCAAATTTCAGCTCAAACGGACATTCCAGGAAGAAGTTATTGGCAAACAAGTGAAACAGGAGAAGTCGCACGCTATTCACGTGCGGCCACCCTGTAACACTGCACCATCAAAGGGACAGTCACGACTAGTGACTTTTAATGCTCGTATCTCACTCGCCCTAAGTTAGATCGCGCTCAAATTTGGTGAACATGTTCGTCTAATCAAGATGAGCGATTCGATATATGGCACGCCTTGTGACGATACCAAAGCGCGAGGAAAAGCTAGAGAGAAGTTGCTGATCGACGCGAGACCAATTCCATTGCGGGCGTAAGTTCTCTGGCCATCTATGACCCAAATCCCGTACATGATTAACAGTCGGATTCTGCACATGAAGCCAACGAACAAACTGCAAATTCTGTTGCCGTAATCCTTGATTCCGGCCAAAATCCCAAACTTGCAAAATCTTCGTTCGACCACATAATCGAGTTGTGTTTGGTACCTCGTGATCGTAGTGGCATGCTTAGTGTATTTCAACGGAGAAAACATTGGAAAACATTAAAGAACAAACACACTATCCATCCAAAATTTTAATATCTACTCAAATTTCAAGTCACATGATCGTGCACCAAAAACACGATCCATGGCTCGAAGTTGGTATTAAATCGATCACCATGTCGAGCCCTACAAGAAAACAATCATCTTACGATCAACCAGGCACCAGGATGACCCCAGATCAGCCATGCAAGATCACGCAAGTCCTAGGGCAATTCAGTGACTGTTTTGAAATTCCACAACTTGTTAAGAAGGGGGCAAATCTGTCATTTTGTACCATATTTTCTAATTTGTTTTAATTGAATTTAATCTTAATTTCGAGCAATTAGGGTTTACTTTTGATCATCTAGCCATGTTTGGGGCACACTTCTATATATACGTACCATCATTGTACCCAAAAAAAAAGAAGAGAAGACAGAGGCATACATACATAAGAGAGAGTTTTCACTTAATACAAGGTTCTCTTTCTTACCATTGTGGTGTCACGTTTGAGAGAGAGAGTGAGGTGAGAGAAACTTTTGATCGGTACCTCTAGGGTTGAGGCAAACCTTCTCTCTCTTCTTTTTCTTTTCTTCTTCTCTCTCTCTTATCCCCTCTCTTCTCCCTCTTCTTTGTCTGGGTGCCTTACAGAGGTCGTGCACAGCAGTGGCAGTGCCGTGCATGCCTCTCCCTTGGTCCCATAGGTTGTGCATGCCAATAGCAACGCCATGCACGAGTCCCCCTCCCCTTCAATTCGTCTCTCTTTCTTCCAGTGAAGTCTATAGATGGCGCTGCCTATCGTCGCCCACAGAGGTAGCTGTGACGTCTCGACGAAGAACCCAGATGGCGAAGCTTGTTGCTGTCGCAGGGTCTTCCTCTATTGCACGTCTAAAGAAGACGAAGATACCTATTGCCACCCGTTAGAGGCTCTGACGACACCCATGGCCGTCCGTGAGCTTCCTCTACACGAGCGGTGCTCATCACCATTCTCCCTGTGTCCCACCCCTCTCATCGTGCGACCTAGGAGAAACCATCACCGTGTCCCTCGTCAGGAGCCAGCACCATCTGCAAGGGATGTGTCGTCTCCTCGCATTGTAAACGGCGATGCCTATTGATGTCTGGATTTCCCCTTCTCTTTGGTGTCTCATTCTTTCCTCTTTCTCCTCTCACTTGACTAAGGGTACGCCTAGCCTATCACCGACGTGCCGACCTCGGTTTCGAGTAGTATTGCCGCCGTGTTGGTCCTGAGAACCATGCCCGTCTTGCTACCACTCCGAGTCGGTAATTTCTGGTTGTCATGCTAGTCCCACCCCTATGTCAAGCTCTCTTCTCTTTTCTATCTTTCGCCGAACCTTACACTTCATCGCCTTCTCATGTGAACGTGCATTGCTCTAAGACAAGGGTGGGTCCCTTTGACCCACTTATCTTACAAATTAACCATAGAAGTGTTGTGCAAAAAAACAAGAGAATTACAGGTCAAGGGAGCCGATTTCGAACCAGCTCAAGCAGGAGGCTTTCTTCGTGATCTAAGAGGGCGCCGACACGAGCCAGCCCGAGTAAGTCCTGAATCCACCTAAAATTCCTCTCTCATTAGTTGGTATACCTGCCCTTACCCTCGAGCAAGGTTCCGAGAGAGCGATATCAAATCCCAGGTTCACTAGAAACCCGAGACACGTGCTACCAGATCACGTAGATCCAAAGGACGAGATCGATGCACCTAACCAACCCTTACAGGAGCAGCATTCAAATGATACTCTCGGTTACTACCAAGGTCAATCTCATCATGAGCACAAATAGAGGAAGAGTTCCTTAAACACTTTTGGGACATAGAAAGGATAGTGCAACTCTTTGAACTCTTTGAGGTGAAACAAAAGCCACACGAGCCAGTGATCGAGTACATCGAAAGGTGGCGCAATCTGGCCACATCGATAGGTGAGCCGCAAGAGATAGAGTATTGCATCGACATGATGCACCTAGAATTGGCTCGTTATGTCACTTCATCATGGCCCAATACATTCGCCAAGATGGTCGACAAGGCAATTCAAATTGAAGGTTTGCTCAAACACCATGGTCTAGATGCACGACCCTAAACTGCATGGTCCAAACTATGCGACCTTAAACTACATGGTCCAAGTTATATGACCCTAAACAATAGCACACGTCCTAGTGGCATGACGTTAAACTGCACAACAGACAGTCTTAGAGGCAAGACCTTAAACATGCCCTCTAGTCTCGGCGGATGACCTTAAAACACACCAAATTGATGGTTACGGTCGCATGACCTTAGAAATGCTTCTAAAAAAAAAAATGAATGAAGGACATGGCGTGCACCCCCAATGACCACCATGGGCAAAATATGTCAAAAAGGAAAAAGACTGGCATCGTGAAAACCCGCAAGGGTACTATGGGCAAGATTGTCAAAATAAAAAGGGGTGTGGTGAAAACCCTTTGGAGCACTCACTCTCAAATGACGGGCGTGTTGATCCTTCCCTACGGGTCATCACAAGTAAAAATGTCAAAACGTCCCTATAGCAAGACGTTAAACTGCATGATATATAGTCCATTCGCATGACTATAAACTGTTTCATGTTCCCACATGTCTCCATGGGGTTACAACATGACACCCTCCTGTACATCCCCTATTACATCCTTCTTCACAAGCCCCCGGTGAAAGGACACCACCCCTCTGACGTGTCCTCCCAAATCAAGGTGTACCTCGGTCGTGACTGTAAGGCTTCGAAGCATAGCATGCAATCGTCAAGGCATGCGTCCGCCTCTACAAAGCTATTTATTAAAGAAGTGTACCACAGTTACAGCTGTAAGGCTTCGAAGCAGAACGTGCACTTCAAAGCATGCGTCTGCCTCTACCAGGCAATATATTAAAGAGGTGTACCATAGTTTCGACTATGAGGCTTCAAAGCAAAGCATGCAAGGCATGCGCCTGCCTCTACAAAGCAATATCTCAATGGGGCCTACCGCAGGCTCAACTGTATACCCCTACACCTCATAGGGCACTTTCACTACTCATTGTACCCATTCCACGCATCGCCATTACCTCAAGACTCTCCTGGCATCTATTTGTCCAATTGAGTTACATCACTTATAGTCCCCTTAAGCCTCCATCATGCACCTTTAACTGCCCATGACCCCACTTCTTGTCATGAGTGCCCTTATGCTAGACCCCCGTTACCGTCGGGTGTGTTCTACCACTATCTCTAGTGGGGTTACACCTATGACCCCACCTGTCATCCCCAGTGGAGTTATATGAGGCCTCATCATTACCCCTGTGGAGTCACACTGGCCCTCCTAATCCCCAATGAAGATTCGCTTCCACTTGCCACTCTTTGTAAGGCCACCATCTTCATCTAAAGCTCTCTGCTTGTGAATAGCCTTAGCTATTTTATCCCCAGGGAATCAGATTGCTATTCACAGACCTATCACCCAGGGAGCTTCATTCACATGGCAATCCACATAATGGTCTGCATTACATGACCTTAAACTGCACAACCATGGTCCTCATTTTATGACCTTAAATTGCACAGCCATGGTCCGCATTGCATGACTTTAAACTGCACAGCCATGGTCTGCATTGCATGACCTTAAACTGCATAGCCATGGTCTGCATTGCATGACCTTAAACTGCACAGCCATGGTCTGCATTGCATGACTTTAAACTGCACAGTCATGGTCCGCATTGCATGACTTTAAACTGCACAGCCATGGTCCGTGTTGCATAACCTTAAACTGCACAACCATGGTCCGCTTTGCATGACTTAACTGCACAGCCATGGTCCATGCTACATGACCTTAAATTGCACAGTCGTGGTCCATGTTGCATAACCTTAAACTGCATAGCCATGGTCCAAACTATATGACCTTAAACTGCAGCGAAGATCTAGTTGCATGAACTTAAACTGCATGGTCCATGCTGCATGACCTTAAACTACACAGCCATGGTCCATGCTGCATGACCTTAAATTGCATAGCCATGGTCCAAACTATATGACCTTAAACTGTAGCGGAGGTCTAGTTGCACGACCTTAAACTGCATGGTCCATGACTACATGACCTTAAACTGCACAGCCAAAGTCCATGTTGCATGACCTTAAACTGCAGTGCGCCAAACTATATGACCTTAAACTGTAGTGGAGGTCTAGTTGCATGACCTTAAACTGCATGGTCCTAGTTGCATGACTTTAAAACTGCATAACCATGATCCATGCTGCATGACCTTAAACTGCGCAGCCATGGTCCAAACTATATGACCTTAAATTGTAGCGGAAGTCTGTTGCATGACCTTATGGCTTTAAACTGCATAACCGCGATCCAAGCTATATGACCTTCAACCATAGTGTACGTCCTGACCGCATGACGTTAAACTGCTTGCCCTGGTCCAGGAGGCATGACCTTAAAAATGCACCCAGATACGCGTACACACCTTTTACGTGCATCTTCACACACATCCTCCTTAACCGACTCGTTCGTGTGCGCACACCACCTCCATACCTCTCTAGTGAGACCACACACGCGCACATGCCTTTTACATGAATCTTCATGCACGTCTTCCCTAACTGACCCGTTCGTGTGCGCGCACCGCCTTCGTTACCTTTCCAGTGAGTCCATTCATCATTACCATCTTTCACCGTTCTCCAGTGAGTCTTACATATGCCCACAAAAAGGCAAGCCATTTCGCCACCCATACTCGCAGTCAGCTAGTGGGTCACCATTATTCACCCACCATTCATTCGTCATCAACTCTTCACAAGCAATCTCTTGCCATCTCCTCAGAGTGAGTCAAAGCCATGACCCTACTCACTCATCATCACTACGGTCCAGCTGTAGGACCCTAAACTATAATACACATTCTGGCTGCATGACGTTAAAAGGCTTCGCATAGGACTCGAAGGCACGACCCTAAAAACATGCCTTCCCAAAAAAACGGGCATGGTGTACACCTGGACAAGGGAATGCCATGAGTAAAAATGGCAGACGGGCGTGGTCACGAAACCATGAGTAAGAGAGTTCTGTGGAAAACAAAATCCAGGCGTGGTGAAAACCCCCAAAGGCCATCGTGAACAAAAACAGATGAAAATGGTGGACATGGCTGCAAGGTCATGGGTAAAAGAGCCCAAAAATAACAGAAGTTGGTGAAAACTGCGGTGCCACTTTGCTTGTCCAAGTGAAAACCCGCAAAAGGGCACTTGGACCGACAACACAGGTTGACGCAAGACCGACGCCTCAGCCGACACTCAATTTCTAAACAATCACAATCCTAATGAGGTTTTCCTAAAATCCTCATGTATCAACCAATACAAAATGGCTTGCCAGGGAGTGAGATCCGCATAAGAACTCTCGCACTTTCAACATCAACAACATGGCTCGCCAGGGAGTGAGAGCCGCATAAGATCTCCCAACAACAACAAGAGTCCACGAGGGTGAGGTCGATGACCAAAAGATCCCTCCGAAATGCTAAGGACCATCACAAAGGCAAGAAATTGACGAAGCCAAGATCTAACCTGCCACAAGCTTCAGGGTATTCCTCACCAAATCCCCTAGCCTACATGGGACCAGACTTTTGGGATAGGTCAGAAGCCTCCAACTGGACCCCGCTAGACGGGACCTACAAAGATACCCTGAGCATCAAAAGCAAACCTGGTGTAGCAGCGAACAATGCTTACCAAAAGGTTCTTAGCACTTGGCCTCTGCGCAGGCCTGATTCTATCCGAGGAGGTCACTACAAAGGCCATACACTTCAAAATCGTAAATAGTCCCTTGAGGGTGAGGACTTCGACAAGATCCATCAGGCCTGATTATGTCTGAGGAGGTCCCTACAAAGGCCTCGTGCTTCATAATCGCAAATAGTCCCTTGAGGATGGACTTCGACACAATCCCTCATGCCTGAGTCTGTCCGAGGAGGTCCCTACAAAGGCCTCACGCTTCATAATCACAAATAGTCCCTTGAGGGTAAGGACTTCGACAATATCCCTCAAACTTCCTGAATGATTGCACTTCTCGATTCTCTCAAAGCACAACTTTTGGCGGGGCATGCTGTTGGAAGATATTTTTCATCATCATGGGGCCCCCGCTCAATTTATTTCATAACTAATAGATTGAGCAGCAGCTCGTAGACCACTTGAAAAATAATATTTATTATTTGATGCATATCCTGACATAAGAAGTCCAATAGAAGCAATACTGGAAATTGCGATCTGTGGAGAAACACCTATACTTAGATCGGCGAGAACAAGGCAATAACCACAAGGAATTACCAAATGACTTAGTAAAATTGATATGACCACTACAGAAGGCCCGATACTGAATAACGAATATCTCCTCTAGATGGGAGAAGATCCTCTTTGAAAAACAATTTGGTCACATCTGCTATAGCTTGAAGAATCCCCAAAGGACCAGCGTATTCAGGTCCAATACATTGTTGTATCCCTGCAGATATTTCTCTTTCTAGCCACACAATAACCTATACCCCTATTGTAATCCTTGATACAGGAGTAAAAATAGGGATAAATAGCCATATCAAACAAAATAGCTCTTTTGACAATTCCAATCTGGAAAAAGAATTGATAGCTTGTACTTCTGTCTTATCAATTATCATTTCAACGATTAACTTCTCCCATAATGATATCCATACTACCTAGTATCGTCATGATATCAGCCAATTTCATTATTTTAACTAGCTAAGGAAGAATTTGCAAATTGATAAGACCAGGTGGACGAATTTTCCATTTTTAGGGAAAAACACTATTATCTTTTATTAGAAAAATCCCTAATTCCCCTTTTGGAGCTTCTACTCTCACATAGAGTTCTTGTTTCGACAATTCAAAAGTGGGAGAAGGTTTTTTACTAATAAATCGATATTCAAAATCATTCCATTCTATATTTCTTACTCTATCAAAGCGTTGAGCTTCTAAATTTTCATAGGCCCCCCTTAGAATTCCTTCTAGAGCCTGTTGAATAATTTTGACGGATTCTATCATTTCACTGATTCGTACTAAATAACGAGCTAATGAGTCTCCTTCTTTTTGCCATTGGACTTCCCAATCAAATTCATCGTAACACTCATAATGATCGACTTTACGAAGATTCCTGGGATTCCAGAAGCTCGTAACATTGGTCTTGATAAACCCCAATTTATTGCTTCCTCTTCAGCAATAATGCCCACTCCTTCAACTCGTTCCAAAAAGATGGGATTATGTGTAATAGGTTTTTGATATTCAGCAACTTCTAGTAAGAAATAATCACAGAAATCCAAACAGTTATCTATGCAGCCATGAGGTAAATCAGCAGCTACTCCTCCAATATGGAAAAAATTATGCATCATTCGCATTCCTGTGGCAGTTTCAAATAGATCATATAACAATTCTCTCTCTCACTGAAAATATAGAAGAAAGGAGTATGTGCACCGATATCAGCCATAACAAATGAGACGCTATACGACTGAGCTCCAACATAATTACTCTAATATAGCTGGCTCTTCTAGGTACTTGAATATTTCCCAACTCTTCCGCTGGATTCACTGTCATTGCCTCTGTGAACATAGTAGCTAAATAATCCCAACGTGTTACATAAGGAAGGTATTGTATGATTGTTCAATTTTCTGCAATTTTTTCCATCCCTCTGTGTAAATAACCTAATATGGGTTCACAGTCAATAACGTCTTCACCATCTAGAGTAACTATGAGTCGAAGAACACCATGCATTGATGGATGGTGAGGACCCATATTGACTATCATGAGGTCGTTTCTTGTAGCTGGTACAATCATATATTTTCTTTCCCGGAATTAATATTCATTAATTGCTGAAAATGAAACAAAGTTCATCAAAATCCAAGATCTAATGAACCGAATAATTCATCTTAAATACAAATTTTCAAATTAACGAGTCTTTGGCTCTCAAATATTCAACTGACCGATTAATTTCTTATAACGTACTTTATTATTCTTTGACAAATAAGCCAACATCCGCTGACGTTTCCCCAAAATTTTACGCCTACCTCTTTTTGTGCAGTTCCAAATGTGAATTAAGTTTCCGTATCTTATCGGTGAAACAGAATACTTGAAATTCAATAGACCCCTTTTTTTCTTCTTTCGAAACAGATGATATAAATGAATTTATGACCATAAAATTCTTCCTTCTTTTTTTCCTTCTTACTTTTCCACAGAGATGGATGGATATATGACTTTTCAATCAGGAATTTATGACCACAAAATATTTTAGCTCTGAGATGGTGTAGAGAATAGAGAATTCTAAGTCGTCTCAATCTCGGAAAAGGAAACATAACTATAATATTTTCCAATAGGAAGAAGATACAAAACTGTAAGCAATTTTTGGATAGGGGCAAGCATCTTGAGACAGATACAAATAAAGCCATTAAATTTAAATTGTTTCTTTGGCCCAACCATCAATTAGAAGATTTAGCTTGCATGAATCGCTATTGGTTTGATACCAATAATGGTACTCGTTTCAGTATGTCAAGGATACGTCTGTATCCACGATTCAAAATTAGTTGATATTAAATTCCCTTATTTATCCTCTATCACGTCACGTACTATATCCGGTGTATAGGAAGAAAGACAGATAGATACACATGCCATCTTAAACTACGACACATGATACAGATTTAGTGAGCCTAGCAAACAATGAAAATCCTGACAGTCTCAGAATATCCCCAGAACAAGTTAAGATATTCATGAGGACTCTCAAAAGTCTCATGATAAGTTTCGTCACATTTCAACACATCTAAGGTAGTGTAGACTGAGAAACAGTTTCAGCAGAATCGGCCTCTAGCACCCTGAAACAGACCCTATAACTAGAGCTACATTCTTGGTGTCTCAATTTGACGTGGGACCACCGCCATTAGATCCGACACGGTTGAAAACCCCCAAAAGTCAAATTTTAGCTCGAACGGACACTTTAAGAAAATGTTATAGGCAAAGAGTGAAACAGAAGAAGCCGCACGCTATTCCCGTGCAGCCACCTTGCAACTCTATACCATTGAAGGGACAGTCACGAGTAGTGAATTTCGACGCTCATATCTCACCCGTCCCAAGTCAGATCGTGCTCAAATTTGGTGAGCATGTTCGTCGCATCAAGATGAGCGATTCGATATGTGGCACGCCCCATGACGATACCCGAGCATGAAGAAAAGCTAGAGAGAAGTTGCTAATCTGTGAAGAAAGTGCAGAAAATTCAGGAGCATCGTGCCTCGCTTGAGCGGCCGAATCACTTCGCTCGCGATCCATATCGACGAGAGCCTAATTCCATCACGTGCGTAAGGTCTCGGGCCATCTCTGACCTGAACCCCGTATATGATGAACTATCGGATTTCGCACACAAAGCCGACGAAGCCACTGCAAATTCCGTTGTAGGAATTCCAGATTTCGGCCACAATTCCAAGGTTGCAAAATCTTCGTTTCGAGCACAGAATCGAGCTACGTTTGTTGCCCCGCGATCGTAACGGCATGTTCAGTGTGATCTAGCAAAGAAATCATCGAAAAACATCGAGGAACAAGCACACTATCGATCTGAAGTTTCATGATCCATTCAAATCTCAAGTCACATGATCCTTGGCTCGAAGTTGGTATTAAATCAATCGTCATGTCGAGCCCTACAAGAAAACAATCATCTTTCGATCAATTGGGCATTGGAATGAACCCGGATCATCCATGAAAAATCATGCACGTTCTAGGGCAACATAGAGACTGTTCTGAAATTTTACGAATTGTTAGGAAGGGGTAAATTTGTCATTTTGTACCCTATTTTCTATTTTTTTTAATTCATTTTAATCTTAATTTTCAGAAATTAGGGTTACTTTTGATCTTCCACTCATGTTTGAGGCAAATTCTATATATACGTACCATCATTGTCCGCACCAAAGGACTCAATCCCTCACAAAAGAGACAGTTTTTACTTAATACAGTTGCTCTTTCTTACCATTGTTGGGTCACGTTTGGAGAGAGAGAGCAAGGTGAGAGAAACTTTTGATTGGTACCCCTAGGCTTGAGGTAGATCTTCTCTATCTTGTATTTTTCTCTTTCTTCTTCTTTCTCTTCCTCTCTTTCTTCTTCCTCTTCTCTGTCTGAGTTCCTCTCGGAGGCCATGTGCAGTAGTAGCAGTGTCGTTCATGCCTCTTCCATGGTCTCACAGGTCGAGCATGGTGAAGGCAGCGCCATGCGCGAGTCTTCTTCCCCTTATGTTTGTCTGTCTCTTTCTCCTAGTAAGGCCTGCGGATGGCGTTACTCATCGTCGTCCGCAGACGTAGCTTGGACGTCTCTGTGAAGAGCCCAGATGACAAAACTCGTTGCCTCCCGCAGGGGTCTTCCCCTGGTGCACGCCTATTGCAGACGACGATACCTATCGCTGCTTGCTGGAGGCCTCAGCAACACCTATCACCGTCTGTGAGGTTCCTTCGTGGACTCGGTGCCCATTGCCGTGTGCGAGTTTCCTCCACGCGTTCGGTGCTCATCGCCGTCCCCCTTGCGTCCCACGCATGTCGCCATGCCCCTCATGAGAACTATCGCCACGCGCTTCGCAAATGGCTATCGTCGCTTGCGTAGGCGTGTGTTACCTTCTTATCTTGCCAATGGCGATGTCTAGCATCGTCTGTAGTCCTCTACTCACCCTCTAGCCGTGAGCAATAGTGTCTAGCGTCGTTCTAGGGCCGTGACACTACTACTCCATGGTCATGGGTGGCAACGACTAGCACCGTTGGGACCCTATCCCCTCCACCGTCTCGCTCTCTTTCCTTCTCTTCACTCTTTTCTCTCCTCACTTGATTGAGGCGGACTTAACCTAGCATCGCTACATCGGTCTCGGTTTCGAGTAGTATTACCGCCGTGTTGGTACTGAGTACCATGGCCATCGTGCTACCACTCCGAGTTGGTCATTGTCCGACTATCAAGCTAGTCACATCCCTTCATCAAGTTTTCTTCTTTTTTAGACCTTTGCTCGAAACTTCCACTTCATCACTCTAACCTCGCACATTCTTAGCCATGCGGATGTGCAATGCTCTAAGACAAGGGTGGGTCTCTTCGACCCCCTTGTCTTGCAAATTAACCATAATATTATTGTGCATAAAAATAAGGAGATTATAGGTCAAGGGAGGCGATTGCGAACCAGCTAAAGCAGCTGGGGGGGCTTTCCTTCGTGATCTAAGAGGGCGCCTATGCGAGCCAGCCCGAGTAAGTCTCGAACCCACCTTAAATTCCTCTCTCATCGGTTGGTATACCTACCCTTGCTCCTAAGCAAGGTTCCGAGAGAGCGATCTCAAATCCTGAGTTCATAGGAAACCTAAGATATGTGCCGCCTGATTACCTAGATCTGGAGGGCGAGATCGAGGTACCTAACCAAACTCGAGCTTAAAATCTGTCGGTTCTCACTCTACATAGAAGGGAAAAAGAGAGGTATGAGCTAAAAGCCTAGTAAGTAAATCAGTACCCTTGCATTCCTTCCTAAATGCACACATTAGGGATAATAGGCCCACCTATTGTTACAGTTCACATTGTGTCATAGAACAAGGTCATGCATCAGAGTATAATGACGGAATAAACATAGTAAACTCAGCTAAAGCATATAGTTCTCATGGATAGAAGCTAACAGTGCTTACTCTTGAAGTAGAAGCCCCGTCAATCAGGTTATAAGCCAGTCCTGTAACTTAGGACTTCTACTCTTATTCAGGAGGGAGGACAATGACAAATGGAGGTCCTATTTTGTAATGTTCTTACTCACACACAATCCCTAGTGCGCCTTGAGGGTTTTGATAAGCTGAGGCCTTGCAAGACACGACCTTCTCCTTGTGCCTTCAGGCAAGAGGGCGTTACACCACCACTAGAGGACCTAATGCGTAGTGCCTATAACAAATTGGGGGGTGCGACCCACTCTATTATTTATAGTTACCTCCCGACTCCACTCCTATCATTGGAATCGTGGCAAAGTTAGAAATTGCCGGCAGTACAGTATCCACTACCAATGGAGGATCCATTGCGTAGTGGTCAGAATTCACATGTATCAGTTCCATATAACAGAAGCACAGTATCCACTACCAATGGAGGGCCCATTGCATAGTAGCTAGAAATTCCATATATCAGTTTCATATAATAGAATCATAATATCCACTACCAATGGATGACCCATTACATAGTGGTCAGAAATCACATTTGTCAGTTTCATAGAACATAATCACAATATCCACTACCAATGGAGGACCCATTGCGTAGTGGTTAGAAATCACATATATCAGTTGCACCGTGTATAAGCATGCATAACATTCATTCATTCATACTTTACTCTTTTCAAGAGGTCAAGAACATTCAACATTCATAGGATCACAAGCATACCATTTCGGTGTCTTATGACAGAAAATTTCAATCACCATGCAAAAGGATTAAGCTATTTTAAAGAAAAACATCGATGCATGACATGTGCATAATTCATATACAACTTGAAATTCATTGTTGTTCTTATCAATCATGGGCGTATACAGAATGAGTCACCCAATTTATGAGGGGAATTTAACTAAATTCCGATTCCAATTCGCTAACTGGGCATTACTTAATCAATTAAGGATTCAGTATATTGTTTTGAATCTTGCTGAATTCTGCCAATAGTGGCATATGTTCACAATTCAAATCATAGCTTTCAACCTAACTAGAATTTCGAAACAATTCTAACGTGCAAATTTTAGTAGACATTCAGAGCTTTCAAATGGCTATGGCTTCGGAGTAATTGGACTCCATTTGGTCAACCAAAATTCATGGCAATAGAGACAAAAATTCTGAGTTTCTGTGAGATCTGCCAACAGTGACATATTGTAACATGTTTTAGCATAGCTCCTCATTTACACAGAATTTGGGTAAGGTTAAAACATGAAAATCATAGAAGACTCATGCATCTACCAAATGGATGTGTTCTTGTGTCATTTGGACTTCAATAACTTAGACAAAATTTTAATAGAGTAGAAGCAATATTTCTGAAAATTATCACAGTCTGCTAACAGTGGCATATGAGCATAAAATGAAACACATCTTCCAAACTATCAAGAATCTCATACCAAACTCAAAATAGACTCAGAGATCTTTCCAATAGTGGTAATTTGAGGCAATTATGAGTTCATTTAGTATGTCAACAGAGAGTCACAAGAATCTTAATTCTCCCTAGAATTTCAAAGTCCAGCCATGACACTCTCCCAAAATCATCTCCTAACTCTTAATCTATGCAAGGTAACAACATGAAGCCAATTCTAGCTTAAACTAGACTCACAAGAGTATCACCCCACAGAATTTCAGAGCCATCAAAAGGATTTCAGTGCTCATTTTCACCATGCAAAAGAAGATAAACTTTTCTGGAGAATGCAATCATCATTTTTGCACATGCTTAAGTTCAAGTTATGTTCAAACCATGCTTCATTCATGTTTTCATGCTCATAGGTCTGCAAGGTAGTGATCTACTTACCTTTGTGTCCCAATGGTGATCCCAATCTCCTTCCACAGTCTACTTCACCAAGCTTCTCAAGCCCTCCAATAATGGCACAAAAGGGCTGAACTTGGGCTCCAAAACGTGAGGTGTAGAGAGAGAAAGAGAGACTTTATATTTCAAAAGTGGGGAGGTGGCACTCTGGGCTTGCCAAGTGGCCTTTTATTGGCATGCAAGTTGACAATTGGCGCACATGGCAACATGCAGTTAATAGTGGCAGTCTTGCTTCATGCACGACAGTGGCTTGTTTCATGCACGGTGTTACTCCTCACTCTTCACGCGTGGCAGTGACTCGTTTCATGCACGGAGTTACTCCTTTCTCTTCACGTGCAGCATTGACTCATTTCATGCATGGCGTTACTCCTCTCTCTTCACCCGTGGCAGTGACTTATTTCATGTACATCGTTACTCCTCTCTCTTCACGAGTGGTAGTGACTTGTTTCATGCATGGCGTATTCTTCACGTCGGCAATGACTCATTTTATGCACGGCGTTACTCCTTTCTCTTCACGAGCGACATGACTCATTTCATGCACGACATTACTCCTCTCTCTTCACATGCGGCAGTAACTTATTTCATGCACGGCGTTACTCCTCTCTCTTCACGCGCGGCAATGACTTGTTTCATGCACGACGTTACTCCTCTCTCTTCACGTCGCCGCACGTGCTCACCATGCTCAAGAAATTTGGGTCGTGACGTATCAGGCCTGGTTGGGTCCATTACCACCCCCACTATGAGATTCCTTTTTGTCGCTTACAATGGTAAAAAACAGAGAACAGATTTTTTAGGGGTGGGTGATTAGAGAGAGAGAGAGACATTCGAGATCCAGAGAGAGGTATGTCTCCAAGAAATTGAGAGAGAGAGAATTGCAGAGAGGGAGGATAGCAATGGGGTTTGGCCATTTGGAGAATCAGGGGAAGACCAAAAGTATTGAAATGATTTTAGGGTTGGGGCTTTGTCCTTTGGGTAAGCTGAAAATTTGGGTCCGGATACCCACCAGGTCAAGTATAGCAGGACCCGTACCCGAACCCGAGACTATCCGAGTATCCTTTATTGGACCCAGACCCTACTTGCGTGTTCAAAACTTGAACCCATACCCGGACCCATGTCGGCTATACCAGGCAAGTTTGGGTCGAGTCCGGGTCCTTTGCCACACCTAAATATGCGGGTTGGTCACATGCTAACCATGTCCTTAAGTAAATACTCATATGTATGAATTCCCTAATACACACACACATACACACAAACACACACGTGTCGGGTATACCTAGCAGGTATGGGTCGGGTCCAGCTTCATTGCCACCCCTAAATATGTGGGCTGGTCGCATGCTAATCGTGTCCTTAAGTAAATATTCATATGTATGAGTGCCCTAACACACACACACACACACACATACACACACACACACACACACACACACACACACACACACACACACACACACACACACACATATATATATATGAAAATGCTGAGTACTAGCTCATATAAACATATGGACCCAACAGCCCAAATTGAATTTGGGTCGATCTGACGGTCAAGACCTCATTTTGTATTTGAATATGATTTTTTTTTTTTTTTTTTAACGAATCCAAATAACTTGAAATTTTAGATGTAACTTTTCTCATCAAGGCGCACCTAATAAAAATATTTAAAAAATAATTTTCAAAAAATAAATTGACCAAATACCCCTAAAACTTTTCAAGGGAATTTTGGTCAATTTATTTCTTACAAATCATTTTTTTTATATTTTTATTATATTCTCCTATTTTTTAAGAACACACGCCTAAACTTTTAAATTATTTAGATTCATAAAAATAAATAAATTAAAATACGAAATGAGGTCGTGACCGTCAGATCGGCCCATATTCAATATGGATCATTGAGCTCATATGTTCATATGAACTAGTGGGCTAATGTCAACATTTTCATATATATATATATATATATAAGTGTTTATGTTGGTTTTATATGGCTTTTAAAGGCCTTATGAGTATGTAATGAAAAAAATTTATTATAGTAGAACATAAACTCAATGGGAGTGTGTTCCCTCGTCGACCGTACTAAGCAAATGATGTTTGCTAATACCGGACTGTACTTGATGATCTAGGCCAGTTGGTTGGAAAACCCAAGGTACTTGGGCATAAAGAATAAACCGAGAAGGGCTTTGGGTTAGCCCTTGATAAGGTCGAAGCTTATGCCTGGATGAGTGAGTCAAGAAACTGTATGACCC
Source organism: Amborella trichopoda (assembly GCF_054954075.1). Lineage (NCBI taxonomy): Eukaryota > Viridiplantae > Streptophyta > Magnoliopsida > Amborellales > Amborellaceae > Amborella > Amborella trichopoda. The sequence goes on along the minus strand of NC_142344.1, from coordinate 11,226,843 downwards.
TTGTGTGTGATGGTAGGCATATAGAGATGGGGGCCAAATCCTTATCCATGTTCCATCACACGGCATGCATATCGATAGATCGTTTGGGAAAGCCAGTTATCCACCTTTGGGTGAAGCCTATGCATGTGCGAGAGATATACCCTTATGTACCATAGAGCTGCGGTCGCATTAGCTCGTAGTGATCTTGACTTGTCTCTAGGGGAGGATTGTAATCCATAGGTTAAGATTGTGATCCCTTGGCTAATCGGCCAGACTTTGGTGACCCGCTAATGAGTTCTTAGTTGGACTGTGGGTCATAGGAAACACTGGGTCGGTTTGATAAATCAAATGTGGTTTGAAGTTCACAGTTGAAGGTGGAGTACCCCGTAATTGTTGATAGAATTCCTGAACCATATGGATCCACTTCCCATCATATTAATTTAATTGCGTTCATTTTATTATTAAATTATTTTAGATTTATTATTTGAATTTTTATAAGTCATTTGATATTTTATTTATTATTTTTGGACTTATAAAAATGAAGTTATTAATTTACAAAGTTATAATGTATTAAAATTTGTTTTGTTCAATTTTAAAATATTTATAAAAAATACATGGGGGCCCATAGTGCACATGGGCCCACCATGTGGGTATTGGGTGGGGCCCCACGTGCCTCATATGGGTGGCACAGCCCACCCTTGGATGCCTCTTCTTGATTGCTTTGTGTACAAGTTAATTGATTTTGGTAACTTTGTTTTGTAGCATGTGGTCAAATCTCGGAAGGGAAATATTGACCATATCTTATTTTTTTTATTGAAACTATATCTTGACTTGTCATATTTTTATGGAATGCAAGAGTTGGAACATGCTACTTTATGAAATGAGCAATATTTTATTAGATTTAATTTATTTATAAAATATTGATGGGAAAATGGTTTAAGAAAAGGGGGATAATAGTTCATGCACCTTCCATAATGTTGATAGCCCATCTATAAAATGAATGGCTCAGATCTCTCATCCCATAAGTCACCTTGATCAACGGTATATATTCAATCTCAAGAAAGAAGCAAACTATGGGAAACCCTAAAGAAACCCTAGACCTAAATTTCCCTATAAATAGAGGAGCTCTCCCCACATCTAGACATCTTTTTCCCATAAACTCTCTCTCTCTCTTCTCCCTAGGGGTCATACCCCTCTCTCTCCTCTCTGACTTTCTCTCTCTAACTCTCTCTCTACCCTTGGGGGCATGCCCCAACCCTAGAGACTCTCCCTCTCTCTCTCATGACCTAATATAATCTAAGGGGTGGAAAAGTTAGGGTTTGAGCCTAATTATTTTTTAGTTAGGGTTTTGTAGAGATCTAAGGGTGGTTACCTAGTTTGGTCGAAATTAGCTTTTCCAATTCGAGATTGAAGTTAGATCACTAATCCCGTACCATTGGATGTGGTGACTCGGTGTAGGGTGTAATAAGCCCGGTTGAGGTAATATCTGGCATCTTCTCTTTTACTTTCTTGCTCTTTTATTTTATATTCTCAAACATAGTATTAAGTTATAAAAATGACATCAAGTGGTTGAGTTTTATTTTATTATTGTCTTGTTTTATTGTGAAATATTTATTTATTGTAAAAATACCATCTGTAAGTGATCTTTTTCCTAAAATAAAAAAGGGATAATTATTATCATTAAAAAAAAAAATTGTATTCCCCCTAAAAAAGATCACATAGATCTTTCTTTCAGTCCAAATATTGAAACACATTGAAATTATTGAATAAGGTACACCACATTTAACATTTCACGATTGTGATAAATCAATATTTACTCAGCAATGTATATATATTTGATACTTGATGTGATGTCCCACTCTAAATCATCCGCAAAGGTTTCTTAGACATTATCTCTACAATTCACCATTAATCCAATATAAATAAATAAATGAAAGGTTTGAGAGGTTTTCTCAAACTTTTTTAAAAAATTTCACGATGGATTTGGATGTAATATTCATAAAACTTCTCATAATAGAATCTTTCAAGTTTTTTAACATAAAGTCGAGAAATCTTGTCAACTTATTTTCTATCACTCCTCACTCCTAGATTGTTTGGCTCACATCATGCATCCATTTACTTATGGATACGGTTTCTATGAGCCCATGTAGAAATGAATTGCCTCGTAAAATTCTATTTTTGAGATGGATTTTTTGGACATAATTTTTAAAGACATGTAATCTCTAACATGGAGATCATGAATATGAATAAATAAATAAATTTTGAAAATTAAAAATAATCATTTTATTAAGAAAACATTTGGATAATTAGTTTCAATTGTTTTTAGATGGACCGCCTATTTTAATCTATCTTTATGATAGATGCTTTATACTTTGGGACCGCATAATGTAGAACGCATTCCAGCCCGTGTGAAACAATTTTCCTTTACTTCTCTCTCTTTCAATCGTCATGGTACACAAGAAAAAAAAACTTGCAAATGAATTACTTGGAGCCGCACAAACTTATCCTAAATTATCTCATCATCTCAATCAAAGTCACCAAAAACCAGATTGAAATTCTCTCAAGTAGTATGCCAATCCCTGAACTCAATATTTGAAGCAATGTTCCACTAATCTGGCTGTTTGAAACAACTCCTTATTACAACAAATAAAGATTGTAAAAAACCTGGCTACTTTAGAGGAAGTAACCCTTAGTATGTGACTGCAAATCCAAAATTGGAACCTGAATGAAACAAATCCTAAGTCTCCAAGGCCAAAGCATCAAGGAGGGGTGATAGATTAGGAAGAAAGTGCAAGATTTGATGCTACATAAGGAAGATCTGAAGCTACAATAGCAAGTGGCAATGGAGATTATAAAAATATAAAAGTTTAAGTTAAATAGATCCACTTTATTACAATGAGTTGCTTTTAATCTTCATTTATAAAATGAATGTAATGGACAACAAATACATACATGTTATAAGTGTTTATGTATTTAAAAGAAATAATGGAAATTCATAATACAATATCAATATTTTTTTGAAAAAATGAAAAACTAGACTTTAAAGAAATTTTAGTGATTTTTTGAATTTTTTTAAGACAAATTCGGCCAATTCACCCTGGATTGCAGATTCACCAATCCAGATTGGTTTTCTGAATGGCTGATCGGGGTCGCCATCCAGGTTTTCAAACAACATTGGTTGGAATGGTTTCATTTAGTAAGAATTACGATAGAGCTCAAAAAGTGCTGCAAATTTGTTCCCAATTTGAAACCGAATCCTTGACCGTCTATTTATTGATGGAAGCTGCATTTAGAACTTTAAGAAATCAAAATCAATTTTTAAGGTTACGAATCCCCCTTAAATCGAGTGCAAGCATTTAAGGATCAAATATACAGTTTGATCCTGGGGGCCCGCCCCTTGTTTTAGTTTTTTTAATATTTAGAGAAGAAAATACATTATTTCACTAGGTCCGAAGTCCGAACCGACCCTGACTCGAGACTGAGTGGAGTTCCAGACGATCATTTTGATATTCTCCCTCCTCATTAACATGGCGTTTTGATCGCCTTCTTACTTTTCCTTCTGTTACTTCGTCCTCTGTTTTGTTTTGTGGTGATCAAATTAGAGGAGAGGGATGAGGAAGAGAGACCTGGGAATTTTGTTATTGGCCGCCTTCGCCATATTCTTCTCTCTTCAGGTTCGCCTCCTTCTCTCTTCTTATTGAGTTTTTTCTTCTTTTTTCTTTTTTTTTTATCCATGGAAATTCTCTATGAATTTTTCTGGGATGGCTCTTGATCTGCTCCATTTTATGGTCTCTGATTTATCAGGACTGATTTGTGATTGTGTCTATGGAATTTTTTATTCAGTCGGTTATCGAGTGAGCTAGGATTGAGGAATCGTGATATCAGCCTTATTCTCTAGGATTCCAAGTTTAGATTGTAGAATTTGCAGGTTAAATCAGTTTTTGAAGTATTTTTACTTTGTGTTTGGAGAATGTATTGCGAATAGCAAATGAACTCTGCAATCTCTGTTACTTTTCTTTGGCAACCTACCTGAAAGGAAGAACTTCTGTCTTGCCTTCTGATTATTTACATACTATAATTTGTTTGATTGAATTGGTTCCGGTTATTAACTTTGTGGCCTGCTGGTTCTATACACCAGTGTGGAATTTAAAGTCGATGAACTGTTCTGTGATTTTCCATGAAATAATGATTTCTAGCCATATTTAGCAAACACGCTTCTTTTTAATGTGCATTTTTACTTCAGATCCAATGAAAAATTATGCATTTTAATGGAGTTGTGTATCAGGTGAACCACTTAAGCCATGAAGGGGGGGCATTTTGAGTAAGCAATATGGCATACAATTCGTGGCAGCACTTACTCTATTCAATTAATTGTGAACGTGAACTCTGTTAGCTGCTTCATAGTGAAGTTCTGGTGATATTTATGATGAAGGATTACTGTTTTGCTCTATGCATTGAATCGCTGGACATGAACTTAGTTGCTTCATCGTTCATATGTTATGGGCATTGTCGATGACAAAAGATCATTGCATCCTGATTTTTCTGTTCATAATTGTTGTTTGTGAACTTTTTTTTAGCTATTTCATTGCATGGTTCACGATGATGCTGACCCCAACTAGTTGGGATAAGACTTGGATGATGATGATGATTGCAGAGTTTGTGATATCTATAACAAAAGATACAATCCTTATGGCAAAAGATTATTTCTTCCCACATTTCAACTTTCCCTTAAAAGTGAAGTGGCATTGGATTAGGACTATTTCTAAAGGTCTGCAATTCTCTAATGGGGTCAGCATGACCGCCTTATGTTGGTGTTAATCCAAATTCCAACCAGTGTTGTATGGGCTCCGATAAGCTTATTGGTGTTTGTTGTCTATTAGTTTGTGGAATATGATATTTCATGATACTTCTAATGCTGTGCTTAATACTTCTACGTAAGTGTCAATTTACTTGCATCAGTACTTCTCTTGAAGTATCTGAACTTTTAGGGACGGGCTGGTTACATGGCCATTTGGAGATTTTCATGGGAAGTCTTCAAAAATATTAGTACTTTGCTTAGCATTCTTTCATTTTGGAGCCTTCTTCGGTTTGGCCGGAAAAGAGAATCCTTTAGTATTTTGTTGTCCCTAAGGGTCTTCAGCTTCTAGGATATGGTTTTCTTATTTATTTATCTATTCATTGTTTTGTGGGTGGGGTTTGAAGGTTTGGGGGGGGGGGGAGGGGGGGACCTTAGGAGCTTTCTTTAGCCCTTGGTGGTTTTGTTGTGATTGGATAAGAACTTAAAGCCAGTTAAAAGGATGGACGGACATTACTGGCTGGGAAATAAAATCAAATTTGACTAAATGGGGCTCTTCTGCCTCTTTAGTCCAGATAGGCTTACTCTGGCTAAAGAGGACAACAAATCTTGAATAATGGCCTTGATATTTTTTGTTCTTGTCTTTGCTTTTGCTTCTTCGTCCAGTGATATTTAAATGTTCCCTTTTACAAAGTATTTGAAGAGTCCAATTAAGGAAGTGTCACTAACTTTAAAATGGGGTATTGTGGGGCAAACACTTAGAGAGCATGTTTGATTTCTAGAAGACTTGGTTTTGGAAATTGCATCTTCCAGTACTATAGCACTTCTGTGTTTTATAACGGGGAAGTTTTACAGTAAAGTGGATATCACCATATCCAATTGCCTTATATTTAAAGATAAAAAGTGGATACCGCTAGTTCCATGGGGGACCATGGAACTTAGGGTATCCACTTCCCTGGAAGACAAGATTTCTAAAACTGCACCTTCCAAAAATCAAACATGCCCTTAGTGTAAGATGTGACTATCCATTTTAAGTCAGGTTAGTAAGGCAACATGTTGGAGTGTCAACAGTGAACAATGTAAATTGTGATCATTATTGTGGTATTCATACATTTCAACATGTTGCGCAAATGACAAAGCAAAAAATATCGAGCACTGCTTCCAATAAAACGGACCCAGTCATTTCGCAGCGACCTTATAAATATTAAAGGAATTTACTTCTCCTTGGATCTTGAGTGTTCTCTTGTCCCCCCACCCCCCGCCTTTATTTTCCCTCATATTCCTCCATATATCTGCCAAAAGCATCGCTCACTGCCACTCTGTATAGGAACCTATATGGGCTTCCGTGCCCCCATTTTCCTAGGAGTGTTGCTGTCTCAACCCCATGCTCCTGCCCCAAGAACCTGAAATAAAATAAAAGGAAGAGTGAAGAAAAAGTAAGACATTAACATCCCCATCTTCTTCCTGACCAAGCTAGTCCCCTTGCATTGCTTTGGAGGATCCCTATTCTAGAAAAAGGTATTGGAGACACCTGTAGAGCTACACCCTCAACTGCCATTTCAAATATAAGAGGTTTTCTGTATATGTCTTTGCCTTTCTTTGCGATTCTTATTGACTCTTATTGATTCAAGTGACCTTCTCGTACCCCACCACATTGGCTTACATTTCCCTTGCCTACATCACCTAATTTGCATTTGTCCCAGCTTGATTTCAGCAATAATGTTTGCATGCATTTATACTTAGCCATAGTTTTATTTTACAAATGTCATGCATTTTTAATTTTTTTTATTTATAATGTGTCGTTTGTTTATGTTTACATAATGTACATGCATACACACATACTACCATGTATGCATGTGTTTACACCAATATTACAAATGGATTGGACTGGTCGATCTAGTTGGTTGGACTGGGATAGGCAATTGGTCAAACCAGTCCAAACTGCTACTTCAACTTGTTGGACTAGTTGAACCGGCTGATTCAATCTTACTTTGACCGGTTCAAATTGGTTTTGACTAGTTTGTTTAATGTTTATGGTGTGTTATTTACATTTTCTAGATCGGTCTGACCGGTGAATGGGCTGGTCTGACCGGTGAACGGGCTGATCCAACCAGTTTGAACATTGATTTACACAATGGAAAGGAGGGAGGACCATGAAGTACATTTTGTAATCTTCTTAAATGTTGAATTTCTTTTTCCGCCTTGTTGGTTTTGTATAGAATTTCTCTTATATAAGCTAGTGATGATTTTCTTTATTGCATAATAAAGGAGCTCTGCTTCAGCTAGAGAAAAGTATATTATGTGGAATGTTTTTGTTCATCCTTTAGTAGTGATACCTTTCTTATGTTTCCAGCATGAGGGTGATTTTTCATTTAGAGAAGCATGGTACCATTTATCCGATGATTATCCTATTAAATATGAAGCTGAGCGCCTGCCACCACCCATTGTGGCTGACCTTAATGGTGATGGAAGAGCTGAAGTTCTTGTTGCAACCCATGATGCTAAAATTCAGGTAATTGAAGATTATGCATGTGGCTTATCTTATTTGGGGAGGTCTATGGTTTCATTTATCCTTCATCCTATGCTTTTTTCTTGAATGTTTTAGTCTGGAGAAGAGTTACATGGCAAAGTTCGCCAAAAATAGTGACATAATCTTGTAGATTAACTATATTACTTTATGAAAGAAATAAACCAATAAGTTTTAGTACTTATTGCTGAAAGTGTTAGAGACTTGGAAAAATGTGAAGTTGCATCCTCAATGAATCAGAAACATTGTCAGATAAGCACTGTGCACTCATATGTTTGTAGGTTTAATTTAAAATATTCAGTCAAAAAGCAGAAGTTGTGAGTAGTATTATCTAGTCAGTCCTAATTCCGGATGTATCATTCTTTTTATGTTCTTCTCCTTTTTGAGGGAGATCAAAGCATCTCAAAGTGCAAACATTAGTTTCATAGAGTTACATGCATTTAAACTATCTGAGGCACTTAGGCATTTGACTTAATCCTAACAATAACTGATGACAAGTGACTGACCACAATCTATTCTTTTGTTCAACATGCAAGGTTTATCCAAACTTGGTCTGTTTATATTATAGTGGTTAGTTATTGGTGGCATTTACTTGGTTAATGGCTTAAGATTAACTGGCCTGTGGATTTCCATTAGTTCCCTTGTCATTATTAGGTTGATTTCCACATCCACAATCTTGATCAAGAGAAGTATTATTTGCTATGAAGCATTATACCAACAAATGCTGAAATTTAGTCTAAATAATATCCATCGTAAATTGTAATGCTTTTCTTTCTTTTCCATTTTTCTCCTGAACTCATAAACACTGGGCTGCCTATATTCTTTCAAATTGATGTACACGGTGCCCTCTATATTGATGCACCAAACTGGCAGCTAGGGAAAAGTGATGTTTCAGTCTAATCAAAGCCTGCCAAAGTACCATGTATGGGATGGTGGTGCTTTTTTATTGCCTCCTACTGATTATCTGCTTCATGTTCGAATTGAAGTCATTTAATTTCATGCTTATCTGTCTCACAGAAAAGCCCCTTGGGTCTGGGTTTATGTAGTTTCTATGCTGTTCTGTTCCACCATGTCTTCTCCTCCTTGGTGCACCCATGTTTGGCTTGAGCCATTTTAAGAATCAAAGTGAAACATCACCATGTCTTCTCCTCCTCTGGGCTTTAATATTTTACTGTCATCTTATTATGGTGAGGTCTTTGAAAGTATGTTTGCCCTTGGGAGCTTGGCTCGTGGATTTGTGATGAGGGCATCATGGCCTTCTATGGGATTAGCGAGTGGCTGATCGTAGGTTACATCAATTTGTATTTGTCCATCACTTAACCTGGCATGTGGTGACTTATTCCACATTACTCAACTATTTTCGATTTTATTATTGGAAACTCATACGCACCGGAAGGTCATTCTGCCTTGTATTAGATTTATAGTCGTCAAATTGTTTAAATTTTCCCTTGGCAGGTTGCTTTAGCATGGGATCATACTCGCTTCCTAGTTCATCTTCCTTGTAATTGTTACTTCTAAATACTTCTTGGGGCGCACTTATTTCTTGGTTTAGTTAGTACCAAGATATTATGTCCAAGTTGAACACAGATTCTGGGGCTTTTCCAATATTAGTTGTTAGATACTGTGGTTATGAGCATTATTGTTTGCTTTCGGGATACAATTCTCGTTACCTGCCTTTCTTATTGTGTATAGATGTAATATTAATGTTGTCTTTATTCCTCCTAATCTTGTGTCCGTGAACAGACGGAAAAGACAGATGAAGTCCACTGAAGTTAACTTTCATCCTATTTGAGATGGGTGACTTGACAACATTAGAAGTCTCCTTTCCACTACTTTTGTGTTTTTCTTTTTTGGGAAATTTATCAAAATGCCCACAAGAGATGAACAATTTAACATTTTAGCCATATTATTTGATTTAATTTCAAAATACCCATAAAAACACAAATGGTCTTGAGTTGAAATAATTGTAAATGGGTGAAATGTTGAATAGTTCATCTCTTATAGTTATTTTGATAAATTTCCCTCTTTTTTTTTTTCTTTTTATTTATTTATTAGTATCCTTACATAACTTGGTAATTGCCCAAAAGTGTGGTAAGTAAAGATATGTCATCATGACTCCGAAATATGTCTAAGGAACCAGAGAACTAACATACGTAGGGGTCAGATTTGACCTTAAAATTTCATATAGTGGAAATAAAGATTTTTTTAATATAAATTGGGTTTCGTGAAGAGTTTTAGGAAACCTCAATTCCTGTTACATTTTACATCAAACCTCTATATGGATCTGAACACCCTTGATTTGGGTCTTGAAGCATATGTAAATCTTTAGGGAAAAAAATATGAAGACAATGTGAAATCAGTTGTCAGGACTCTGTCGTTTGTCAAGCCAGTGAGCAGCTCCGCCAGACTATTGAGATGGTTTGATAGTCTTTATGATCAGTCGGTTGTCAAGATGTATATGGTGATTAGGGCTGTCAAGGCTTATCAGGGCCTTGTATGGCAAGTCTTGTTGTCACATCTGGAGTATATCTTGCAAATATGCCCTGAACTCATGTTGATTGGCCTCGTATCATGACCTACCGTCTGTCAAGCGTGTATAGACTTGATAGCCGCTTGGCTCTTATTTTCAAAAATTATCCTTTGTCTTGCTTGTGGATCTTCCAAGTGTGTTTTCCCTTGGATTATGGCTCCAAAAACACACCCTACTCTTGATTACTGTAGGACCCAACCTTGTGTACTCACTGATCATTAATATACATCTAAGTTGGTAATAATATGTTGACTCCTAGCCGTCAGATCTTGATCGGGTCGTTGAAAATACAAATAAATTTTAGTATTCTATACAAATTGGGTCAATATGAAATTTTGGAGATATATACCTAACACCATCACGCACCTTATAAAAACATAAAAAATGTATTAAAAAATTTAAAATGATGAAATTACCCGTTCTCAGGGGTATTTTGCTCATTTTAAAATTTAGAAAATATTTCTTTTATATTTATTCTTGTGCGCTTTACGTTTTACGCTTTACGTTTTAGTACACACCCCAAAAATTTCATCTCGATCAAATTTGTAGAGAACAAATTAAAATTTAAATGGCAACATACATTTTTAACCATCTATCAAGATTTAACGGTTGGGAGTGAACCTATATTACCATTCATTACAGGTGCAAGCTATTGGTAGCTTTTTCTATATATACACACTCACACATCATCTGTATATTTATTTCTTGATGTGTTTATTTACTACTTCAGTTGCTTTGACTCAAAAGGATATTTTTGTTGTTTTGACCTTGTGTATGTACTTGTAGTATAGCTGATAAATGAAAGGCTTCTGATTTTACGCATTTGAAATCCAAGGCATCAGTAAGTGTTGTACTTATGGTAACTCTGCATCCTATAGTTGTTATTGCCCTTTGTATTTAAATACTCTATAACTAACATTCTATCTTTTATATTCTTTTGATAATGTCTATCTTTGGGATTACCCCTTTTTGATAGTAACATTCGTTATGTCTAGGATCTAAGACCCCATGCCAGACAATATATAATATACCTTAAAGTTTGACTGATAATTCAACTTGAAAGATCGTTAAGATATATATACCATTTGTTTGATGTGTTTATTATTAGTAGTGTATATATTTAAGGGTAGTTTGGCCATTTTAACTTGTTACTTTGGTTGTTTTGATCTTGTGCATATACTTGTAGTGAAGCTCATTAGTGAAAGGCTTCTGATTTTACGCATTTGAAATTCAAGGCATGAGTAAATGTTGTAGATATGGTAACTCTGCATTCTGTAGTTGTTGTTGGCCATGGTGTTTGAATACTTTAACTGAATATTTTATTTTTTTATATTCTTTATGATAATTTCTATGTTTGGGATTTGTCCTTTTTGAGAGTAACATTTGTTATGTTCATTGTTAGGTTCTAGAGCCCCATGCCAGACGAGTAGATGAGGGATTTAGTGAGGCTCGTTTGCTGGCAGAGGTCTCCCTTTTACCTGATAAAGTCCGCATTTCATCTGGTAGACGACCTGTCGCTATGGCTACAGGTTTTGTTGATCGTTCATATAAGCATGGAGAAATTAGGAAGCAGGTTTTGGTTGTTGTCACATCTGGTTGGTCAGTGATGTGTTTCGATCACAACCTAAAGAAGCTTTGGGAAGCTAACCTGCAGGTATCTATTTCATGTATCTCCAATTGCACGAGTGGTATTGTTACATCAAAATTATGAATCTTTTGTCTAGAGAAATCATAAGCTATTTTGGGTTTTTGCTTTTGCACACAGCTAAAGGTTTCTAACTGTTGGCAGGACGACATTCCACATGGTGCTCACATTAGGGAGATAGCTATTTCTATAAGTAACTACACACTTAAGCATGGAGATGCTGGATTAGTGATTGTTGGGGGGAGGATGGACATGCAACCACATGTATGTTTTACATTCATTGAAATTTATTTACATGTTGCTTTTGCTATCACATCCTGCAATTGAACAACTTTTGTGATGTATACTTGATGTAGGAGTTGCTTATATTCTGATAATTTAAACGTTTACGTGCACCCATTGGTTCCACATCCAATTCAAGTAATGGGCTTTGACTGTAAACTTGCCTCAGAGATTAGACTTGTGTAGCACTCTTATTCTGTTGGTTGTAAGTGACTTTGTTGATTTGGAAATGCATGATTCACTGCAGCCAGTATGTAGTGTTATAAGTACTGGACATTTTTATCAGTCTCAAAGTTATCTTTGAAGTCAAGGTGGAAGGAGAGGCTTCTTAATGTTTCATTTTGTTTTTAATTTTGGATTGGGTTTCATAAAAAGTACATATGTTGACCTGCTTATTTGTTTTGACGTATATTGATATCAACATGCTGTGCCTGACTTGTCCAAGAAGCAAATTTATATAAATCTTGTGGCATGTCCTAGTAGGGAGGAGCAATGACATGATATTTGTACTTGGTTCGATGTTAAACATGACAAAAGGAAACTTCTGACATTCATCAATCACGAGCCTTTACACGATCAATCCAGTTTCGTGATCATATTGACTTAACATCTATGGATGTATTTCTTTTGGGTGCTCATATTAAATTATTCAAAGCTCATGTGACTGTTAATTCATTGATTGGTCAAGTCACAAGATGCGGATTACTCCCGAATTTTTCACACCCTTGTTCAGTATGATTTTAATTTGCCTCATCTTGGTTATGGAGGATTATGCTGGTAGTGAAAAGAATCAAATAAGCATTTTGAGTTCTTTGACAGTGAAGAGTTACATAATAGTGAGCATTTGGTCGATTCAAATTAGTGTAGAATTCCTTTTTTTGGTGTGCAGTTAGATTCATACAGGTAATCCAGGAATTGAGACCAAAAGATTGTTGCCATTTCATAAGAGGTAAATGACTTAAGATTGGCTCGATATATTGATACAGATTGGTTAGGATATTCATTTCATGGACTACAAAGAAGCAACCCATGGTAGCCATCTTTAGGCATGGGTATGCATTAGTTTATGCTCCTAGCAAATCTGAGGCTATGGGCTGTACTTTTTTTCTGAGATGTGATAGCTACAAATTGTATGTTTATCCTCAAACCCTGCATCGAGGTTCAGTGCCATTTTGTGAGAGAAGATGTGCTTCATGCTGAAATAATGATGTTGATTTGGTTCGTGACCCTGCCGGGCAGATGTCTGCCACCAAGGAGCTACTTGTTGGTAAGTTTAATGAGTTCAGAGAAGCAACTCTTTTGTGTTGCATGTCGATTTGACTGCACATGCTTGGATTTGTAAATATTCATGTTTTTCATGGCTGTACAAACTAAATCTTTGGTGGCCTTAGGTCATCACATCTGGCATCATTTCGGGCTGATAGGCATCTGGGCTCAATTTTGTGCATTGACCCCCTCAGATGAGTCATGTGGGAGTTATTCTATTTAGAATGCTCTCTGTGGTCATTACTTGTGTATAATATGGTTCTTTATGTGTGTGTGAGTAGTCGCATAGAGGGTTCTATCAGGAGATCTTTTATGTGGATAGTTTTTGGCATAAAGCACTTATTAGTGGCTATCTATTGCCTTTCCCATGTTCTCCAATGATATTTTGGGTATTCTGAAGATTCTTTATTATCTGATGTAGTATTTTGAAGCATTCCTAGAGCTTTTATATCTGATGTAGTATTATGAGTTACCTCAAAATGACCAAATATCTGGTATTTATATCTTGAACACTCCTAGATATCTTCTAGAATGTCAGAAGTTACATGTAAAATAATCAAAATATCCCATAATGGGATCGACTATCGTGGGTCCAATTTTTTACCTTAGAGCAGACCTAGTTGGTGATTTGTTCATTGGAGGTGTACTGGGGGCATTCTGGTCTTGGTTTAGATTTGTTTTGGAACTTCTCCTGTAAATAATTGAGGCACGAGACCTGCCATGAAAAGGGACAGCAAGACATTAATGTTCAAGTAACTAATAAAAAATGAATAATATACAGACTCTTTGTGATAAAATACTACACAATAAATTAGGCTGAAAATGTCTTTAGATTCCTTGGGGTGACCAATAGAGGAAAGCCTCTGCACTGGAAATGGACCCTGGGGATGTCTATTTTTCCCTTTATTCTATGTACGGGACTTTGCAATAGTTTCTTTAAGGCTTATGCTACATGTTCTTCCCAAGCAGAGAGGTTTAGTATGGAACCACATCGTTATATACTGCAACCAAGTTTTGCACTTTGCGAGTCCAAATTTGGAAGAGGTTGTTAATCTTTAAGTTCTAATCTGTATCGGTCAATTTTATTCATTACTTATTGATAACAGCATCTTTCTGCTGGTTATTTTTCGTTCTTACATTTCAGTTGTTATATGATGATCTTGATCTGAAGGTAATATCGGTCATAGCATGCTAATTTTCTTCGACTACTATTTCGTGGCATGATGCATCAAAGCTTGTCCTGACATTCTTGTCATGATATTGGAGAAAATTGTGTAGTTTTGGACATGCAGTACGTATGGTGTAATGCATGATTTTTGTGCAGCTTTATTTGGATCCATTTGAAGAAGTAATGGAGGCAGAAAAAAATTCTGAGCAACATCGAAGAAGTGCTGAGGAGAAAGAGGTAAAATTTTTAAGTATTTGTATTACTGAAATTTGTCTGTGGATTCCTTGCCAATGTTTCTTCTTGTCAGAATACTCTTGTAAGTCTTTTATTTATGGGATATTGATCAGAATACACTGAAGATATGAACTATTTCTCATTGTCCATTATTTAAATTTAATTTCAAGCGGCCTAGATTTGATTTGAGAATTTCCATCAAAGGACTATAATCATTATTTTTTTTTCTTTTTTTTTAGAGTGACCATAATCATGAGTTAAGAGGGGCACTTTCCAATTTTGCCCCTCCTTCCAAAGTTACTTCCAAAGAAAACCACTTGTTGCATGGACATGTGGCGTTTAAGATTAGTGTACTCCAGTGGGAGCAAAATGTACATTTCCTCCCTTCGGCAAAACCCTAGCTAAAATATTTTTAGTATCCCAAATTTGGGTGATGTGACCAACTCAGTGTAACGAGCAACCTAGAAAATAAAAAAAGTTCAGCATGCACTTTGGAACATCATGACAAAAATCATGCCCTAGGATTACATACTATCTAAATTTAGGTGTCTTGGTATTAAAAAAATATGTTCTTAAGGGAAACTTTTTTAAAAAGCCCCAAAGATGGGGAGAAATTGGGGAGAAACTTGCTCATAATCACCCTCATCCTAGGGCATTATTTGTTTTTTCATGGGGGTACAAAGTGTGCCCCAAAGGATTTTTCTTTTCTAGGTGATCAATAGGTTGAGTAGGTCATGTCTCCAAAATTTGGAATCCTACAAATACAACCAGCTATTGCTGCAAGGAAATATACATTGCTCTTGCGGGGCTATATTAATTTTTTTTCTTCAGATTATAAAAACATAAAGCCCCACATATTAATTCTTTCATAGCATAAAAACATAATCAATTGGATCTGTGCTAAAAGGTGCGTGCTTTGGAATTAACTTGAAAGAGGGGCAAAATTGGAAAGTGTGCCTCCTAGCAATTCCAAATCATGACTAGTGTCCTTTGATATAATTCCTGAAATTAAATAGGGGCGTATTGAAGTTCAATTTGAAAAAGGGTAAAACAGATATAACTCATATCTTGGGTGGATTTTGATGAATTTCCTTTTATTTATTCATTTGCATAATGGTGCAAGCTTTTATCATAGTTACCTCTTTATTCACTCAGAAAACCAAAAGATCAAATTTGCATAAATGAAACAAGACATGCATGCTCTGCATATGCCAGCTTGCGCATGCATGCACAATTCTTCTGTAGTGACCTTTGCTGTTCTAGATGCAGATAAAGAATGTGGTCATAGTGTGAGGGATCAACTTTATTTTAGTATACAACCTTGGGCTGAAGTCCCTTATGACATCTGTACCGTCCTTAATAGATGTGGTTCCCTTTCCATGCATGTAAAAATACATGCACACATATATCAAAATACATCAAATTTAACTGAACATGAACAATTTTATTGAGAGATTTACATTTTTTAATGCTTCTAGCATTTATGTATTAAATGCTGTATACCAATCTGAAATTTATAGTGTATACATCTACATCCATTGATCTCACATGACATGCAAATGTATATATTGTACAGCATAATTTTTCTTATATTCATGTAGACTAGTTGTGGATTTTATGGGTGTAGAATGGTCCATGATTTAAACATTAGTGCACACAAACTAAAGAAGCATGAAACTTCAAGGTTTGCACTTATATAGCATAATTTTAGAAGTTATATCACATTCAATAATGTTTTATGGATTAGCTTTTCACATTATACTCATAATTTGTTGTATTTTACCTTTTTTTTTGAGAAAGGGTTATTGTAATTTACATGTTAAAAGTTAACTTTTCTTACATGTAAATTGGTTTGTAAAAGTGTGCACTTGCTCGCATGGGCAAAAGAACTATGCAGGGGGATTTTTTTAATCTGAAAATTTTGAAAACAACTTTGAATCACCTGATGAACAATTCAAAAAATTTAAAATAAAAAAGACTTTGAGTTAGGATTACCTAGATTTGGTCATCCATCAAATGGGCACTTCATGTTCATTCTTGGAGGCAGATTTTATTTGGACCATTTTTGGGGAGCAATTTCTTTTGTTTTTTTTGTTTTTTTTTGTTAAAAGGTTTGATCTGGGATGAAGAGCTGATCAGCAAATTTTAGGGTCCAACAATCCTAAGTAGGTTTATGCTTACACTTTACTGTCATTGGAGCATGTAATCTTTTTCCAATAGTGGTCTACATGCATCCTACCTTGTTGAATCATCCCATGCAAACGGCATCTTTGATATGCTTGTCTGCTCCGAAGTGTTTGAGAAACCAGTGTTTGAGAAACCAATTGATGAATGTAATTTTTGTGCCAAATCAAATAAGTTTAGAACTTGTTTGATTCTTGCTTTCTCCTTTATTGAGTGCACAGGTGGAGTTGTAGAACGAGCTTAATGGGGTAGAAAGGGTTCATTTGGTCCCCTTAAATTCTTTTAATGGCCTCAGATGAATAAAAGAGGATTTGGTATATTTGTTTTATTACTAGGAATAGTGTCCACCAAATTAATTGTTTGAGGGGATTTCCCTGTTTAGCCAATGTAGACAGTGACTCAACTGGGAAATCTGTCATGCAATGTTGACTCAAGTGTTCCCTAGTCAACTGGGTCACGTTCAGGACTTCCCTTGATCAAGATGATTTTAGGTTCCTTGTCTGGTAGTCTCATTCTTTCTTGAAATTGTTTTGTCTTTGTTTCTTTCTTGAACAGTTGGTGATCTTGTGAAGACCACTATCAGTCTTCTACTATAGTATTTGTGATACTTAGTCAATTACTTCAAAAATTTTGTCAGGAGCTTGCATGCAAAGGTCGAACCTGTAGGTCCTTGTGGTTCAGGTTCTAAGGTCATTTATGTAATTATGTTATAATTTCTCATTGCTATGCCTCATGTGACTGTAAATTTTTGCAGGTCTCTGAGAAATCTGGGACTGCGGACTTACGTCATTTTTCATTTTATGCATTTGCGGGTCGTTCGGGGAAACGACATTGGAGTAAAAAAAGTGAGGTACTTGATTGATGATTTGACTTGCTAATTTGCTCTAGAAATACTATAAGCTAGACATGGAGACCATGCATTCAGATGTTCTTATCAAAGAAGCATTGCCAACTGGTATTTATCGACTTCGTGAGAATGTTGATTGTTGCTGTTGTAAAGGATACATGAAAATTTGTTTACTGTCAGATGTTCTTATCAAAGAGACATTGCCAACTGGTATTTATCCACTTTGTGAGAATGTTGATTGTTACTGTTGTAAAGAGATAGATGAAAATTTGATTACTGAATAGATTTAAACATCAGTTTCTGTATCTTTAGTGAAGGAAATGTAATTAAATTTCCCTGCTATCTAGAAATATGTGCCATTGGCATCCTCCAAATGGTGCTATTCAAGTTTGGAGGTTCTCTTCCAATTGTGTTTTCTTGTTCTACTAAGTTTTGTGTTATATTTTTACTTGATTACCTGCTAGCTTCTCCTTGATTTCTTCTCCTCACTACAGGCAGCTTTCTTTATGTGACTTTCCTCGCAAACTTTCATGAATTCCTTGCTTTCTTCTCCGTGATTTTACTGTAAAAAAGAATTAGAAATATAAATTGGCTGAGATTCTGCTTGGGAGTGCTCAATATAAAGGGATTTCTGTTGCTTAGGCTCCTCACCATGGATTGTCATATTAAATGTCTATGAAGTACTGTATCAATCTACTTTCTTGTCTTACTTGCAACCTACTTGTCTTGTAAACATCTTTTACGTTTGCATGTTTGTTGAACTATGTTAGTAATGAGGCTTAGTGGGGCATACCCGTAGCTCATTGAGTATTTGGTTGTGGGCCAATGCTAGAGTCAGCAGTAATGCAGTCTTCATCAAAGAATGCACACTGGCAATCATATCTGCCATATATCGGCACATCAAAGTATCATAATTTTATATACACCATAAAGGGTGTGCATGTCAAATGAATATACATTCCATCAGATAGCACATCCAGAGTATAATTGTATACACCAAAAGGTGTGTGCCTGTCACATAAATATATGCATTGGTCCGCGTGCATTTTCCAATCTTCAGGTGCTATAGAAATAGGCAAACAAGGGCTTCAAGGGGTTCGCCTTCTGGTTCCAAACCTAGGTTGACATTGCAATGGGGTCCAAATGATTAAAAATTTCAGAATGAAGTTCAGGAAAAGTGTAATATCTTGGGCCAAATACCTACCAAAAATCAAACTGATCTGAGGTAGAAACAGAGGGGTTCAGCTAAAAAGGAGGAGTTTCTGTTCTCCTTTCTTGAATGCGTTGAATTTCAGTTCTTCTCCTTCATGAATCTGTGATAACATCAGAAGCGACAGAGACTGTATTCCAGCTGAATTGGCTGTCTAGGTTTTCTGAACATGAGGAAGGCATTGAAAACGTTCTAATATAAATTGATAGGGAACTGAGTTCCATGATGTTGATGAGGATTATATCTATTTTATTTGTATGTACAAGAGAATAGAGTGACTAAATGAAAGCTTCTGACAAGTGTGTTCAATATGATTCAGAATAAATTTGTGCTGGTGAGTCCATTTCTAGGGGTGCCTCCAGAATACACACTTCCATTCTAATTACATTACTTTTCTTTTGGATAAACTTACTTTTTGCCAAGGAATTTATATAAAACATTTCAAGATGAATTGTAAGAATCACATATTCCATTATTTAACTGCCCAATAACATCATAATCTTTTGTATTTCTAGGTTGCCAAATCCCGTGCATGCCTAGCATGTAAACCTCCCTCTAGCCGAACTCGGGCCCTCTGAGGATGATCATCCAAAGGCGCTCTTGTCATGAAAGCAAATGTAGGAGGGTTGACCAAGACTGCAACACTTTGTCTAATACTTTCAGAACAACTCAAAAAATCTCAGGGTAGTGTTCCTCATAATTGATAAACTGCTCTGAACCAGTAGGCTCACATCACAGGTTTCATTTAATCCTGAATCTGATTTCCTGCAATATGTAACCAACCAAAAAAATGTCATTTGACACGGTTAGATAACTCCAGGTTCCTGAGATTTGAATCTTGAATCCAACAAGTTGGAGGATGTGAAGATGCTATTCAAGATCTGCCTAGTGTCGATAAAACCCCTGAACTGGGGAGAATAATTAAATGCATGATTTACTTAATCCTTGTTACTAGAGCCATATCCTCATGGAGCACCAGATTGGACTGATGGGCCTTAGATCCTTGATGTCTATTTGTCTAGAACTCCAGCAGTAAATGTAATGGTGGTGCTAATTAATTTTGACATCAACCTTGCATGATTATGAAATTACAAAAAAGCTACATAAGGTTGCCTATGTGTGTGTGTGTGTGGTGCACACACATATTAGGCAAGCAATCTGTTTTTGAGATGCTTACTGTGATTAAGCAGTGTCTTGTGCAATTGTAGGATGTGCAGCCTCATTCAACAGATGCAACCCATTTCATTCCACAACACAACTACAAGCTCGATGCCCATTCTCTTAATAGCCGTCGTCCTGGTGAGGTAGGCATTCAACATTTGTTTGGAAAGCTGTACATATTTACCTTATCTATTTACAGTGCCACATGTCATTAAGCAGAAATATGCAAAATCCCAAATTCCAGTAGATATTTTCTTCTCCCAATTTGATGTTAAAATATTTCCTATAAAGGATGTCTCAAATTCTTTTTCTTGTCATTGCTGTATTTCGACTTATATTGCATCTCCTATATTGTTTTTAGAATTGTTGCACAATACCAGATTGAACTCTTATGATACAAACAACTGGGTATCTTTTGAGCCTTAATCAGTTCTGATGCTTTCGTCCTTAAACTGGGCCCTGAATTCTTCTGTTGCTCACTCTATGGATATAAATGATCGGTGTGTCTGTGTAGATCTTTTCTTTAGATTGAAGATAGATTTCCTAATGATTATGTGACTACTTTTTTCTTGATGGAAGTGGATAATTGTGATAACTCCAGATTTCTGACCCTCAAATGAGCTCTGTTTATTCAGCTGATATCATTCTGCATTGATAGAACATGACAATGTGATTTCGTAGTTCTGGTAGTCATCATATGCTATGTCTAGTAGTATGAGGCACCTAAATCATATGTCATGGTGTAATTATGCGTCTTTATCTATTGCAAGGACGGAAGTTTTCCAGATTCTTTCCTCAAGGGAAGTTTTAACGGTTGAGTTGAAGCATGACTCATATTTGCTGTTAACTGATAGTTTTCCAAAGCTAATGTAGCTTTGTGGACAAGAGCTACTTCGATGTTTCTCTTTGGCTATGAAGTCTTTTAGGGTGAAATTTGTGTACATATTTTTTGTCCGGGCTATGATTTGAAATTTGTTTAAAATCATTTTTTTTTAAACGAAAAGAGTCTTGTCTATATTCTTATGTTGTCTGAAGCGGAGCAGACCAGCTAGTCCAAACCAAGAACTGGTTACCAGTGGCCATTCCGGTCTGGTTGACACCCTGGACCAGAATGGCCATTGACGGGTCTCGAATAGGTGGAACGACTGATCTGCTACGACAGACAACAATACTTACATTCTCATTCTCAAGATTCATTGCTATTCCTTTCACACTATTGGCAAATTGAACCATTTCCCCAACTTGAATCTCATTCAACTAATAAACAAATGCAATCCTATCTCCAACTGAGACCAAGTTCATTCTTCTTTCTGATATAGTGAGTTTGGGAGAGAATTCCATACTTTCCTGTCCATCAGTTCAAGGCTGATTTAGCCAGTTTAAATGGGGGTAAAAACTGACAAAAATGACCTCCATTTTTTTTTTGGGGTCATTTAGTTGGTTTTTTTGGTCCTGTTGAAAAAGAACAGGGGCATTTTGGTGCTTTTTCCAAATTGGAGGGTTTTAGGGCCTTAAAGTGAATTTTAGAAAGAGAGAGCCACTTTAGTGATTTTTTCTCTCTCTCTCTCTACTTGAAACCCCAATATCTTTCACAAAATTTTGGCAACTTCCAGGGAGGATTTCAGCCATCAATCCGTCCAAACTTCAAGGTCCAAGAGAGTTCATTGTGCTATTTTCTTGATTTGTTGTTTTATTTGTTTTATATTTTGAAAAATAGAGAAAAGTCAGATTTTTAAGGTTTTTTTAAGAATTGTTTTTGTCCAACTGAACTGGTCCCCTCACCGGTTTGGCCACCAGACAAATCTTAACAACATTGGTATATTCCCATAAATTTTCTAGTACCCAAGCATCGGATTGCAAATTTTAGTGGTTGTTCATTTTTAGATTTACATGATTTGATAAAGAGAATACGAAACTTAAGCATTGTGGACATAGGTTTACAGTGGAAACTTGGCAATATTAAGTTTTCGTTTTCTACTTGTTTTATGCAATTTTGACCATTCTATAAGGATGGTTTGCATTAGTAACTTATTGCATAGCTGATAGTTGGTAGCTCAATTACTATTCTGTAATTTTTTGTAATGTATGGTACTCGGCAAAGTAGTTTTACTGAGTCATAGACTTCGATATATCCTTTTTCTAAGTGTTTGTTCGAGAGTCATGTTGAAAATCTTTCCAGTGTCATTCAAACCATGAAATATTTAAATTTAATGGAGCAGATATCACTTGAATATAGAAACCCATCTTTGCATTCATCAATTGGTTTAATGTTTTCTTTATTATGTGAATATTTTCTGTTTTATAATTTAATTCATTCAGTTGCGCTGCTATGTTTTCTTCTATTTTGTTTCTCTTCTCTCACTAGAAAGATTATTAATTATGTATCCCAAATTTCATTTATGATATAATATCCTTCTGCTAAGGATTTATTTATTACAGATGGAATGCAGGGAGTTTAGAGAATCTATACTTGGAGTGATGCCTCACCGCTGGGTAATTATATCTTCTTCTCTTTTCTTCTCATCTTGATAGTTTCCAGTGTTAATCATTTGTTTTGTAATTAACCATATCATCCTATAATTACTTCTTCTAGGAAAGGAGGGAGGATACCTCTTTTAAGTTGGCACACTTCAGAAAGCACAAAAGAAAATTAGTGAAAAAAATGCCGGGGAAAGGTACAAGTAATCCTTTTCAAATGCCTGAGGAAAACCATGCTCCAGGGAAGGACTCAAGCAATAAGATTTCACGAGCGATTGGGAAAGCTGCGGATTATGCTACTTCAAAGAAAGGCAAGAAGGTGGAATTCAATTTTCTAACATTGAAACAAATTGAATTTTTCTGCTTTATTTTTTTTTTTCATACGTTTATCCTTACTTAGTGTGGGTTAACATGACTGGGTGCAAGCTCATTGTCCAGCGGCCTGGTCTACATTTTCTTTCCTTGTAAAGAGATCTGTGGAGTATCCAGAAATTCTGAATCTCTAGTAAAAGTAGGAAACAATTGAATGAAATTAGAAAGAATTAGTTCTATTTGTACTTGATGCTATATGAATCCTTTCTATTCCTATATTTCTCTACTGAAGATGCTTTAGTAATATTATCATTGTTTAGGTGTGAGGGGAGTGACAATATGGACAAAGAAAAAGATTAATTACCATAATCACCGCTCATAAATTTTCCATGGAGTTTTAGTCCAGTGCTGCGAGATTTGGTTTGCATGAGGACTTCAAAAGTCAAAGGACTCGAACTTTAAAGTTCTCTCATCATGCCAGTTGATGAGACCAATTCTTTCAAGAAGAAAGAAACTGTTAATGATTATTCAACCATCTAAAGGGAAGTATATGCCTAGACAATTACTAGCAATTTCTCGGGATTTGTGATTGATGACCCATTATTCAGGGGAAAGTGAACTCCCCTCACCTTCAAACCTCTTCTCTAGTCCTATAAATCTCTTCTTCTTATTCTTTATGGAGTAGCCCACTCTGGTACCATTTTAAACCATTAAACCCTCAATTGAAAGAAGAAAATAGAGGAAAAGAAGGCAGAAGTAAGGTTATGTGTTTAAAGAATCTTGATCTTCATTCAAATTATAATAGTCTGCAGTACACAATGTGACAATTTTTCTTTGTGGTTATATACAAAGTACATAATGAGCCCCAGGAAATCCTTCATAAGAAAATAGCGTAAAACAGTACAAAGTACAGTAAGCTCCCAATTTACATATCCAACATATACAAATGCACATCTCTGACAGAAGTTATGAATCTGAAGTGATTCTTTACTTCTTAGCCCAGAACACAAATAAACAACTGTCACTTTAACATCATATGCATTTTCACTTAGAGTTTAATGAGGTGCCACAGAACTTTTAGTTTTCATGCATAAAATTTGTGCTTGAAAGAGTGGTTTTCTCAAAAGGATTCCATAATATGCATTGGTTGCTAATATGGTGATCAACCTGTATTGAGTTCCTTATATTTCCAAAATGTGGATGTTGTTCTGCCTCAAGCAATGGAGTGCTATCAAAATATGCTAGTTAGTTTCAGTTCAGTGCACAATCTCATGTGAAGAATGTAATATGTTTAAATTTTTGGCTGCAGAATTTGCCATATGTGCCCACAATAACAAACCATACTCAGCTCTGGTGGGTCCCAAATGTGATTGTAGCCCATCAAAAGGAAGGGATTGAGGCTGTTCATATTGCATCAGGGCGCACTGTTTGTAAGGTACCATTATCATGATTACATGGGTTCTCCTTCTGTTCTGTTCATATATAATAAGCTCAGTTTGTTCTTGGGTTCTTATAAGAGTTCATTTTTATGATCTATGAGCTTTGCCTACATTGTTTATCAATGCATTTAAACTATGCAGTCATAAACCATACTGAACTGATGGATAAACTTTTCTTTTGAATGAAGACAGTTTATTCACTTCTGTTTTGTGCAGTCTGATGTCAATTCGCGTCCACCTATTGTTTATATTGTTTGTGGGGTGTTCGGGAAATATGTACGATACATTTGTTTTTAAGTCATGTGTATTCTAGTGAAGATTGGGTTTATATTTGATCCTTCACTGAGGTCTTCATTATTTTACCTTCTCGTGAGTTACAGTATATCATGGCCACCTTGGGAAAAACAAAACACTGTTTACAGTGTTTCCATTAGATTAGAAGCAATATTCTTCCCATATTCATGGCCCACTAGCCCTCAGTCTTACAGGTAACTTGTTGGCATCTCAGGGTTCACCTATGTCGACATGTCATATATGTTTTTTTATGGAGTCTCCCAAAATTCTAAAATTTCTTTGGGCTTTTGTCTCTCGAGGCTTTTGTTTGAACCTCTTAAGGAATTCAAGTGTGGGTCCGAAGTTGTTCACAAGCATACCACCCATGGAAGTTTTCAACATCTTGTGAGTTGTGCTCTTGTGGGTGCTGCATTATTATAAATTTTTGATAATCCGTACACTTATAGTAGCCGGGATTTAAAGATGTCTGTTTGAGAATTACTTTTTTCCCAATTGGGAAACAATATTTTCAAGTTTTGAAATTCCATGCATAGGAATAGCTATTAAATTGAACTTTGATTTCAGAACGATATATGGTTGAAGTTGAATTTGTTTCACCTATGGTAGCACACATTTTTAAGAGTTTCTATGGAAATAGTTCTATTTAATATGTGAATAATTGAACTAGTATTCTGCAAATTTAAAATTCCCCATTATGCACATTGTTCTTTTTTGCTTTTTTCTCTTGTTTCTTGAGATGAAAAATATGGCTGATGAATTTACTATCACTGCCTAGATTCTTGCTGCATCTGATTGTCAATCCTAGACTTTTACAATGGGAAATTTGGGGACTAGCAGAATTTGATGATTAGCAAGAAAATGAAGAACATGCCATTACATAGCGTTCTACAGCTGATGTTATATGAAACTACATTCTTGTTGAGTTGTATCTATGCAACCAGATATATTATGTATTTTCACTGAGTTTTGTATCATACTTACAGCATGATTGGATTCACAAAATATGATGGATTTTCAGTTTACATGAGCAGGATATTTGTCAATTTCGCATCCTTTGTAAAGATTTCTAGTTAAGGGAACATTATACAGTAGATTGATTGTTTCAACATGAGTTCAGTAATAATCAAGTAATTCTCTGACATTTTGATGAGTTGATTTTGGTAAATTATTAATGTTTCTAGGCTGTTATAATTCAAGCGAAGTTCTTCAAGTTGGAAAGAGGAACTATGTTCGTGTAGTTACATCATGAATGTAATTTTCAGCATATGGAAATGAAACTAGCTGATTTTTAATTATTGATTATTCGAAAAAGAAAAATATGGATCTTCATGGAGAAGGTACTGCAACAAAACTTGATATGCTCTTCCAATGCTAAGAATTTGTCTTGTTGAGTATTTCCATATTAAGTTTATGGCCATTGACTGCTCAAGTGTTGCTTCACATTGGGTTTCTTACTGCAGTAACTCTGTAACTAATATGATGAAAAAGTTCATATTTACTCTTCCTTTATTACCGCTCTTGTGCAATTATCAAAGTGTTTGCACCACTTAGGTCATGAATGTTCATATGCTTGGCATTGCATTTTTTAATAATATCTATAGATAAAACAATATGTAATTTGCAATGTGTTGGCAGCTTCATCTACATGAAGGAGGTCTACATGCTGATATCAATGGTGATGGAGTTCTAGATCATGTTCAGGTGCATTGTTCTATCATTACTTCGTTTCTTCAGCTATGGACTTCCTTGTTATGCAACTAATGGATTCCTCTTATAGCTGTGCAATTTCAACTCAGTTGATGATTTAGACTTCATATAAGAAAATAGAAAATAAAGACTCTGAATATCCTATATGGTGATGATGTTATCGGCATCTAATTACAAAACCTATCAATGGATTGCTATGGCTTTAAGCAGTTGTGCATGAACATGTACATATTGTCTTGGTCAACATTGACCAGTGGTCCTTGAGCCATAAGTACCAATGTTGTTTAGACCTGACCGGTGACAAACTAGTGAGGGCACCAGTCCAGTCGGAATGGCCTGTCCAGGCTGGTTAATGGGGGTCAGATGGTTAGTCAAATTAAAAAAATTAGAAAAAAAAGGAGAGGGGGAAAATCAAGTAAAATTCAGAAAAATAGAGAATAAAAACTAAAAAAAATAAAAGCAAATTATGAAGATTATCAAAAACAAAAATAACCCATCAACATCAAGCAATAAGTCAATAGACTTGATACTCTGCTCCTTAATAATGAAAGATATCAATTATGTAACAAATAACTCAACTAAATATATAAGGCATAAAACATAAGTCCACAATAAACTTTGGCACAAATTGTAAAGACAAAGCTTATATAAGGTTGCAACCTTACTTGTATAAGTAAGGTTGTAGTAATCTACAATGTCTATTTTATTAGACAGAAAGATATCACACTTATCTTAAAAGATGTGCTACCTTTTTATGCTTTTTTAAAAGACGTGAGAAATCTTCATTGTTTGACTAAAATGGACGGTGTAGAATATCATTATTTTACTTCTACAACTAAGGTTGCCAGCTTATATAAATGGCACCCAATTGTAAAGCCCTTAAAGTTGAATATGAAAAACAAATGTACAAATAAAATTAATTTTCTTTTTCTCCCCCATACTTTTACAATTTGTAAAAGCCCTTCAAAAGTCAAAACCTAAAATACACAAATAATAACTTTAATTTTGGTGTTTCTTTACATTTTGGTTTTATTTTGTAAGGGAATCACAGCTAAATATATAAAAAAATACACAAACATTTTTTTTTTGTAAAACCCTAAATCCAAAACCTGAAATCTTTTGAACTTTTTTGCTTTTATTAAATCCAAAACAAGAAAAAAACTTAAAATAAATCGCATGCACTTACTTGGGGGTTGAATATTTCATCCGTTTGATGGGATTTTGTGCAAGAAAGTGGCTGGATTTTCACCCCGAGCCTCGGTTTTCCGGTTGAGAGAGAGACCATAGCCTCCCTCTCTCTCTCTCAAAAAGTATTTTTGTAACCTAAAAAAGAAACCGTGACCTTTCATTTTATCAATTGCCATATACAAACTGCAAAAGAACAAAAAAAAACTTCTTAAAAACCTTTTGGTGTATTGGCCAGTCCATCGGTTCAGGGTTGGTTCAATAGACCGGATTGGACAAGCCACCAATTCGCTGGTTTCCAGTCCCAACCGACCAGTTCAATCTGGTTTGCATAACATTGATAAGCATGAGGAAAATATCAAAGCTTTGAAATTCAGACCTTTCCCAAATGAACTTTCTATATTAGGCAGCTGCCTAGACTATTCAGTTGTTAATAGCACTATTTTAACCGTGAAACAATATTTAAAAACTTGACAAGAAATAATAGTTTACAAAATCATTCAAATGATACCCCCCAAAGAAAATTAGAAATCCAAAATTTACTTTGAACTTAAAATTCAATCCCCCAAAAAAATAACAAAAAAATAAAATAAAATAAAAACCCTAATTGCATCATTCTCTCGAGGTTGGGAATCGCTCCATCTCGAGCTTCTTGTTTTCGTTATATCCTTCAAAGGCCACTTGAATATTTGTTGATGAAGTCCATTTGTTGTATCCTTCAAAGGCCACTTGATTACTTGTTGATGAAGTACCACCATTCGCCTGGGTACTTTGTCCTCTTCAATGAACTAACTAGTCTAATGCTTAGAATGCAACTTATAATAATTCTGGGATGTCGAGCAAAATCTTGATTTTTTTTTGCTCAAATGGTTGTACTTCACATACTGCAACTAATGTGTCTTCTTTTTCATAAATCATAACTGATAATCGAATTTTTTTTTGATAAACACTGATAATCAAATTTTGTAGCACTTTGTTGGAGTATTGTCAACATCTTCTGCACTGAGGTTAACTTCTTTAAGTATCTAATATAGTCTCCTTTACTTGATCTCTAAAGTTAATAATTGGTTCTAGATCTAGTGGATTATGAGTAAGTTCTTCTTGACGGTAATTTTCTAATCGTCTATTTATTTCACCCATCTCTCATCGAATTCATGGATCTCGATTCGGATACCTTCCATGATTTGACTTATGCTCGCTTTTGTTTATTGATTCACAACCATTGCGACTTGTGGCGATATATCCTCGATCATAAAAGCAGATTTTGGAGGCATCGTGAAGCTTGATACCAATTGATACATAGAAGAGGGCAAATAAATCAGAAAACTAAAAATAAAATTAAAAGGATGAGAGATTATATTTTCTTTCATGCTCTGCTATGGAGTACAGTCCATAAGACTCTTTCAGAAGACCTAAAATCAACTCTTATTTTCTTCTCTCTTCGTTTTCTTGTCCATTAACAATTTGTAGAAAACATGCTCTCTAAGAAATCCTGATCAATATTAAATCATGGCCTTTATCTTCAAAAAAAATAAAAGATTAAAAGTTTTGAAATTTACCCTTCAATTCTTTACAATTAAACACAAATACCCCTAAAAAAACTAGAAACTCAAAATAACTCCAAACTTAAATTTCAGTCTTTCAAAAAAATAACAAACACTAAAAACCTAACAAAATAACAAAAACTAAAAACCCTAATTGCATCAGGAAGATGGAAGAAAGAAAACACAAGGAGAGTTAATCCAATGGGCTATATTGTTAGTTAAATTTAAAGTTCGTCATTGTATTTTCAGCATTGTTTGAAAATTACCTCTAAAAAGGTATTTACAAAATACTCTTCATTATTACACATGCCTGTTTTTTGAACTTCATAATCATTTTTTTTAAAAAAGACGAAACTACCTATTTTTGGATTTTCAAAAACCGAGATAGGGTCTCCAAACTCTTGCACAGTGAGCAAACCTTTTGTTCAAAACTTTTTTTGAATTGGTAGCTTGGAGAAACATCAGAAGCGTGTTTCTCTCTCTAAACCACCACCACTCAACAATTCTACTGCTTCTGTTGAAGCCCACTATAGTCTCTGCAACAACTTCAAAAGAGCCGATAGGTAGGGTGAGAAATATTTAAGTAGAAAGAACAAATGGAAAACCCGAGAATTCTGGAGCTCGAACTAGTGGATCTTAGAGAACCTGTGCGGGACCTTGATACTCTCTTCTAAAAGCCTCATTTCATCTGCAAAGAACTCGAGTTGAGATTGCTTCACTTTCAAAAGACGAATTAGAGCTTTTAATAGGGTTCGGCCATGAATAGAAGAACGTGAATCTGAATCACAAATGACACAGACCCTCTCCTCCATTATAGAGTCTCCACTCTAAGCTTTCTAATCAATTGAATCGAAGGAAACCTCAGGAACAACCCAACTCTCTTCTTCTCTGTCCTGTATTTCAATGTAAACAAAAAAGAAAGTTGTAAGGCCAAAGAAAGCCCAAATCCCTCTCTAGTTCCTGTACTTCAATGGAAAAGAAGGAACCCTCAAGGGAAACAAAAACCCAAATCCCTCTCTCTTTCATCGGTTTCAATGGAAATGAAGGAAAGCTTGAGGAAACAAACCCCCAAATCCCTCGCTGTAACTAAATGGAAATGAAGCAAATGTTAAAAAAATAAAAATTCAGTTTTTAAAAAACCAAAAATTTTAAAAATTTCAGTTGTTGAAAAACCGAAAATAGGTAGTTTGGTCTTTTTTAAAAAAAAAATTGTTATGAAGTTCAAAAATTGGATATACGTGTAATACCAGAAAATATTAGGTATTTTTGTAATATCATAAAATATAAGGGATATTTATATAATTTTTCCTTTAAATTATTAGGATATTATTGTTTGAAATAAATAGATTATAGCGTAATAAAAAACTCTATGTATTGAAATAAATAGACTGCTGCACCTTGCAATAAACATCAAGGTGTAAAGATGCCTGCCCCACCCCCAGGAGCCCCCACAGAGGTATTTATGGGCTCCCACCTAGGCAGCTGCCCTGCCGCCTAGGCCAACCTCTGCATTTTTTCACATTAATTTTTAGCTATGGAAAATAGATTGGTTCAAATTCAGGATTTGGCAAGTACTTGCCAAGCTGAACGGCTTGAGCAAGTCCAAATCGACTATAGCCCAAGTCTTGCCTAAGCTGGAAAAATGGCCAAAAAATGAAAAAATACAAAAACATTTCTGAAAAATCCAAAATTGGAAAAATATAATAAAATGAAAAAATTAAATCAGAAATTTATATAAAACATGGAATAAGACAAAGTTTAATATTATAGGCTTAAAAAAAATGAAAAAAATAGAAAAATAGCTAAATTATAAAAATCACAAATGGAAAAAGTGTATACAAAATGATTTTTGAATCATTTACAATTAATATAGCAAGAGATAAACTAATTTTATAAATTTAAATTCAAAAAATGATAATCCTTTCCATAAAGCTGCCTTGCACAACACAAAACCCTGGATCTGTTTTGGGTTTCGAGTCAGATCTAGGAGATCCAAGCTCTTGAAAAATTCAGATGAATTGCAAATCTGATTTTGAAATCTCTCAAATTCTTTTTTTGTTTTTTGTTTTTGTTTTATTGAAATCAAGCCTATGGTTGACCCAAGAACCCAATAAAAAAAAGGCTCAATAATCAAATTTCATTGAAGATCAATCATCAATAGCAAAGATATTGCAAATTCTCAAAATCTGGCAAAAACTAGGCCAAAATTTCTATCTAAAAATATGTTAAATTTGTTTTTTCTTAAATACTGTAATATCTAGCAGCTAGATCAAGCTAAAATCATACTAAGGACTCAATTTCTGCTCAATTGGCTGACCCTAGGGATCAAATCGAATAAAGCAAAGAAAAAATATGTACTGTAGCGACTCACCTGAGCCTAATTTTCACAATACGCAAGTTGCTACGATATTCTCTTGAGTATTGTACATGGTAAACTTATGTACGCTATTCCAGTTTTTGCAGACAGCCAAGGCCTAGCTGTTCATCCGAGTCTGAGTCTATTCAGTCATTTTCAAATGCTGATTTTCAGGGAACCTAGAAATCTTCTTGTAGACTTCAAACCTAAGTCTACATTTTTCTCTTCCGGTCGAAATGAGCTTGATCCCAGAAGTTTGCTTTAATATTGTGGCACAAGAAATCCTCATCCACTTTTCTCAATTCAGCTTCAGAAACGCATGAACATTCAATCATAGTTTTTCCTTCCCATTCAACTAGATATTATTGATAGGAGCCACTTCGTGCCAAGATACTCCGAACATCAAAGATTTGGTTTACTTCCCGTTTTGTTTTCTTTGGCTATTGCTCGAGTGCATTATGTGAGTGATCATCATGTAGCTCTTCCCGAGCTAGAAACGTTGTAAGATTGGAGATATATTAACCTCCTTTCGTAGCTCAATATGATAGGCATTGTTATTAATTTCTGAAGAATGCAATCTGGTTAGTGCTTCTTTTATAGTTCTACTTGTTTTAGGTACCATTGGGAAACCTCATCTTAGACATGAAATCGTCGTTCATTTGACATAACGAGGTACAAATTGTTTCTTATTCTCAGCCCATTTTGCATCGAGAGTTTGTAAAACTCCTCTGTGTATTTATGTACGCATCTATTTCCTTTTTGGAAGTTCTGAAATGTTCAGAAAGGAGCTTGGGCATAATCATATGGTAGGAGCTTGTTCCTCATATGTTTCTTCATTTTCTCCTAGTCAACTAACTTGCTCTTACAAGATTTTAAAAAAAAAAACTTGCTCTTACATTTTATTCATTTGATGTTTGCATTTGTGACAACCAAAGATAGTAAGGATATCCATTTGAGTCGTAGCTTGGGGAAGAAGGAACAGAGGGACTACAGGATGGTCCAATATAGGTTTCATCACTTAAGCTGTTTTCAGGAGGTTCTTCAGGTGGAGGGTGATCTGCCAACCAGAGATACAATTGGTGTAATAAGGCTGCTCCTCTGGGCTGCTCATCATTCCATACCGTATGCCCTGTATAAACATCAACAGGAATCCCAACTGGTGGAATATGATTAATACAACACATAATATATTTTAATTCCATCCATAAATGCGTATGAAATGGCCAAAAAGTCAGAAGATTGAAATCATACCATCCAACAGTTTCAATAGCAGGGTGTTGGGTAAGATAAACAGCATTAGGATAGGTTTGGGGGTTAAGGTCTTGATGGAAACTTATAATTACATATTGTTTATGAGGATATTGAAACGATTCAATCCATTGGGTATAATGAAAGTACTTAATGAGGAATTTATAGAAGTTCAGGGTTATGGGATTAGGATGTTGGTAATTGTTCCATTGAAGGAAATGACAATGTCTAAGGTAAGAGATGAGTTTTCTGGCATGAAAGTTGAAGCAAATGTGGTAATTTTGGGTGAGATACCAAAGAAAGCAAATGACTTCTTTTGGTATATTATAAACGTGCCGGGTTTGGAAAAGGGACAGGAAAGGGTAGTTTGGATGGCATCGAATTCCTTGTATGCAATCTCCGTGATTTCTGACTACAATTTCACGCATTTTTTGTTGCATTAGATCATTCCTGGATAGTAAGGTTCTTCTGAGAATATCTTCATGAAGTTCATCAGGCAGGTCGTGCTCATTATCATCAATGGTGATAATTGCGCCCAAAAAAGGAATAATTGAGGAGAGATTCTCTTTTGAAAACCTTTTTCTTGAGAACATATTAGCCAAAACATTATTTTTCCCTAAAATGTGCTTATATTCAAAATTCCATTGTGAAAACCAATTTGACCATCTGAGAAGTTGTGGGTTTGGAAGTATTTTGTTCTTGAATCTCAGCATGTTTGGAAAAGCTGACAAATCCATTTCCACTAAAAATTTATGTCCTATTAGATGAAATTGGAATTTTTCAATTCCTCTTTTCACTGCTAGGATTTCTTTGAAAGTAGAATGGTAATGGAGTGCAGAGTCCTTTTATAACCACAGATCATTCTTTTGCCTGCAATTTCTTCTAGTAAAATACAAGCCCAATATTCGTCTGAGGCATCAGTTTGCAAATTTCTTTTTCCAGTAGACGGAATTTTCAAAGAGGGCAAATTTTGAGATAAAGATTTGAGCTTCTGAACACACTCAGTTTGTACCTTAGTCCATGGTGGTGCTTTCTTTTTCAAGAGCATATGAAGAGGACTGGTGAACAAAGAAAGTTTGGGTATAAAAGGTGACATGTAATTTACAATACCCAAGAACTGTTGTATTTGCTTTACAGAAGACAGAGTGTCAGGAAATTCTAGCAAATGTTTTGCTATATGGGGTTGTAAACTGTACATACCATCAAGGAAATGCATACCAAGAAAATCTACTTCAGAAGTAGCAAAGACACACTTCTTTTCTGATAACATAATACCATATTTACAACAAAGGGAGTGAAATTTTTCTTAGAGAGAAACATGACTTTCCAAGTCTGGAGAAGAGAGCAAGATGTCATCTATGTATATCAAAGCTTGAGAAGAAATGGGTTCAAAAATAGTGGTTTAAACCTTTTGAAAATAAGTAGGAGCATTTTTTAAATCAAAAGGCATAACAGTCCATTGAAAATGGTAATTGGGAAGGCAAAAAGCTGTTTTTAGTCTTTCATTTGGGTCAATTCCTATTTGCCAAAATCCAGATTTTAAATCAAATTTGGAAAATATGTGAGCATTAGAAATTTGAGAAAACATGGCAGTCTGGTTTGGTAAAGGAAATTTGTCATCAGAAAGAAAATTGTTTAAAGGCTGATAGTTGATAACCAATCTAAGTTTACCACGAACTTGTTCAACTCTTTTATTCACATAAAAAGCTTCACATGCCCAAGGAGAACTAGTTGGTTCAATTAATTTTTCCTTTAGCAGTTCATGAATTTCTTGCTTAGCCTGTTCTAGCAAATCAGGATTTAATCCTCTGTGGGAGGCTTTTGTAGGGTTAATGTCCTCATTCCTTTTGAAGGGAAGTTTGACAAAGAAATTCTGGTTTCTCCAAAGAGGGTTTGTACATTTTTTCAAAAATTCCGAATGGGAAGTTGCACAACAATCTGAAATGATTTTTTCTCTAATGGTTTCCAAGGTTTGGGGTTGGTCTAGACTAGCAATCCAAGGTAGTTAAGTTCCTAAAATGAAGTCCTTTAGCTGTCCATTGAAGTTTTACTTGGTGTAAAACATCAAATCCTAATAAGAGGTCTTTGTTAGGGAGGTAGGAAGCTAAGATCCTATGTTGGATAACAACTTTAGGAAAAAGTTTAATAAAAACAGGTTTGCTAATCTGATGGATAGAAAATTTTTCTCCGTTAGCAGCTCTAAAGGTTTGGTTGCAGTTTTCCCAAAATTGTTTTGGCAATAAATCCGGTTTCAGAACGCTAGCAGATGCACCAGTGTCAAAAAAGGCAGGGACAATCAAGGGTTTGGAATAATGTTCACAAAGGAGTTGGACAAAGGCAAGGGGTAGGTTGTGTTGGAAGGATATTATTTCTGGGGTTTCATCTTGGGGAGACAAAATTTCAGGAACCACAGTATTGCTGATTTCATTCAGCTCAAAATCATTTGGATATGAAATGGAAATTAATGTATCTTCATTCTGCTCATCATCCAGAGAGAATATAGATTCCAGATCATCATCAACATTTTCTTCCAAAACTTGGGACAAAAGATTTATAATCTTTCGTTTCTTTTTCTGGTTAGGACAATCTTTTGCAAAATGTGCTTTCTTTCCACATACATAACAACGATCACCTTTCATCCTATTTTTTCGAAATCTGGATCTACGAAGGCATTTAAACCTTTTGAATTTCTTCTTTTTCCTTTTTTGGTCAACCTTATTCTTTTTTCCAAAAGAGGGACAAGCACATAGTTTTTTCGAATCACACTTAATCTTGAGATGGGGTTTATCACAAGATTTACCAAGAAGGTGCTTATTTTTCTCCATCTGTTTGACAAATTCTACCTGTTTACATAACCTTTCCAAAGCATGGAGGACAAACTGATAAATTTCCCCAAAAGAAACACTTTGAACTGTCAATCCTTGATTTTCCATAGTTTTTGTTGCTTCTTTTCCAAGAGTAGGAGGAATAGACTCAAGATAAAATTGCTTTAAATTCACATCATCAATTCCACCAATTTTGTGGTAACGCTTATACATTTCAGAAACGTGTTTTTCTAAATCATGTCATTTAAAAGAACAACACTTAAGCTGAAAAAATTCTTTACGGGCTGTAATCTGTTCATGCTTTACAGGGCCAGTAAATTCAGCTACCAAATAATTCAAGAATTCAACAATGGATTGACTGTTTCTCAATTGTGTTTGACGGTATTCTCCAAGACTTAAATACCAATCAAACAATCGTCCTCGAAGTCGTACCAAAACTTTGGAAATTGTGCTTGCTAATGTATTTGCAGGGTTTAACATTTCTGCATGCATCCATCCTTGTATTTCTCGAAAGCTCTCAGTCCATTTTGAAGGAGGGATGTCATCAATTGTAAAACCTTTAGATGAATCTCCATAGGTAGGGTTATGAGGTCCAGGTTCTTCATCTATAAGTGGGTTTGGGTCAGCGTCAGGAGGTTGTTCAGGGGGATCCATCATGAACAAAGGGTCTGAAGAAACAGAGGAAGAAGAGGCTAGAAAACTCGTTGTATCAGAAGATTCTGAGACAGAGTCAGAGGATTGGGTTTCTGTTTGAAGGTTTAACTCAGGTTGTTTGGTAAGGTTTTTTAAAAATGGACTCATATCTTGCAAAGGTTCTGACTGAGTAAGGTTTTTGTGTGAACACAGAAGATGCAACAATATCAGAATCAGAATCTGATGCTTGAAGCATTTGAGTTTCATTTTTAGGGAGAGTTGGGGGTTGTCACAAGAGTAGGTTGAGGTTGCTGTTGAGTAACACCAGGAGGTGTAGGTTCAGGTGACGTAGAAGTACTTGGGATAGAAACATTCGACTTTTTTCTTAGATGAGGAAAAAACATTTCCTCTGGGACACGCCTTTCATCATCTAAAGAGCTTAAAGATTGAAAGCCATAATGTCTCGGAGGTATTAAGCCATTAGGAGGGTAAATTGTTCTAGTAGGAGGAAAAGGGTCAGAATATCTCAAGGTTGGGTAACTTGGGATATAAGGAGTACCTGACAAGGGTTGAAGTTGAGGCAAGCTAGGAGAGGACTGGTATGAAGTTTGAGGGTACTGAGATTTCATCCATAGATCTTTTTCCAAGCTTTGCAGCTATGTTTCCAGAAATGCTTTTTCTCTTCCTTTTTGTGCCAGCAAGTATGCTTGTAAATGTGTGTCTTTAACAAAATGGAGAATCTGCATTAGCGCCTCATGCAAAGATTATATCTTTTCTTTCAAATCAGTAATTATGCTAACTAACCCTTTTAATTGAGAAGACATCAGATTTTGTTTTTCCTCAAGTCGGAGCAAGGCTAAGTTCTGAGACTTTGCATTTTCGGCCTGCCAGTTAAGGCTTGCTTCGGCTGGAGAAATAGTCTTTAATGTGCCTAAAGAATCTTCGGTACTAGGGTTTTTTATTTTCCACACATGCTTTTAATGTTCTTGGATTTTCTCATAGTCATGCAAAGGAGGAAAATTAATAGCATAATTAGATCCCTGAGGGTCAAAAGCCATGCATTCAGCAACATCAGGTTTATCATCCCATCCAGTCGGAATAATAGGTTTAGAAGGGTAAGGAATGCGATTGCCATAGGTGACATAGTAATCCCATTTCCCAGAAGGTTCACGAAGTAATCCAACTGTTGGATCTCCTTTCATATATTTTTGATGGAGTATTTGCTGGGAAGAAAGTTTCTTTTTCTTTTGAGACAATTTCTTGTCTTTCTCCTCATCAAAGTTATCATCATTTTGAATGCAAGTAGGACAATCACAACAGTCAAACCAATTATGTCCATCCGCAGTTTTTTGCTCATAGATAGGTTTTCCCGTTTTATCAAAAGCAATTACTGGGACTTTTTCAAGAAATCCTTGGAATTGAGTAGGGAAAATCTCTCTGGTGAGGTTATCATTAGATGATTGAAAATCTATTTGAACAGTTCCATCTTGCATCCGAGTCATCCTAGATTCTGATTGTATCACCGCCTGACTCTGGGTTTGTAGATTTTCATAATTTGTGACCCAAGAGGAGGGAATCAATTCATGCAATCGTGCCCTTGAAATTTGTCTAGGGATGTAATGGCAAACAGGTTGGGAATTGTTATCAACTTTGATGAACAAGGCAGTATTTTCACATTCAGGGGGTAAAGGTGTAACAATATCAAAAGCATGGTTCTGCAGTCTGTATACCATCTGATAGTGAAGAGTGGCAACAGTTGCAGCTTCAACCTGTCTGGTTCCAATAATTTGAACTTGTACTTTGAAGGCAGAGCTTAGGTGGGGGTCTTTGATAGGAATGTTGAAATTACGAAAGAAGGTAACAAAGATGGTGCCAGCATTAAGAGTTGTTTGGACAGTACCGATGCATGCATGCTGGTATTCTAGAAACCTGGTATCTAGTAATGCAATTCTGGTTACAGCTTCCATTCCTTTCCTACCATGAAAGGTTAAGGCTAGTTTAATAGCTCCAAAATGGATATGAGTATATCCTTCTTTGAGCCATTGAGGGAAAAGGTGTCTGGGAAGGTTTATGGTAATATACTGCTCAGCTTGGGTTGCAGGGATATGAGGCCACAAATTTCACTTTTTTTATGTTCTGGAGATCTTATTATTTGAAAAAGTTATCTATGGTGCTGATCCAATCAGATAAATCTTCCAGATCAAGGTAACAATGGAACTCCAGTCAATGTTGACCTTGCCCTTGCATGTGCCTATTCTTCTTGTGTCACTTGTCGACATATGTAAATATTTCGACAAATGTTGACACTTCCAAGTACATGGTAAAACAAAAATAAAACTAAAATAAAGCCCTAGTTCTAAAACTGAAACCTTGTTGAGAAGTGGTAAGGTCTACACTAGAAAACTCACACGAATATGTAAGACGTATGCAATTATGCATATTATTGGCCATATACTACTAAATATGTTGAAAATAAAAAGCACGTAATGTACAGCCCGAGATTTGCACCCGAAACCCCTTATGGACATGTAATGAGGTACCTCTACAAAACTCACATGGATATGTAGATCATATGCATATTTTTTGGTATAAAATACTAAAGAGTGTTAATATAAAGTAAGGTAACACCTTAATTCTCGGAGTTTGAAATTGGGGTTTCTTGGTTGTGATTAATATGCTACCGCTACGAATTTGGCTAGGTCATGTGATAACTTTCTAAATTTAATTATATACTATTTAATATTAAATTATTTTCGTACGTTATGATTGCTTTATCTGTTTGTTGGATGAAGAACTAGACACACTAGACATACTGGCACTGATGTCGGAGTCCATGCTACACTCAGTACATCTGCCATTATCCTATGGTCCTGAGTGTCTACCCTTGTCCTCTGTTCTAGGACTTAAACCATGCCATTCCTTAGTCTCCCTTCTTCCGGCTCTGCTTGTGGTGGATGGTGATTGAAGGGATTCACATGGTTCCCTGGGAATCCACAAAAGCATATCCATATTCACGATTAGATTCTAGTTAGTGCATCACTTGCTGCATCCATTGCTCTAATCTTTCTTGAATTTCTGCTTCCATCCAGGGATTCCTCCACTTGCTCCTTGAGTACGACCTCTCCATAAAGTCATGATTTCTTGGTGATTTCTTGGTGACCGGGCCTTCTCTGATACCACATGATGCAAACTAGGAAGAAAGAAGAAAGAAACCTAAGAAGAGTTTAGCCCACTGAGCTAACTTGTTAATTAGATTCAAAGTTTATCCAATGAGCTATTTTCTTCATGAAGTGCTGATACATTGGAAGACAAAAACCTTCAAAAAATCCTAAAAACTTCTAGTGAAAATAGACACTGCATAGGAATTATGCAAAACTGAACACACAAGAAGAGTTAACCCAATGGGCTATCTTGTTAATTAGATTCAAAGTTTATCCGTGTATTTTCAAGTAACATAAGAGGCTTCTGATATATTCCCAAACTAAATCTAGATGCTTCGAATCACCAAGTTCCCATACATTGGAAGACCTAAAACGACCAAAAACTCTCAAAGCATCTAGTGAAAATAAGCACTACGTAGGACGTATGCAAACTGTACCCCCCCAATAAGGCTGATATTTTCTTACTAAGCTACCCCTTCTAAACCCTACTAAACTTTTGACAATCCTACCCCTAAAATGCGAGCACTAAAAAAAAAAAAAAGAAAAAAAAAGGGTTCTTTGTTAGGCTATCATACCCAATCAATTACAGCCCTCTTCCATGGTACTATTAACTTTTGCACTCCTCAATAGAATGTTATGGGTCTTTCTTCTCAACAAAAGAAAGGAAAGTGCAGGACCAGATGCATGGTTTTTGTGGTTGGGACCTTGTTAATCTGAATTGTCTTCGCCATAATGGCCTGATGAATTCTAGGACTGGGTGTGTGAAGAACTAAGTGGTCACAC
Organism: Amborella trichopoda; assembly: GCF_054954075.1. NCBI lineage: Eukaryota > Viridiplantae > Streptophyta > Magnoliopsida > Amborellales > Amborellaceae > Amborella > Amborella trichopoda. The sequence continues at coordinate 11,187,050 of NC_142344.1, read as the reverse complement.
AACTTTGGGTGATCTTGACTGAGAGGATTTTGTGGTTGGGACCTTGTTAATCTGAATTGTCTTCGCCATAATGGCCTAATGAATTCTAGGACTGGGTGTGTGAAGAACTAAGTGGTCACACAACTTTGGGTGATCTTGACTGAGAGGAACGACATGATATTCAATGGAAAAAAGTCTACTACTTTTGCTCTAAGGACCGGGTAAAACACTGGTTATCTTTTGGGCAAAGAGCAATAATATGTTCAGGGATCACCCAAACTCAGCTTTTTTCCAAGATTTGCAGGCTTTGCTAAATCTAAGGCCTTGGCAAATCCCTTGCTCATTACTTTGGAGACAACTGGAACAAGGTGCTCCCTTGACAACCTGGGCACGGCAAGCATTGGGAGTATTTTAAAGACAAAGGTGATACTACCCTGCTGTCTTTCTCAAGGTCCATTGGTCATGCAGATTCCTTGAGGGAGGAGGCTCCCACCCTCCTTGAGAGCCTCAAAGGTTTTAACCTAGATTAGAGCCCTCTTTTGATTATTGAGGGGAATCCCAAGAACACCATTTTGTCGCCTTCAGGAGTCTCTCCTTCCCGGTGTAGGCATGAACACATTTTTTAAGAGATCTTTGATTTATGCAGTCCTATGCACATCTTTTGGCGACATGTGGCACAAGGCAAATTTGGAAGCTGATAGCCTCACTAAGGATGGAGCATTTGCGGGATCCACATCCAGGACCTTTTTTTGGGCACCTTATTGAGCTTTGGCCCCTGGATGTTTCTTTTCCTTTCCATTTTCTATGAAGGTTGCATAATATTATTTGGATGTGTTAATATTTTTGGGGAAAAAAAAGACCGTTATCATGCTTTATAAGAGCACCCAGTTTGTGGGCTGCCAGGCTCCTTTGCTTACGACAATTTTGAGCTTAATACAACAGTGAATTTTCTTAGAAAGAAAAAATTCATGTGAGCGTGGATGAAGAACTGTGGTCACTCTGTGAATTCTCTTTGACCTTAAGAACCCATTAAATATGCACTTGCTCCCTCAAAAGTCCACATGTTTAACTACATGCGTTAGCCCATGGATATTCATTTGGAATCAATAAATAAGCACAGAAAGAGTACTTAACAGTTTACAATCAAGACAAATATACCCTGTGCATGATAACTCATGATACGTGCATACAAATACTCAAATAGCCCTTAGGTATGAGTGAGAATCCGAATTTAGGTTATCAGTAACCAAATCTGGACCAAGGAAGGCAAGAACCCATATAAGTGTGTGTGCAGAATTGGAGATACCAGTGGTTTAAAAAACGGATCGGTGCCCCGGATCGTGCACTCCAAAACCCATCTGGATTGGTGAATCGGTGATCCGGATCGGGAATCGGCTGAATCGGTCGGATTTAACCTTAAAAAAAATCCAAAAAAAATATTAAAATCCATTATAAATGTTGTTTTTTAGGAATCCAATAAGAAATGGGGGTACTCCATTAAGAACTTTCTTTTTTTTGCATCAATATACGAATATTGAGATGTTCTTTCCCTGCATTAACTATTGTTAACCGTTAAATTTACATCACATAAAAGGATAAGCATTGAACTATCATGGATGAAGTATAAATCTCTAAAACTAATGTTATTTTAGTTTCTAAACGTAATTAGGAGTGATGCATTATGTACTTTCATTACTTTGTAAAAATAGGTGAATACTGATACATTTTTTTGTCTGGATGTCTGTAACATTATTAATTATAATATAGTATTAATATTATAAAAAATAATAGTTTCCCATATAAACTGAAATTAGAATCATATCAAAGTATTAAATATTTATTAATTCACTTTACTCATCCAAAATTATCACAACCCAACTAACTATAATATTATACAATGAAATTGAAATTGTTGCTTTATATTTTATAATTATTTTACTATACAAATAAGAATAAATTTAAAATGTCTTATAATATCATCTAATTTTAAAAATTTATTTACAACTATAAGAAAAATAATACATTATATAATTTATAATGTAAATAAAGTAATAAATAAAATACAAGATTTGGTTATTAATATATAATTATTAATTATACTATTATAGTAAACATGATTAAACATTATTAGAAAATGCTTCCATATCACATGATTAAAAATAAAAATAAAACCCCCAATAAATTCTAATGTGATGATATTAAAAAATTCAAAAAAAAAAAATCCTATCAACAACATGTGCAATAGTTACAAAAAAAATAAAAATAAAAATACATATGGAAATAAAATCTACCTAAAAAACCATTTTACATATAAATAGTAAAAACTTTTATATTGCAGTTTTTTAATTTGGAACTCTAATTAATTCATTTAATTAAAAAAATTATGCTGATGAGGCTCATTGAATACGACACGCTAATTTGGAAACATGATATGCTAAGATTTAGAAATTAATTGGCACGCTCCTTAATATTATTAAATTAATTGACATGCTTATTAATTCATTTTTATAATATGATTAGAAAAATAAATCCCCTTATGAATTTTAATATTATGACCCTAAAAAAAATTTACCCTGAAAATTGGAAAATAAAAATATTAAAATTCAAAAAATAAAAAAATAGCATGTTCATTCCCCTAAGTTGCCCCACTCTATTTATTGTTGTAAAAAAATAAAAAAAATTTGAAAAAGTGGCATATAGTAGAAAAGCAAGCTAGAGAGAGAAAACTATTTTGTAGCATATTATGTAGTTATTGGCAAACGTCCAATTTAATTCAAATTAAGAGGTAAAATTGATATTTTGGGGCTCTAAATAAGAAACGTGACTCAATAATTCTCCCTGCCATTCAAGTGGAAATTGTCCCACATCTAACAATTAGAGGATAAAATGGCCATATAAAGCCAAGAACTTTAGATTATGAGACTCATGGTGTGTGACGTGGGCAAATGGAAGAGGAGGGTACCAATGGTGTGTGACGTGTGCACAGAGATGTGACGTTTGCACAGCGATGGATACAGGGAAGAAGGTACCAATGGTGTATGACGTTGTGCACAGGGAAGTTGCAGCTTTTATTATAAATTAATGCTGAAAAATTCGGTTTTTATGGATCCCAATATATTTCGGGGAAGAAGGTACCAATGGTGTGTGACGTTGTGCATAGGGAAGTTACAGCTTTTATTATAAATTAATGCTGAAAAATCCGGTTTTTATGGATCCTGATATGTTTCGAGATCCAAATCGCTTTGGATGATTTCCGATCCAGATCGGGCGATTCCGATCCGGATCGGCGACTTTTCAAACACTGGCAAATAGTGATGCATTGGGGACTTGCCGAGGATGTAGACCTGAACGATCCACACTCCACAGTCCTCTAAACATTCCTCCATAAATGTCCTAGGTGCCAAACCGAAAGGACACTAGCCGATGCCTTTCACTGGTCTGCGTAGGTGAGAAGAGGGAACCTAGAGTAAAGTGTGGACTTGATCTACTAAATAGATATCGGTTTTTATGAAGGAAGATTACCAACCATAGGCATGGGAACAGAAGAAGATACAATCTTCCAGCAAATAATTATCTGGTTATGAAATTAATTTTTAGTAAAGAATTTGGTTGTCAGTTTGATTTGATATATTAATTGCATCAGTGTCCTAATGATAAAATCTCAATGATTTCTCGGACTAAAGTTCCATAAGCCCGTATACAATTGGAATGATTTTAAAGATGAAAATAACTTCAAAGACTTAGAGCTTGAGTGGGTTTGCCTCATAGCTTGCATGTTACAGGAACTGCAAAATTATGGTAATGGCTTGAACCATTGGCTTACCTATTCATGTATTGTCCTGCTTTATTTTCCCCTTTTTGATTCTTATTTTCCTTATTGAATCTATTCATGCCTGTTCATATGGGTAAGGTAATGCAGCCATGAAATACTTTTAGAATGCTTAGCTAGGGAAACATCTAGAATCTTAAGAAACTTCTGATTCTATGAGTATTGGAACATAGTGGGAGAGATGACTAGTAACAAAGGTTGTGTTTTCTCTTCCACCTGATGACTATGGTGCATATAGACTTATGCTACATTATACTTTAGATAGTACCTTTGTACCTACAGAAATTGAAGAGCATCGATTCAGTTCTCAGTTTTTCAGATTTGGACAAAGGCTTCCAATTTTTTTATCTTTTTGTTCTTAAAAGATTTCTCTTCTTGTACAGGTTGTTGGAGGAAATGGAGCTGAGCAGAATGTTGTAAGTGGATCCATGGAAGTCTTAAGACCCTGTTTGGCAGTCGCAACCTCTGGTGTCCCAGTTCGAGAACAACTCTTCAATGTTTCTATATGTCACAGGGGCCCATTCAACTTCTTTCACCATGGAGAGTTCTCACGAAGCTTTGGGCGATCTGCTGACACCGGTCCCTTAGAGGTTGCGGCACCAATTCTTATTCGCAGGGACGATGGCCATAGACACCGTAAAGGAAGTCATGGTGATGTTGTCTTTCTAACAAGTCGAGGAGAGGTAAGCAATGAATTATATGATATTCAAACAACCTCCTAACTTGAAAACATGGTCAATTGTCCCTATCACTTGTAAATAATTAGCTAATAGGATTTCCAACCAGCCTTCTATGCACATCTGCTTCATTTGTAGGCATCTGTAGCGCTTCTCTCTCTCTCTCTCTACCTACACACAGACAAATTTTTGTAGGTAAAAAACCATATACTTTCTTGTGTCGAATCCATTGAGATATGGTGATGATATTCATTGCATGACCAGGTGACATCTTACACCCCTGGCTTGCATGGCCATGATGCCACATGGAGATGGCAGCTCTTGACTGGTGCTTCGTGGTCCAACCTCCCATCACCATCTGGCATGATGGATGAGGCTAAGGTGGTGCCCACTTTAAAGACCTTTCCCCTCCGCACCCATGGAACCGAAGAAGTAATCCTTGTGGCTGGAGAACAAGAAGCCGTAGTCATATCCCCTGGTGGAAGCCAGTGGGCATCAATCGATCTCCCTTCACCACCCTCTCATGCGCTAGTTTTTTATGATTTCTCCAATGATGGCCTCACTGATATCATCCTTGTAAGCCCAAATGGAGTGTATGGGTTTGTTCAGACCCGGCAACCTGGGGCCCTCTTCTTTAGCACATTGGTGGGTTGCTTAATAGTGTTGATAGGCGTCTTCCTTGTTACTCAGCACCTGAATTCTCCCAAGGCAAAGCCCCGTGTGTCTTCTGACTACCGGTGAAGGTGAGTATTCCTCTTTTGGGATGTAAAGTTTTATCTTGTCTGGTCGGCTCTGGACCAAAGGTTGATGAATGGTAAAGTAACAAAATGCTAGTTAGCACTAGACCAAAGGTTGATGAATGGTCAAGTAAAGAATAGCTGAGGAAAAGTATGATGGTAAACTCTAGGTTAATGCTTGGAGTTGGAGAGACATAGCAGTTTTGGGACCTTCATTGCATAGATGACATCAGGTAGTATCATCATGGCTATGGCATTAAGATTGAGCGTATACAAATTGTAACTGTGTTGCTAATTTTATATAAACCATTTAAGGTTGCTATAGAGCAAATGTGAGCATGGGTGGCCCTTTTTACCTGTTATTTCATGGACTTTTTAAACGAGAAGCGTGCAATGGTTCGAAGATCTCATTCTTCATATTCTCTCATGCTTGGTTCTCATTTTATGCGATTGTTAAATGGTATCATTAGAATGTTAGGAGTGTTCTCTCAGTTGTCCCCCATAGTCATTGCAGTCAACTTTTGATTTTGCACCCTTAAGTCAGATTTTTTCCATTATTCCTGATCAGAAACATTGACAGAGCATACATCTAAACAAATTTGGTATAAGGGACACTTATTACTGAGTTTCTTACCACTCACTTTATATGCGGGCCTGGTAATGCGGGACCCATCACAAGAACTTCTTAGGCGGTGCCCCTAGTTTTGTTCTTGGATGTGATCAGTGTCTTAGTTGTCAAACTGCACCAATGAATTCACTAAATTGATATACTGTCTTCTACCCTCTTCTATGCATTAGAATACGAGGAAAATGAAGGTCACAATCACACTTAGTTGTAAAAGGTGGAATCAAGCATAGGCAATGTGCTCCTATAAAGCCCAAAGACTAACAATACTTTTTGATACGAGTCTTAGCTTCCTGATTTGAAATCTGAAGGCTAGGTTTTAAAGAGACAAGAAGGCTACGACACTCCTCAAATGTACTGTTGGTAACATGCTTCAAATGTCTGAAATGTGATCTAGTGATAAGCTCAGTTTATATTGGCCAAATCAAATAATTTTCTGAATGGGCGCTCACTTGATTAGTTTTTTTATGTACTTAAAAGGTATATTCTTTTAGGGTTCATTTGCAGGTACTTGTTATTATTGATAATTCATTGTTTAAAACAAAAATAATACTAATAATAAATTACCTATTTTGGCAATGTTCATCATAAAGTTATCTATGTGAACTAATAGGTTGTTTTATATATGTTCATCATTTTGAAAAGTGGTTTTTATTTATTCAAAGTAATTTGTTGAAAATCACATGTTTTAATCAGAAATAACTAAAATTAGCTAGAAATCACTGACAAATCAAATAATTAAATAATATTGTTCATAATGCAAGGTATGTACTAAACAACTAACTTAAGGATATTATGCAAAGTACACTAATATCAAATAACATGGTATACTCGAGATTAAATCAGTTGTCATCCAAATAGACCTGTGATTCATCATCTCAACATCGAGATGTATGACTATGAAAATTAAAAAGATTTTGAGTCTCAGAAATAGTGCATCTTACAACATATTATCTATACCGTCCATTTTCAAGATTTTCATATGTTTATAGATTGATTTGATTTTAACTATTTTTGAAATTTAAAATTTTATAATTAGATATAAAATTAGATTTTGAGATAATCTCAAGAACATTTTACATTAAAATTATATATTATGATAAATTTTGAAGGTGCTCCATGGTGGGATTGTTTACACCGCACCTGATGGTTTTACATATTAGGTAAGTTGGCTTGGAGATGTCTTATCGATGGCTAATTGAAGGTGAAGGAAAACATTCAACAAGAGCATAGGAGTTTCGGACAGTGCCTTCTCATCAACCCTGCATTGGAATTTCAAAAAGTGATGAGTGGGATGTGTTTACTTTGAACAGCGAAACAGCACACCCCAGCCATCCGCTAATAACATTGGACTCTAGAGGCTTTATTTGGGATCAGTAACGGTTATTCAGCCTATAATAGATTTAAGGGTGCATAAAGTTGCCTCCTACTATAGAAGGTGTACCTTTAAATTTTTCGTAGAGGCATCAGATGGCTCTCTAGTTATAAAATTTAAAATTTAAAAAATAGTACAGATCGAGCATATTAATAAACATTTGAAAATCTTGAAAATGGACAATCTGGATAGCTTATTACGATATGCATTATTATTTGGACTTAGATTTTTTTTTTTTTTATGTCCATATTTCTTGAGGTCAAGATGATTAATTAGAAGGTTCTTCAATATCAGACACTCTTATATAGGAATTTTCAGGTGCATGCTACTACAATAGTACAAGGTTGCCACCTTATATAAAAGTTTTCCTAACAAAGGCTTTATTCTGACCGTAATGATTTGCAGGCAGTCTAAAATATTAAGAAAAAGAGGTTGGCATCATTTTTTTTCAAAGAAAAAAATTTATATAGAACCAAAGCTTTAAACAATCAAATTAGAGCCCACGTAAATTTTTTTTACTAGAATAGGTTATTTTGATGCCAAATATCCTCGAATTGATCATCTCGACATCAAGATGCATGGACATGAGAAAAAAATGGATTTCTAGTTTTGGAAATAGTGCATCTTGTAACGCATTTTCGGACCATCAATTTTCAAGTTTTCATATATATATTCAATATACACTATTTTTTAAGCTTTAAATTTAATAATTAAAGACAAAACATATTTTAAGGCTATCACAAAGATTTTCAGTATTGAAACCATATTTCTCGACACTATTTGAAGGTGAGCTTTAGTTTTGTTGTTTAAAGCCTCGAATTTATGCTAACCGCACCCTTTTTCAAATAGAGAAAGATAGTAATGATTTGCGGCAGCTCCCATCATCTAATGCAGCATTACAGGACTTGGGCTGCGTTTTGAGAATATCCGTGGTTCTATCATCAATAACTTCAAAGAGAAAATACCAATGGGGTCTCAAATATTTAACTTATCAAGACATTTTTTTTAAGTTTGGGATTGTATACTATGAGACATGTAGTTTTAGTACAAAAAAATCATAATCACTTTTAACTATTAAATGTGAAAATCTAATAGAAAAAAATATATCACAATATTGGAGAAATTTTGTTTCAAAACATGTGTTTAAACAGTGACATCTTTAATCACCCAAATTCAAATCTAATAGTCAAAAACAAATGGTCTCATTGTATACCTCATTTTTTATATTTTGTATACCTTTCATTTTATGTTTTGGATAGTTCACCCTAGGATAACTTATTTAGTGATATGTAGCATGAAATCTAAAAGTTATGCTTTCATTTACACTAGGGATAAGGCTCCGATTATGATAATGCTTTCGTTTAAAACGGGAACCCAATTCATCCCAAATGACTTAGTTTTCAAACCATAACCAAGCGATGCCCAAGCATTGTATTGTGTTTCTGTAACTCTTTTCCCAAGCATTAACTTGGGAGCAAAGTTCAAGATTTCGGCAACACTGCGGTTCATTATCGCCTGGCCATACTCGTCACTTTTAAATATGCAGGCACACATGTTCACGGAATATCAGTGTTGGAAAGGTCAATTGGGGCCGAGTACTCAATCCAGGCCCGAGCCAAGTACTCAGCCCGAGTCCAAGTGGGTATGGCTCAAAAAAATAAAAAAAATAAAAAAATAAAAAAAAGTTAATCAAATTATAAAAATTTAAAAAAAAATCCAAAAAAATTAAGAAATATATGTTTACAGTAAAATTAAGCAAAATACATCAAAATGAGATAAATAAATAAAAAGTAGTAAAAAATAGACTTTAAAAAATCAACTTGTGATGGATTATTTTGAAATAGTTCAAAAAAAATGGAAAAATGTAAAAATAACTATTTATGGACAAAACAATTGACCATCTTAGCCAAAATGATAGAAAATATAAATATAATAAAACATATCACAAATAAATTTATTATTTTTTTGAGATTTTTAATTTTTTTTAATATCCCCAAGTGGGACACCCAACTCGGAGAATTGAGCCAAAGCACTCAGGACTCGGACCAAATTGTATAATACACAGACCGGATAAAATGCATGTAAACTTGTTAGGCCATCAGCATCACTTTCTTAACGTTGTCATTACAATTGTCTCAAACCGTTTCCAGGAAGCCATGATCCTAGGGAATTTGACCATAGCATTCTCGTCATTGTCGAGAGACTGATTTTCCCTGAGGGATTTTTGCACAGGCTCAATTCAGCCTTTAAAAGCCAAAATGGGTTGTTTGCCTCCAGTGATAGCGACATCACTGAAGGAGCTCTCTAATTAACTTAATCAAATAACCCGTCCAAAAACAGAATTTATTGTCACTGCAAGCCAACTTACGGCTTCTCTGGACTTTAACATAATTCCTATATAAAACCAAGTATTCAAAGTATTTCTCCCCGACTCGTCAGTACTCATCACGGATTAGCATTAACTTCTGCCAAGCAGCTTCTCCAGCTTCCCATTTGCAACAGCCTTAAGTGTATCTGGAGATTTCAAATATCATGGATTAGAGAAAGTAATGAGAAATCCTATTTGACGAGCATATTTCATGTTCAAGAAGAAATGCAAAAGGTCCCAAAGAAATTGAGCGGTTACCATCAGAGCCTCCAATATGGTTGCCATTGATGAAAACTTGGGGAACTGTGTGTCGACCCACTATTTCAAGAAGAACATTCTGAATCTGTTGACCATCATCTAAGCCCAAAATCCATAGGAAGTTGCAACAGCATCAGAATTACTAGCATGGTAGCATCTTACTTTGTATTTTATGACAAAATTTATCAGACTCCATACAAGTGGCTCTATAGTGCATGCTGGCATACATTAAACTCACACTACATTAATTTGCACGAGCTACAATGAAAATTAGTCCTCTCTCTCTCTCTCTCACACACACACACAAATAAACCCCAAGTTAATACCTCGAAGGTCAAGCTCCACAACAAAAGGCTTCTCATTCAGCTCACTGAATACACGCTTTGCACGTGCACAATAACTGAAATTATACAAAGAAATCAAAACCAGCCTCATATGCTACATGCTCAGCACTTAAAGAAGAGATCACCACATTACAGAGAAGAGAAACGAGATTAAATGGTTGCAGCAGACTAGAATGCTCCACAACAAAGATAGGGGTACAAGGAATATTTTGAAAAAGGGTTGAGTGCAATTCCCAGGAGAGAAAGCAACTGTTGTGAGTTTAAAATAACGCCAATGAGGATCCAATTGATTCGGTAGATTAAACGATGGTTTCCAAATTGAACAAATTCATGGGATTCCAGGATTAAGAAAACAACCTCAATGCTCGTGTTATCAGGAGAATCACAATAATATGAGATAAAACAACATAATTGCAATTCTATTTCAAATCTTTAGCAAATACTTGAGGAAAAAAAGGACCAGGGTGCAACTGATAGTGCAAACGTACCAAAGACATGAATGGTTGTCTTGTACTTTCTTTAGGTATCCAAGAGAAGAATTCCTACGTATCAATAATGTTCTAATAGAGTTTTTGAAATCCTATTTTGTATTACCCCTTAACTTTTATTCAGATAAAAAATGAACCTGCTTCCATGATTAAGAGAAGTCAACACAAAATATCTAATATCAAATACGACATAATTTTTTTAAATTTTTTTTTATCATCAAACAAAACATAAAAAGAGGTTTAAGAGATACCAGGACAACATCTCAGGATTCCAACACTGAAACTGCGACAATAAAGTGTGATTCAAAGAGCCGTTTGGTTGAATCCCCTACGAATTAGTACAAAGGTCACATCCTTGGTGTCATGAATTTTAAACATCTCCCCAAAAATCATTGCCACCCTTCACAAAATAGAGGACTCTTAACAGGTCCATAAAATGCCATTCAAACAGTGTTTAAAAAATCGTCAATCCAATCCGGAATCAGTGATCCGGATCGGATATCAGCTAGACCATTCCGGATCTGTATAGAAAACAGGATCCGACCGATTCTTGGTCACTGCTGACATCATGGATCAACGGGTCTACTAGTCCCTACCATTTTTGCCGTCATTTTTCTATTAAAAAAATCCCACTTACCTTGATGTCATCCACATGCACACTTACCTTGATGTCATCCACATGCAACACAATCACGTGAGGTAACCTTGACGTGATCCACATGCAACACAATCACGTGAGGTAAACGAGGCATGCACCTTGACGTCATCCACATGTAACACAATCACGTGAGGTAAACGAGGCATGCACATGGCGTCGTGAGGTAACAGATGAGGCAAGCACGTGGGTCCGCACCACATTAATTAGCATGAGTAGACGCCGAGGCAACTTCTTTTATAGCCTATTTTCTTCCCACATCTCTTCGATGTGGGACAAATACCACGGTCCGTCATAACATCTATGACGCCATTTTCTATTGGTGTTTAGTAAATGTTTGATGAGACTATAGAGAGAGCACGGATTAAAAAAAAATGTTTGATGAGAATCTTTTAATAAATGGGCTGTACATGCGAGATTATAGAGATTTTAGAAATGTGGGAAGAAAATGGGCTGTAAATATTGGTATTTACAACTTGTAATACAATGGTTGCATTGACTAATATTATTAGGATATTAGGCATTATTTCATCATATGATTAATATTAAGATATTAGTTAATAGGGATTAAAAAAAATAGTACTAGCTCATAGGATATTAAAAAAGCAAAAAATATTACTAATACTAGTTTATTGAACAGTAAAAAAAAATACTAGTTGCCTACATTTTGAAAAAAAATTCCAGAGCTACCGATTTGCTACAGTCAACAATTATTACAGTGAACAGTACATTATAAATTAAATGCTCAATAAATAGATCTTCCTCTCATATACAAGGACATCTATAAAATGAAATGGTCTATAATTCTTTTTAAGATTAATTTTATTTATTTATTTTTATAATATACAAACATAAAGTACATATAATTACTCTTTAATTACATATAATTACAAAAATTAACATAATTATATGAAATTGATGTACTAGCTCATAAGATATTAAAAAAAACAAAAAATAATACCAATACTGGTTTATTGAACATTAAAAAAAATACTAGTTTATGGGATATTTTAAGAGAGACAAATAGCACTAGCTCATATCACTTTAGAATTTATTTCAAGTTGCATTATCAATTATCCCACATTACAAATATGAATTTTTTTATTTATTTTCCTAATTTTATTAAAATATGATTGCAAATTTATGTTACTAAATTCTATATTTCTATCAACAGTAATTATTATACATTAGATTTATTTATTTGTGAGAGTCATACCTTTGTTTTTTGAATCACGTTTATTATAATATTGTAGTTAATAATTATACTAATTACAATGATTATCAAATATTATATTTTATTTATTAATTTATTTACATTATAAATTATGCAATGTATTATTTTTTGTTATTGTTGTAAATTAGATTTTTAAATTAGATGATATTATAAGATAAATTTCAAATTTATTCTTATTTGTATAGTAAAATGATGATAAAATAATAAAATACAAACCAATAATTCTAATTTCAATGTATAATATTGTATTTAGTTAGGCCTTAATAACTTCATACAGGGAAAGAACATCTCAATATTCGCATATTTATGCAAAAAATTAAAAGTTATTAATGTAATACCCTCATTTCTTATTGGATTTTCTAAAAAACAACATTTATAATAATTTTTCATAATTTTTTTGGATTTTTTTAAGGCCTAATCCGACCGATTCGGCCGATTCCCGATCAGAAACGCCGATTCACCGATCCGGATAGGTTTTTGGGTGTGCACCGATCGGTTTTTTAAGCCACTGCATTCAAACAATCCCCCTTTACTATCAATCTACACCCTTGATGGAAGGGGCAGATCCGGAGACCTATAGGAAATGCATGAGTCTCCACTAATGTAGAATCACACACACACAAAGGCCTGTATAGCTTTTGAGCTTCTTACCTTCTTCATCTCTAAAAATCACAACTACACCTGCCAGGAAAGAACTACGAGGTGAACATCCATCAAAATTTAGCTTAATAGTTCTTTTAATTGGAGCAACCCAAGCTGTTCTGCGCTGAAACAAAGATGGACCTAATAAGGCCACAAGCTTCCAATCATGAACAAAGTAAATGGCCCAAAAGCCTCAAATTCTGGATGAATCAAAATCCATTAGGTCACCATATTCCTAATCCTCTTCCAAAGGACCAACTCATGTGCCTTTGATCTCTAAAAATAAGGTCATTTCTCTCTTTCCAAATACACCAAATATTACTTGTAATACTTAATTGACGAAGCACCTGACTTCTAAGTGACATTACTCTAGAGACACACCTCACCGTCAGGTCCTCCATAGAAGCTAAGGTCACCCATTATATGCCAAAGAGGTTAAGAACATAGTCCCATATAGCCATAACATATATGTAGATATAAGAAGGTGGCATGAAGTTCTCTCCTCACCTTAACATTAAATCATCATCATCATCATCCAAGCCTTATCCCAATTATTTGGGTTCAACTACACGAATCTTGTTCTTCCAATCTTTTTTATCAAGGGTCATATCCTCAATAAGACTAAAAGTCATCATATTTTTTATTACTACTATCCATGTCCTTTTGGGCCTTCCTCTTGCTTTCCACTTGAATCCAGCTTAACATTCAATACAAATCAGGAATTTGCAAAGCCCGAGGCAGCCAACAGTCAATATAATCCAATGGCACGCCACCCATCCAAAAGCTAACCCAGGGAGGAGCCTGGACCTCCAAACTATCCTTACAACAAGATCAGGGGCCACAGTCACCTGATATATTCCTATAAAAAGATCTAGCAGTAAGAATCCTTGAATATCCACCCCTCACATGAGCACATGACATCTTCCAACTCGGACAAGGTTCTCGCTTACTCTCCTAGACAACCATCTTGAAGATCCCCATGAAAAGTCAAATACCATGTCACCTTAGTCCCCCCAACCTAAGCAACCAATTACCCTAGCATCAAGGCTAGTATCAAACATTAATAATGCTGGATATCCAGTCCTCAGCATGGTGTCCCCATATCAAATCCTGTCAAAACTGTTTGCATGCTCTATCGCATCTCCTTGGAATCCTCAGATCATTGCACAACTCTGAGAAACCACACTTCCGTCAAATAATCTCCCTCCAGAAAACTTCACTCTCCTCTCCCACACCGCAAAGCTACTTGGCAAAGAGGGCTGAATTTGCCACTTGAATCTTTCGAATGCTAGTTTCTCATATCCAATGTTTGAAAATTGGCCAAAACACCTAGGTGAACGTCCTTGCTCGTAGGAACCCACCAATGCAGCCATAGCGCCGCCAAGGCAATCACCTCAAGATGGTCGCCTAGGCGGCGATTTGAAACAACTTGGCCAAGAGCTGAAAAAGGCCCACAGCCACAGGCAAAGTACCTCCCCCCTCTTTTAAAAAGTGGGGAAAAGTTTTTTTTTTTGGGGGGGGGGGGAGGGGGTTTGCAATCGAGCCCCTCAAACCCCAAACAAAGTGCAAGCCCCCTTAGTAAACTTAAGCGGGCCTACGGGTTTTCGAGTTATATCACTGATTTTTAGTTGCTCTAAGGGAAAATGATGGTTAATTGGGGACAATTATTGGTTAATTTGAGGAACTGCGTTGTGATTTCCGTTGATTATTTCATAAACATGGCTTCTTTTATACTTTAAACATGATTTTGAAATGGTCGTTGATGATAAAAAGGAGTCTCAATGATATGTAGTACTAAATGTGCAAGCGATCCTCACAAATTAGGATTAGTTGCATGTTTTTGTTGGATGGGAGATTAATTATAAGAAAATTAAGAAATTTGGCAACAAAAAAAAAATTATGGTGCCCAGCAATGGAAAAAAAAAAGACCCGGACAAAGGTGGCGCCCGCCTCCCTTTTTTGAACATCGCTTGTATCACATTGGTCGACATATCTCTTCCAAAGAACAAGTCGAAACTTATACCCCCACAACACTCCCCTTCCAAAGGAAATTCCGCTGCAATCTCCGTTACTAAGTTCAACAAGTACGAGAATGAACTCAGAATCATCTTACAAACTTAGACACCTATCTAGCGTATCCAAAATTTTCAACTTTACCATGATAAGTCAATTTATACTTCTCAACACAACTATGATATGAACCTTTATCACGTTGTTCTCTCATTGATAGGTGTTAAACACTTGGCATGAATGTTGAACTAACTAATGGTACAGGAGTTTTACTACGAGATGGCATATCAATCTAACCAGTTATTTGTCATCCTATACTCAGGGAAAGACCTAGCTTCTGACATTGTTTTAAGTTGGAATATTTTTTAATCATGTCAATCCTTGTCCTAAAGCCCACTAACAAAACAACTTGTAGAATTGCATGAGTTAGCCAACTTGTTTGGTTAGCCAAGTATTTGCAGTGAGTCCAATAGTTGAGTGATGAACTAGTTTGACATAATATAATAAGTGCCCCGGTGAAATCTTCAAATTGTATATGAACCTACAGTCAATCAGCGAGAATACTTAATATGCCCTTTCTCAAGAGAGATTTGATAAGCAACTGGAAGTAGATTCATTCGACACCAAACCCTAAATCAGACTGTGTTAGGGCACTGATTTTTTTCCTTTTTATGGTTCCATCCCACCTCATGCTCTACACAGAAAGCAAACAGACCCTTTCCATTGAGCTGATTGAAGGTAAAATCTCTATGAATAATAAATACAATTAGTAGATTCTTCCCCCATCAAATTTTGGGAAATCAATCCCAGCTTAAGTTGGTTGTTGGTTATAGCTACACAGCTAGCTTGATGAAATATAGAATTAGAAAGTGTAGCAGTGCTATGCTATGGGCTCCAAGCAGGTCATATCTCCTATCTATTGCTACAATTAATATTTGTAAGATATTATCATAAGACGATTGCAAGATAATTGCTCACAGAAGTTTCTCCTGATCAGTTCATTCTTGATCTCTCCTATCCAAACTTCAGATTCACTGGTTGATTTGACAACCATGGTGTCGATTTTATTTTATTTCATTTCAAATTTTTAACAAGGGGAGCAAAGAGGAAAACAGATGGCAACAGAATCAGGTCCAGACAAAAAGTACCAGCGGCTACGACCTTTCCAAAGAGTTCTCAAGAAAAAGCTCTGAAAACCTGACCCCATAGTTCTACTTTAAATGGCCATGGTAATCTAAGAGAAGACACAGTAATAAAACTTAATAAGAAGATTCATGGAGAAAAGAAATAATAGCCCTAGAATGTTAAGCAATTTTAAAGCACATGTAGACCACTTTGAATGGAGATTCCTCCTTACAAGTAGACAATAGTCTTCTTGCATGTTAATGCCTCAATGCTCCCACAAAGCATATGCATTTGGAAGATCCACCCATATTGATAGCGCTGATAGAAATGTGTCCTACTTGACCCATATTGAAGAAACACATATTGTTTGAGCCACATTGCTATAAACCTATACAATTTTGGAACCCGACCTTCAGTGCTAGAAACCCCCCAATAAGAGCATCATGAATGGATAGACCCACAATGGTAACAATCTCTTATGTGACACCATGTCCACCATGTTTAAACTGTAAAGGTCATTTTAACAATGGCCAAGATCAATGGCCCTATTCAGTTACTCAAATGTAGAACAGATTACAAAAAAAGTTCAATGTCTTGATTAGGGGAACCACAATCAAGACAACCAGCAATCAACTCAGAGATATTTTATAGGATATTTTTTTAGATATTTTACAGGATAGTTACGAATTCAAGAATCCTAAAGATTCAAAGACACTTTACATAATCAAACATTCAAAATTAGACCAATTCAAAGAAACCCCATATTGGATCACTACAGAATTTGCATAGAGTAAAGTGAAGCATAAACCTCTCTCAATTTTTTTCTTTGTTCTCTTTCACAGCTGTGTGTCCAGTCTACATGTTTTCTTTTTTTTTTGAAATTCAGTCTTACATATATCTTTTCCAAAAGAAATGCAGCAATTGCAAACACACACAGAGGGAGGAATCCCAGCTCAACATAAATAAACAAGAATGAATCTGATCCACAAAACAGACACCAGAGGTACGCAAAAGAAGAATAAGAAAGAGAGAGCGTACGGGCAGTATGATTTGGAAAAGATGGCAATCTTGTTTCCATATATGACGTTCTCCACAAAGGCAGTTGCAGAGTTAAGGGCCTGGGCTTTGATAAGAGGTGGAGGACAAGAAACCAGCAGTAACATAACAACAACAAGAAGAAGCTTTTCCGCCATTGTCACTGCTATCAACAAATGGCCGATGGCGACGCAAAGGAAACGGGCCAAGCGTGTTTATTACCTTATTCAGGGGCGCTGTAGGGTAGTTGGACCGCGTTACAACCGTTTCCGGCAAATACCTGGTGCCTGACGTAAACTTCAAGCAAGCCCCTTTGCGTTTGGAGAGTCTTTGCAGAGTCTCCCACTTATGGGTAAGACCATTAAATTTTACACAAAATCATAGAAAAATCAAATCCCAAACCCATAAAATAAAATTTTTAGAGATCCGCGGGGACTTTAATGGTAGCCCTTTAAAATCCTACACATATAATATGGTTGGAGGAGAGTCTTACAAGATCATCATTCTTATTGAAATTGAAATTTGTAAGGGAAAAAGTTGAAGAAAGTTATTCTCAACTTTTATAAATTTTATCGACATCATCTTTTTTTTTTGTTTATTTTTTTAAAAAAAAATTGATATTTTTTAACCAAAATAGCCTTCATAGTAATCGTATTACCGACTGTAATGACCAGGTTAAGCATTCTGGTACTTTAACGACAGTAATGTTCACTGGACCCTAATACTTAGCATCGTCATTATGGTACTTAAAGTAGCGTAATGCAGCAGTTAGTAAGATACTGCGATTACCGTATATGCTATTTTGGTAAAAAAGTCAAAAGTGAAAAATAGTGTGAGCGAGATTTATGAAAATTGAGGTTTTTTTTTCATTCCCAAAAGTCTATATAAAGTTTGCAACCTTAAATGTAAAATTAAGGGTGCACCTCAAAAATCCATCGTTATTTGGAGGTTGGAAAACCCTCTAATTCATCATCTCGACATTGAGATACATGAATATGAAAAGAAAGAAGATTTTGAGTCCGCAAAATAATGCATCCTGCAATACATTATCCTAACCGTCCATTTTCAAATTTTTCATGTGTTTATAGATCTACTTAATCTGAACCAGTTATTTAGTTTAAAATTTTATACTTAAATATGAAAATAGACTCTCAAACCATCCTAAAAAAAAATTATATCAAAATTATATATTTATGATAAAATTTAGAGGTACGCTTTAATTGGATTGTTCGAGGTTGCAACGTTATGCAAACCATATCCATTTATAAGTGAATTTTTTTTTCATTTATTTTATTATCATACAAAATGTGGGTCGATTACTCTCAGCAACAACAAAAAGTGCAGGGCCTTATGAGTTAATGAGAACTATGATTGTATATTTGTTATTCTAATCATCTATCTTTTTACTTGTATGGATATTATTTTTTGCCGAATGCTATTTTAGTTGATCATTATAATATGATTGTATTAATGATGAAGTAGGTCCTTTTATGCATAATATATTTTCACTTGAAAAGTTATTAGCAGTGACAAGTATGGATCACTTGGAGTCTATACATTTAGAACTATAATTTGAAAATGTCAATCAAACGGCCCAATTTGAACATTTCCTAATTATAATTCAGAAAAAACCAATCAAACACCCCCATATAGCAAATGTCATTTCCTCAAATTACAATTAGGAAAAAGTCAATTAAATTTTTTTTCAGATTTTGTTATCAAACAGGCCCTAAAACATTGACTAGTCCAGTTTTTCAAAACCTGGATTGACTGGCATCCACAAAATATTATAAATAAAATAAAATAAAATAAAAAGAGGGGTCTATGGGTTGGGAACGCCTAAGAAAACATTATCTAAGGTTAAAAAGAAAATATAAGGGGGGTCGCTGGGTTTTACAACACCACCCCAGTTAGCATAACAATTCCATTTGATATATTATAAAGTGAAAAGACTTGAAGCTTGTGAGGGAGCATACTATATGTTTATATCTTTTGGTAAAATCCAATATAAGAGTAATTAAAAAGGGTATGGTTTGCATAAGATTGCAACCTCAAACAATCAAATTAAGGCGCACCTCCAAATTTTATCTTAAATATAATTTTGGTGACAAAAGTTTTTTAGAGGCTTGAAAATATATTTTCATCTCTAATTATAAAATTTTAAATTCCAAAAAAATTCAAATCAAATAGATCTATAAATACATGAAAATCTTGAACATGGACAATCAAGATAATATGTTGCAAGATATACTATTATTAGGACTAGAAATCCTTTTTCTTTTCATATTTTACATCTTGATGTTGAGATAATTAATTAGAGGGTTTTCCGTTATCCAAACCACCTTTTATAGTGGATTTTTGAGGTGTAACTAAATTCTATATTTTAAAAGTTGCAATCTTATATAAAATTTTCCCATTTTTAAAACCCCAAAGTTTGGGGATGTAACTTCTTCAACAGAAATGCTATACTCTAAAAAAAATTTCCATATTGCATGCTCTATGAGCTTTAAAAATTAAAACTTTAATATTGAATAGAAACCGTCCAATTTTTTAAGGGTGAGATCAAGTGTTAGAAAACTCAAAATTCTTTTTTTTTCTTTAATATAATCATCTAATGTTTTTAAATAGTTTCCAAAATTTTGGATAAAAAAATCTTCCCAAATTAGTCTCTGCCCATTGGAATTAATGTAAATTATGGTCCTGTAAATAAATTATCACTACCACCACCTAGTCCATGCCTAATGGATGAATCATGAATGAAAATGCTTCTTATTACCTCTCCTCTAAGGAATAATATCCTATCAATTTCTCTTGAATTTAATGTAGTGTTTGGCTACCACCCAATTGTTGGATTTGCACTAATATCAGAGAGGGACTGTATACTACATGATTATTTACTTTGGGTGAAAGGACTTAACAATCACCTGGGAAGTCAAATTAGAACACATAACTCTTTCATAAAGTTAATTAACATTCGATATATAAGCTTATTCGCAAATAATAGAATTCTTGCTTAAAAATGAGGGCTCTATGAAAAGCCTACGATCCCATCGTTAATTGGTAAATGAAAGAGCGATGTAGGGTCTCAATGCCCAACAATATACATGTTCTAGAGACAAGATATTTTCCCCTTTTCCTATTGTCAGATCATTTAATTGATTTTATGTTTTTTTAATTTGGTAATACATTATTTAGTGGAAAAATTTTATGTGCCCCTCACTACATTGGACCGTAAATGTTCCCCTCCCTAATAACCCCCATTTTTGGGGTGGTTGAGGGACCCTAAAAGAGAGAGAGAGAGAGAGAGAGAAAAAAAAAGTACCATTTCAATCTCCTCTCCAAAAATAATTTCCTCAAAAAATAACTTAAGCTGAAAAGTACTCAAATCTAGTACATGGTCAAATTAAATAAGGGTCACCCTTTGACATGAGCGGTATATGCAAGGGATTTGGAGCTCCAAATTAAATATTCTTGGGGATGCCACTCTAAAGGCAATTTCCTCAAAAAAACTAAAATAAAAAAAAAGGGAGGAAATTACTTGTATGACAAGGGTTTTGTGCCAAGGAGCAAATATACTTTTTTAGTTGTTTTTGCATGTTGTTATACTTTTTTAGTTTTTTTTGCACGTTGTTATGATGCAACTTTGAATTGGACTGTAAAAAAATTGTGATGAAAAAATTTTAGATGAACAAAGTAATAATTTTTTGTTTATTAATTTAATTTATCTTTTTCTTGTTATGCTTTATTAGTTTTATGACTGAATTGTAGTAAATTTAAATGTAAATGTAAATGTGAACTACACATAACTTTCAATATATTTATATACAATATATTTATATATATATATATATATATATATATATATATATATATATATATATATATATATATGGGGGTGGCTTCTATAAGGTTGCAACAATCCAATTAAGGTGCACCTCCAAATTCTATTATAACATGTAATTTTGGTGTAAAAGATTTTTAGGATTACCATAAAATTTATGTTCATATATAATTTTAAAATTTTAAACTCCAAAAATAGTTAAAATCAAATAAGCCTATAAACATATGAAAATCTTGAAAATGAATGGTCTAGATAACGTGTTGCCAGATGCACTGGGAATCAAAATCTTTCTTTCTTCGTATTCGTCGAAATGATTAATTAGAGGATTTTTCAACATTAAAACAATTTTTTTCAATGGCTTTTTGGGGTGCACATGTAATTCTACAATTTAAGGTTGCAACCGTATATATAAACTTCTTTATATATACATCAGTATATGGCACAGAGGCGCAACTTTTGCCGTTCAAGTTTCGACATCCGTATCCGCATCACAAATAGACCTGTGTCCGTTTCTGCGGAAGCAGGAATTATTCGCGGGTGAGGACAAGCACACAATGGAAGAATTGGTTGCAGCTTGCCATTGTGTTATTTCAATTGTGTTAATAGGGATTGCAGCTTGCCATTGTTGCAATTGTGTTAATAGCGATGATAGAACAGAAAAAACTGTTGTAGAAGTCATAATTGAATCGAATGAGAATTAAAAATGCGAAAATATTTTTTTAATAATTGAGAAGGTGAAGGAAAAGAACCCACCCCACCGGATCCCACAATAATTCCGAAGAACACATTCAAAAGAATTCTCCGAAGAAGATATCCAAATATAGTGCCTCCTACACAGATCAAAATGAATAACACAATAACAGGATCAAGGGTCCAATTGAATCCCCACATAAAATGGATCAAAACAAAAAGAAAACATAATTGATACACTCAAATCAAGGGGAAAGAGAGAATTAGGGTTAGGGTTTCTAGGAGGGATAGCGCTCGTTATAGGCTTCAAGGTCTTCATAGTAAATGTCCCAAATGCACCGCTCACAGCCGCTACCGCAGCAGTCTCCAGGCAGAGGCTTCTCAGGCGGTGGAGGAGGAGGAGGAACCACCATCACCTCCTCTTCCTTTTTACTCTCTTCCTCTTTCTGATTATTCGGCTCTTCTTGTTGGCCTTTCTCCATGGCTAAAAAGCGGCGGAAATTGAAGAAGCTCGGCTCCTTATTGCCCCCATTACCACCGAGGCAGCGACTACCCGGTTTTATGATATTGATTTTGAGCATATAAGAGGGGAGGAGAAGGCTTGATGTCTCAGTCTTTGATATTTTTTTGGTTTTGGCTTCTTACCCGGAGGACTGGCGTCTTCCATTAAAACACGATTCTTTAAAAAAGTCTTCGATGTTTTTAAATCTTTGAGTTTTTAAAAGATTTTTAAATAATTGTATTTTTTTAATAGAACTTATGTAAATCCTTATTCTATCTCATTTCAAAAAAAAATTTATTTAAAAAATCCTCCTCTTTATAACTTTATTTATTCATTAACTTAATATTATTGAATTTTGGTTTAAAGATAAGTACATTAATAGTGGGAGTAAATTAAGAATCTTGATTTAACAATAAATTCCATCAAAAATTTCACCAATAAATTCTATTTAAAAAAAGTGTATGAAAAAATACAGTAATATATTCCCTTAAAAAAATCAAAACAACCATATATCTCAAAATAATAAGTAAAATTAAAAGAATAGTAATCCAAAAAAAAAAAAATTCCGTTAAACGCATAGCATCTTTATAAAGAGCAGGAGAGAGACTCAATGGTACTAAATATTTAAAGGGAAAAGTTTATATAGAGTTGAGGCTCTAAACAATCAAATTTTTCACTAGAAGAGGTCGTTTCGATGCTTATATATCTTCAAATTGATCATCTCAACATTAAGATGCATGGACATGAAAAAAAAATGGACTTCAAGTTTTGAAAATAGTATATTTTGTAACTTATTTTTGGACCGTCAATTTTCAAGATTTTCAAGTTTTCATAGATCAGTTGATCTACACTATTTTTCAAGCTTTAAAATTTATAAATAAATATAAAAATATATATTAAGGCTATCACAAAGATTTCCAGTATTGAAACCACATTTCTTACACTATTTAATTTGATTGTTTAGAGCCTAGGCTCTAAACAAACCGCACCCATATTTAACTAGCTTGGAATTTAGTGCGATATTCGAATTTGCGTAAGCAAATTGTTTTTTTTTATGAAGTTTAATTATTTTTATTTTTTATTTTTTTGTTTTTATTTTCTAATTCTTACTTCATTGGTGTATACAACATAGCATTTTGGATGGACCACTACTTTACATATTTGGGTCTTTCCATTTAGTTTTAATTAGCTGAAATCCTATATTGAGGGATTTTTTTTGTTTTTTTCTTTGAAAAATAATCTTATACCTTGGTTCATAGTTCTTGTTATTTACTAATAAGTTATTGTGTTCAATATTGTTGTTGTTGTCTTATTCTATTGTCCCAATAAATCTATGATATGTTTTGTATTGTGACAATAGAGTAAGCATTGTTGCTAAATTTATTTAAAGTTTCAACAAAGAATTGTCAATTATTACTCTAATAAACACTAGTGAAGCTATAAAATTATTGTTTAATGGCTTTAATATATCTATACAATAGTTGCAAATCATAATCCTATACTGTGTTACCGTTATATATCTGATTTTTTTTCAGTACTTTTTTTTTAACCAAATCTGAAATATTCACAATTCTATAACTCAACTTATTTTTTGGCGATCCGTATTTTTTTACTCAATTTTTTCCTCTGATTTTAAATAGAACTGATTTATTACCGATGTTTTGGTCTACCGATATTTTATTATTCCCCCACTTGCTAACTATATCGTGGATTGAAGGGACTTTTGGCATTTGATCGGATTGAGCCAATGAGCCTAGAAAAGAACCAATAAAATTTGATAATTTTCCTTTGATGCAAGGCGGTCACAATTACTAATGAAATTTAATAAGTTGGCTGTGTCACAAAGTTTGAGAAAATTTCTTTCAAAGTTTGAGCTTAGTCAATGAAATAATGCTGCCATCTAATTTCACATCTAATGGTCAAAATCAATTGTGACTCCAATGTACTAAAGATAAATGGTCTCATAAAATATTTTTCCATTTGATAAAGTGGCGTACAGTAAATAGTGAAGAATTGAGTTGAGCTCATCAATGTCAAAACTTGTTTGGTCTATTAAATTGAGAGCTTGTTATGATATTCAAAAGGGCGGTTAAAGGACGTTGGCCCTTTATTTTCCAGGGAAAATTATAGATAGGCCCTTTATTTTCTAAGGAAAATTATAGATGGCCCACTCAACTTTACAGGCATGTCTCTCCTTTAAACCACATCAGTAACACCAACATTGTATTTTCTTTTTTTTTCATCCACCCCTCTAGTAAAACCTATTTAGTTATAACAAAAATTCCCTCTTTAAAACCTACGTTTCTCTAGATTTTATACAATGAAGTTGGCATGGTGTACTGTGTACCGGACCGGCTTCTGGTTTCTATTGAAGTCAGACCGGCATATAGTCATATAATACGTCTTCTTATTCCTATTGAAGCTGATTCGGCATGTTATAGGGACTAGGAGCTGATCCACCATATATTGTGCCACTTGTTTTGATAGGGACAAAAAAATGAAAAAAATGTTGTTTAAAAGGATGCATTTTTTGTCATAAAAAAGTTACTTGAAGGACGGATACAAAAAAAGATATTAGCGCTAGTGATATGGTTGAAAAATTTTCTTCTTCTTTTGTTGGGGGGTGGGGGGCTAAAACGTAGGGTGCAGGGGTGTCTATGATTTTACCCTTTTTTTCAATGATAGTGTCCATTGCCCTTTCGTTTAGATGAATAAAATCGTGTATGAGGAATAATTGTGGTTTTTTATTCACTTGATAATTAGTTACATTTTTATTTAGAAATTATGGGAAAAAGCATCCTGTAAAAAAATAATTCACTCGTAAAATCCTTTTTGTAATTTTTTTTTCGTTTTAGTATCCTTTCTTGTGTTCTTTAAAACATTTTTTAGAAGACTGATGGTTGCGAAGTCAGCAAGCCCGTAATAGGATGATATATTCAACTTTAGAACGATGAAATTCTAAAATGTTTTAGAAGTAAGCACCGTGGTTTAGGTTTTATATAAAGAGTAAACCTTATTTAAACTTTTTCGTTGATCCATACGAAAGGTGTTCTGATTTAGAAGACCCTCCAAATATTCATGTGATATATGAATATAAAAGAAAAAATATCAACGATTAAACATAGTACATTTCATAGCAGATTCCTAGAGTATGAACTAGAATTTCAAGTATTTAAATCTACGACATTTTTTAAGTATTTAATTTTATAATTAAGAGAAAATATATCTATTTTCAAGTTATCATAAAAGTTTGCATCTTTCAACCAGTATTTGCAAAATCGGCCAAGTAGTTTCTACTCCGCCGAGCTAGGAGAGCTCGTGCCGGTGCGGAGCCTGAGTTGTCCCGAGTTGGGTGTCCAACTCGGATATATTAAAAAATTACAAAAAAATAAATATATAAAAAAATGAGAAATTTATTTGAGATATTTTTTTTTATATTTTGTTGATAAATACTTATTTTTATATTTTTTTCATTTTTGGGTTATTTCAAAACTACCCCAAATCACAAGTTGACTTTAATTTTTTTTTTTTTTTGCTACTTTTTTACATTTTGCTTAATCTTACTTTAAACATACATTTTCTATTTTTTAAAATTTTTATATATTTTTAACCTTTTTTTTGCCACTATAGTACTCGACTAATCGGCCGAGTTACTTAGACTCGGCCTGAATAATCAGCTCGGGCCAGGACCAATCCAAGTCAAAAACTGAATATCTTTTTTTTTTTATCATACTCATACCTCGATTTCAAGATGATCAATATGAAGGTTTTCCAGCATAAAATAAAAAAAAAATAATAATAATAAATAAAATATAAATAAAAAAGAAAACTTTTTTCGAGGGGCTTTTGAAGTGTGCCTCACTTCTACAGAACAAAGTTAATGCCTTACATAAACTTTTTCCTTGATATTACAAACCCCAATCTCTTCTCAATCAATTTTTTAACATTTGGAAAAATGTCATATTCACTAGAAGATACACAGGCAGGCCAGCCATTATTTGTTCTTTCAAGGACGGTACTGCGGTGCAGGGCATTAGGTTCTTCTCCACTGTTCATCTTTAGAAGGAAATGGGGACGCCTTTCCAGTGTGTTTTACATGTTTACAGCATACACATTGTGCATAGTATGCTTTCCCTTGTATCAAACACCACAAAGAACCAGCACAAAAGAGCCTGTCTTCTGGGAATAGAGTTAAGTGTTCTATCAACAATATGTGCTAGCTTGTTGATGGATTTTCTATTTAGAATTCAGGTTAAACTGGTTGTGGAAGCATCAACAATATGTGCTAGCATGTTGATGGATTTTCTATTTAGAATTCAGGTTAAACTGGTTGTGGAAGCATCATCAAACAGGATGATAGGTATTTCGTTGCTACTTTTTTGGTTCTTCTTGGAAATTACTTCCAATAATTCCTTAAATTTCAAAGCTTACAAGATAGTGTTGATTTAACCTTTCAAATGGACTGCTTTTCCCTACAAATTAAGAGCGATTCTTCTTTATTTGTCCAGGTCATTCATGGCAGGTGTAAAGCTTCTTGAGCTCTTTATACCATAACTGCTAGTTGTAAGTTTAAACTTCAGAATCAATCATGGTGTTTGTCATGTTTATCGTAAGGCTAATATGATGACTGATGTTCTTGCTAAAAAAACTACAGTTTTTACAAAAGCCACCATTTGATGCTCCAAGCCTCCAGATTCTCGTAACCTTCCTTTACTTCATGATGTAGCGCAATTACCCTATCATAGGGTTGTAAAATAGTATTATTAATGAAAAAATGGTAGAGGGCCTTCTCCCTCACTGATTTTCCCAATAAAAAATAAAAAATATGTGCCCCATGACAAGCATTCTGGTTATTAAGTAATTATAAGTTGAGAACTATATCAAGGTTTAGGATATGTACCGTGAGTCTGGCATCCACGTCCAGTTTTCGACTCATGAAGGGCTTATCTTCTTTCCAGCAGTTGTTCATTAACAACTTTGCCCCAAGTTCAAACCCAAAATCATATATTACACATATAATGGCAGGATAGGTACCTTCCATTTTAAAAAATCATTCTTACTGGAGATCAAACTCTAAAGCAAATAAGTCATTTTAACTCAGTCAGGCTTAACAATAATCACACCTTTGACATAAATCCATAACCCAACGAAAGAAGCCCTGCATATTGGAGGAACTGCAACTTCATTTTGTTCTGCTCTCCTTGCTTAATTGTCCTGGATCTTTCAGCCATATGACATCAAGAATTTGGTCCTTGAAAAGCTTGGACAATGTCTTCTGTTCTTGACTGTATACCTTTCAGGTACTCCGTCAAAACTCGTTGCTGATAAGATCCCCCTTCCTGAAGCGTATATGCAATCAAATAATGCATATAATCAAGGTAAATATCATGATAATACATGGGAAAAACAGCTTGGTCATGCAGGCGGTTTAAAAGCTTAAGTAACATCAGGATGGTACTTGGACAGTCAAATTTTATTGAGAAATTTTACCCCCAATCTTGATTACAATACAGGAGAAGCAAGAGTAGTTTAGTACAATATCCTTGCCTATTTCACGTTTTAAAGACACGACTAGATTTTACTGAAGGGTAAACTAATTCACTTTTCTTTATCATAAAATGGAAACCGCATTTAAGCAAATGCATGAACCAGATGCATTTTCCTCCCCAACCTTGTTCCATATTTCGGAAACCTAACTATTTCTCCTGATAAGATTTGTGCCCATTATTTAAAGGGTGTGGTTTCTATAAGGTTGCAACCTTAAACAATCCAATTAAGGTGCACCTCCAAAAAATTTCATAACATGTAATTTTGGTGTAAGAGATTCTTAGAATTATCTGAAAATCTATTTTTATATCTAATTATAAATTTTAAACTCCAAAAAGGCCAAAATCAAGTAGATCTATAAACATATGGAAATCTTGGAAATGGATGGTCTAGATAATGTATTGCAAAATGCACTATTTTTGGGACTCAAAGTCTCTTTTTTTTCATATTCATATATCTTGATGTCGAGATGATCAATTAGAGGGTATTAAACTAACCTTTTCCGATGGATTTTTGAGGTGCATTTTTAATTCTACATTTTAAGGTTTCAAGTTTCGGAACTATTGCATAGGCATTCTATGCAAGTCCTGATATATTATTGTCTTCAGCAACATGATGAGCTCTCTAAAAAGAATCAGGCAAAAGTTTGAAATAATCATACAGTCCTGATTAGAGTCCTTTCAATACGCTTCAGGACGACAGCATAAAACTCCTCGGCAGTAACTTCTCCTTTTCCCAGTGTTAGTCCGCCAAACAGTAATTTGTTCCAGTCCTCCTCAGGGGCTGAATTTGTATTAGTTCTATAATGAGCATGGGGGAATTACATGTAAAAACAAGTAAACAAACATCAAAAAACTACATAACAGTCTCAATTATACTACCATCAATGTTAGCATTGATTATTGCCTTGAAAGAAAGCATAAGAATCCATAATCAACAGGGAGTACAGCTACATACATGCACACATATGCTGACATACAGAAATACGTATATGGGTATGCACATAAACACATACTCGCACATACAGAGAGAGAGAGACAGAGAGAGAGAGAGCAAGAGCATAATTGTGTCCTTGGGGTTGGGGTCATTCTCTGATGCAAAAAGCATCAACCATGACCTATGCTTTAGCTACTCATATGACAGCATATAAATTGACCGCATGGACATCATCAGCAGCCTGAGTGAGGAACTACATAAAGATGTAAAGTCTTGTCATGAAGGCATAGGCACAAAGCATGCAGTTTAAAAACACAGACGGAATATTCATGGCATGAGACATCATTCCCAAAGGTTTAGATCTCATAGTGCTAGATATATGACCAGTCGAAGGTATAGTCGATTCACTGGGCTGTTGACCTACCAAGCACTTGCCTGCAGCTCCTGCCAGCCACTTTGCAGGTGGAGTGCTCGTTATCCTGACTGTTCTCTTTGCTGTGGTGGGGTCCCCTCCCCTTGCTCTAGCCATAAGCTATGGCAGTTCCAGCTCGCACACTGAAATCTAGTTTCCTTAGATCATTTGAATATAAACCCAAGGGCCTCATGGTTAAACAAGAATTGTTCTTTCTCAGACTCATGTAGTTTGACAAGGTATCAATGTCCTAGTCTGACAAGTTAAAGCAAGCTAAGGGTTGTAATAGGCAAAAGATCCTTGTCAGTAAGTTCCATGGTTTTCTTCCGTATCTTCCCAGCATCTCCATCATCAGAACTAGAAACCAATTTCCATATTATCTGATTTCTAAAATTTTCAGAATATTCCTGTTTTAGGTGTAAAGATACTCCATACAGAATAAAGATACTCCATACAGATATGGTAACTTTGGAATGATCATATGTTAACTTCTAACATTGGAATGATCATTTGTTAACTTCTATACATAACTATCTCTATTACCATTCCAATGCCGAAAGGCATCAGTTTATTCCTTTTCTTTGTGCATGATAGACTAGGATTGCCCATGTTTGAGGCCATGAAAAGTTAATAAATTGAATTTATTATCTTTTCATAAAATGGACAGAAACAATGTGAACATTCTGTGCTGGGAAACAGCCTATTAATCCTTTCCCTTACGTAGAATAAGATGAAAATTACAGTATACAATTCCTGTGCACGACACACAGGTGGGACATCCACCTTCCATCCTCAGCAGCAGCAGAACCAGGAGATGGCATATAATTCTGATGATGCTGATTCTAACTATAATTCAACTCTAGTTACTCTACCATCTGTCTAAGAAAGCAAGTATCTCAAAGGACAAAGAAGCGGGTGTGTGCGTGCACGTAGAGAGAGAGAGAAAAGAGAACTTCATAACATATTCATATCATATGTACTAGAAATCTACTTGTACAAAAAAGAAGAAGGAGAGAAGCCCCCCGGGGTGGGGGAGAGGGGGGGATAGAGCATAATATTCAATATGCAATAAAACTGATACAGTATTTCTATGGCTTGAAAACCAAATGAAAATTTATCATTTTTTATATGTTGTTAATATATATATATATATATATATATATATATATATATATATATATATATATATATATATATATATATATATATATATATCAAATGAATGTAGCAGAGATAAGGATGATGAAATGGATAAGTGACAAAACAAGAAGGGATAGAAATCGAAATACATTCAGGAAAATTTAGGTATGGCACCAATAGGCGATAAGATGAAAGAGAGTAGACTTAGGTGAGCTGGCCATGTGTGGCACAGACCCAGTATAACACCTGTTAGGAGGTGTGAATTAATTCAAGTAGAAGGCTCAAAAAGGGTAAGGGGTAGGCCCAGAAAGACATGGTTGGAAGTAATGACAAAATATATGAGGACTATGGCCTTACTGAAGGTATGGCCCTTAATAAAGCAGAATGACAGACTAGGATTCGCGTAGCCGACCCCAATTAGTTATGAAAAAGCCTTGACAATGATGATGATGAGAAGGATATGTTGCAGAACCCATTAACCTCAGAATTTGGAACCCATTTTTGTTTAGAGAAACATTTATTTACGAAGATAAGTTTTACTTCTTCCTCAATACCTTTTATCACGAATAAGTAAGAAATTATAGTGAAACTACGACTTTATCACTAGTTTAAAGTACTTATTTTTATCATATTTAACAGAGTGGAGGCATATGCACAACACAAAACAGGAAGTTTTTCATACATCTCAGTATTACATAAGGAGTAAGAGAACTTCAAATGAATATAATGCTCCTCATGTGTAAGTCAAAACAGTAATATGAATAAGAAAGTACACCAAGATTTACTTTTATACAAATAGCAACTGGCTAATAAAAACATCATTGTCTCTTACCATGGAGCAACTTTACCTTTGATTACAGATTCAAGCAATAGCTCAGCCCTCACAATTTCTCCTCCTGTAACATAAAATGTATGTTCAAACTACTAAAGATTCATCTAGCAAGGAAGAACATGGTAGATATATTCAATCAAATGCAGCTACTCAACACTCGCTGCCCTCATTTAAACTACAAGAAATTATAGTCTATCTGACTTGTAAAATGTTATGAACATCCGAGGTATTCTAGTTGACTTTCATCTATAAGTTAGCACCAATGATTGCAGCAATTTCACAAAGTTTGAAGTGTTTTATTGTACCTGTGCATAAAACTAGAGAATACAACATTTCTAAATTTTCCTCATCCAGAAAGAAAATATTGAACAGAGGAGTATGTTTCTCTGCATCAGGACTGAGCAAATGATAACAGGCTGCAATTTGTTTATTGAATCAATGTTGCAGATTCTCTTGATAACCTTCTGAAAGGTACAAATCTTTTCCCTCTCATAGATCTCCCTTCCCAAATCCTAAACCACATCTCCCTTCCATACTTTAGCCAAAATTTCCAGCGTGGCTCTTCTCAATTAAATTCGTACTCTCTCGAAGTCTCTAATGCTGATCTTGCCCTCACAGAAAAAGTGTAGAAAAAAAAAAAAAAACAGGTAGTTCCCTCTTTGGGTCACCCTTATATACCCTCTCTTTCTCAGATCCATAAGAGAAGGAAAAGAAAACTCTATTACATTTCTCTCATGAAGGCATACTGAACAACAAAAGTAAAAGTGCCCCTGTATTCCTTTTTCAGACCGTAGGAGAACACTTTTTTTTCTCTCTCAACCTCCCTCCTTCAAGAGGAAGACATTTTAAGAGTCTCTTCACTCCCATTCTTTTGCTCCTAATTCTAGTTTCATTTCAGTAACACCAAATGGCTCTAATATCTTCACAGACATGCACTTAATGATTGAATTGATGTCGCATATCACATTAACTCCTGGATTCGTAGATATTGAATCGTCTTCTTTCTTTTAATTCTGTAAATTTGCTGGGGCTCAGCTTCCTCATTTATTAAATCATCTACTTTCGTAAGACATGTGTAATCCTTCTTAGACAACATACTGCATATTGATCAACTTTTGAGTTGGTTTTATGTACTGTTTACCAATTATTTCTTACTGAGATATTTATGGGTTCTATAGCTACAATGAACATAATAAAGCATGGTATGTCCAAAACAAAGTACTGCAAAGAGAATAACAGTTGATTCCTATTTTCCATAGTAACATGTTGATATGTTATAGTTAAGACCATTGTCCTGGCTACTTATATTATCGCTCACCTTCTAACTCTGGTTTTCGAGAAGTGAGTTTCCATAATCTATGTCTCATTAGGAATTTTCCAACAACTTTTCTCATAAGGTTGTGGCATTTGTTCAGTATGTACAGTTCTCTTAACAAGGGAAACACAGATAATTACACCCTACATTTGCTGGATTTACATCTCCCACCAAATGGTCTTTAAGAAACTATGTAACACAAACTTTGTCATTCATCACAAATGTTTCACGTACCTTTCTTTGAATAGCTACGTTTTGAGAGAACTTTGGCTGCATACAGTTGCAATACCTTTTGCAGCATTGCCTCTAGCCCTGGCTTATCACCATCTTGTTTTGCCTATAACAATATGAGGGGCGAACTATGAATAAAGAAAAGAAGATACAAATTTGAATATCAAGCTCATGGCAATAAAGGTATAAATCTCAGCATTAGATCATATATGGACAAGTATGGAAAATTAACCCAGGAAATCAACACGCAGATGATATGAGCAATATTAAAGTGCATAAGGTTATAACGGATGTAACAGCCAAGGACTGACCCATTTGTTCAACCAGGACTGCGCTTTGATGTCAATGTCATAGAGTGACCCAATCCATCAGTAAGATCATCTGGTCTCTTTTTAATTTCATGCACATAGAATATTCCTTGGTTTCCCAAGGAAGACTCAAAAGAGAGAGGCAGCTAAACCAAGCATGGAAGAGGTATGTCCCCTTTCTGGCATTTAATTCAGGTATCGCATGTCTTCAAACCAATAGAATCGCAATATAATAATAATGATACTATTGAATGATACTTCAAAAATTTGGCAATAAATTGGAAGATAACCATTTTCACCTGTACTTTATTGTAAATGATGTTGGTCACTAAGTTATGACTACTAGGATACTGAGTGAAGTTGTCGGCCATACTAGCAGCACAGTCTCTAGGTTGTAGACAGCACTTGGAAAAAGTACAGAAGAAGGGATTACTTCATGCAAAGAAACTGTCTCAATGAATAACTCACTTGTCGTAATTGCGCATTTACTTCAGAGAGGAAACCTTCATCAAGTTGTCCTTCTTGCTCTCTTGCTGCCAATTCCTGGTGAGAATGTCAAAACAAACTTCCAGGTTGTTATACGAAATTGTAGAGAAAAAGGCTTAGCTTTGAACGTTTCTAAAACCAAAAAAGTAAACAAAGATCTTGAAACATTTAGATGAGGCAATAATGTAATTTATATTGCCGAAATAACCATTATAAATTAAGGGATTAGAGAAGATAAGAGTATTCTAGAATACGTAAAGCCATATAAAATCTTTGATACTGCAAAGAGCTCTAAAGCATCACTAATATCTCACCTTTTCATCAGGCTTGTACTTTGTTCCATTTTAGTCGAATAATTATATCTAGGCTCTTACTCTCATGGCAAACTAAATTATTTGCAGCATATTAACTTTAAAAATGATTTTGAATGTGTAGTTTGATGAATAATATCATGGTTGTACCAATTGTAAAGAAGTAAGTAGGTTTTAATGAATAAAATCCACTAACTGCCCAAGAGAAAAACAAAACAAACATACAGCAGAGTCAGTCTGGAGGTTAATGTTATAACAAGGATACCATTTTTTTTTGAGAAGAGTTAACTATAACAAGGATACCATTTTTAGTCTGTGAAGCAAGTTTTCAGTTTCTGGAACAGAATAGGACCTCAGTATCCTTTAAAAATGAAACACTAATAGGACCAGCTTAACCTGAAGTGTAAACTTTTACACCAAACCTGTTCACAGCCAAAACTTACCTTCTCCATCAGAATAAGAGATTGTGGATCCCTCGGAGGCCAAGAAATCTCCTCCTCTTCATCAATTACAGGCTTTATAATTTCCTTTAAAATATCGGTTGCAGATTCTATTTTCTCCTGGGGAATAAAAACACAAGAAAGTGAAAAAACACAAGACTGGCAATTATACATGTACATGTTGAATCCAAATGAAGGCTGAAAAAATGGCAACAAAAAACTGGAAAAGTTATTGCATAGAATTACCAACAATAATCTAAATATTACAATTGATAAGATATTAGTTATTCTATAGTTGAACTCTGAAGCAAGAAAAAGAATTAAGTCATGTCAACATATCCTTCATATATTTTTCCCTTCAACTGACCTTGAAATGAAATTGGCTATTTCAAAATTTGATTCATTAAAAAGATGACTTATGTCATCCCATTCTCCATTTATGGTGCTATTCAACTAAACTGAAAACACAGCAATAAATACAACAGAAGCATTGACCAGAACAAGGTTGAACTACAGGGCTCACGTGCATATTGCATGCATACAACTACCAGAAAATAAATTAAAAATGCACATAAATTCTTGAATAAACTGAAATTTTGCACACTAGGAGAATTACAAGACTGCCCCATAACAAATTTACGAAAACATGCTTCTATTGGACTCATACACAAGAAGATACCAGTGGCTTAACCAATTTAGTGACACTTTACCAGCCAGAAAGAAAACCACCCATATAGAAGGAAGTAATCCCCCTCCCTCCCTCGCCACTTCCCTTTCTCCCTTCAAAAGAAACTTCACACCCTCCAACTGATGACATTACAATAGGTGGTTTAACATTTACTTGTAAGAGAAGGCCTCATCTAAGTGTTGCACAACATTTTTGCAAAGGAGGATTTTCCATACTTTGACAATGGTATGTACTAAACTAGTGCCTGACATATAGGATAACAGGTGTACATGTATAGAAATGCATGGTGTATTTTACGAACAAGAAGATCAAAAAACAAGACAAATAGTAGCTACAATGAAGATCAAGAGATTGCATTCCCCAAATGAGGGAAACTATGGTTCTATCATTGTGCTGCCATGGTTCCATCTGTGAGGGACATGTATCGGGAAATCCACTCGCATGGGGAGGGCAGCACATCCCCGGAGAAAATCCAACCCTCAAATTTAGAACTGCATTAACGAATAGGAAGCTTCACCCTCACTAGGTTCCCTGCAATTTAAGTCAAAGAATTTATTTCAGGAAAACAAATTTTATTCTTACTAGTTAACAAATGTGAAGCTAACACTCTATGAGGTCTTCTATCCTAAAAAACCTCCACCCATCGATGCCACGTAAAAGATGGCACATATGTCCCAAATAAGAACACTCATGGCCCCAAACAACCAAATCTTTTCCACCCTTGATTAAAAAAATCTGCCATCTTCTCAATATCATCTCTCCTAGAAGCAACAACCAAGCTATGATGCACAGATATGGTTATGGGGGATAGCCCATAATTCTTTTTGGTCATTTTACTTGTGTTTTGAAAATAAGATTCAGATACTGAATCTGAATCCATTCGCAAGTATCTGAACATCATAACATCCAACACAACCTGCTTGAGTGATAAAAAAACAAGCTTGTACTTTGAAGTTTTGTTGCTAGCCACATCAATCAATTGGGAAATCTACTTCTAAGATTAAATAAACAATTTGTCTTTTCATAACCTTCACCTTTAATGTTCAGATTCCAAAAATCCAAAGAATTCCCACTCCTCTCAACATCCACTAACCATCCTAAGCCATAACACTCTTTAATATATTTCTTTAACAAATGGACCCTCAGAAGCCTAACCAGAATATCTGTGTGTTCTATTTTTTTTTGGGTAATTCAGTGGGGAAGACAGGCCTCTACCCGTTTTTTCAATAGATTGGGGATTTACATTTTGAAGGTGTTAATTGGGGGTGTCAGCGGTAGGAATGCATACCACGATGTGGTAACTGGGAGTGGGGATGCTACCACCACGAACCCATTCCCTTTCCTATCTGTGTGTTCTATTTACACCTCAAATTACGCTACTGCCAGTATTACTAGGGCACAATGGGGAAAAAAGTACATATAAGTGACGAGTACAAGTATATACCGATAGATAATCCATCACTCCCATCACAGTAGTGCAATTATCTTTGAGATGGAGTCACAAAACTAAACAAATTCTCCCATGGCAGGACTTCAAAAAGTTGTTATCATATGTTGCATATGTGCGTCTGAGTTCCAGTAGTAAGATTCTCTGTGATAAAATGCAATTCAAACTCAAATGCTTCCTGCATCCTAAAAGTCCATCATACGCATCACAATATGTATAGCCAGCTCTCTTTTTGCTGCCATATTCTGAGGTCAAAGCAGTATACTATTTCTGCATTGTCAACCGTTGACTGTAATGAGGACTTTTAGTGATAATTTTTTTCTGCAAGTTTTCATGATATGTTCATTCTGACTAAATATTATGTTTCGAAAATGTAGTTTTGCAAAATTTAGAACTGAGAAATCAAATTGCATATCTACATCGCCACATTCATAAGCTGGCCAAAGTGATCTCATTAAAGCTCACAAATCAATAACAGATTATGAAGTTGTTCAACTGGCAGAACTAACAGCAAGATTCATTGCTTGGTGGAAGCCTTACATTGGTTTTGCGAACAAGACGATCCACTATGCTCATTACTGATAAAGCCAGTTCTTCATAATCTTTCTGGAAAACATAGATCTCTCTCATAAAACATTTATTTTCCATATACTTTGCATAAAATACAAAGCAATGCAAGATATAAATGGGTGCATCTATTCAAAGTAATGAAAAATTAACCAAGTGAAAACCATGCTTTATCATCATCAGACTTGCATGTCTCAGTCCTCGCTGCAAGCCGAATCCAAAAACTCTCGTTGAAGGCCAGAACATTTTCAACTACAAGCTTTTGAAGCTGCCAAAAAAGGAAAATTCAATCAGCTACACAAAAACATATGGAAGAAAATATGGTTGACATCTGGATTAGTATCAACTAACTAAAGATAGGCTAAATCTAATCCGAATAAAATAACCTCTTTAAGCTGTACGCTCATACTCTCATAACGACAAACAAGAATTGTAATAGGCTATGGCCAGAAACAACATGTCATATATTACATCCAATTCTGACTTGCCAAGATGCCCAGCAGCTTTGGAAGGAGGCTAGACATTTTCATAAAATCTTCAGATTGATATGATGTAAGCGAACAATTAACGCTACTCAGACATGTATGTCACAAGAAAAATGGGGACTACCCACCCAAAACTTTATATGACTTCCTTTACACGATGTATATGCACCGTGCACACACACACACACATGACTTCCTTTATAGTATCTGTATGTGCCCGCGCGCACACGCGCACAGTGCCAATGGGCTTATATCTACACTTATAGGCTAAGCCCCAAAATATATATCTAGAGAGATTTGTTTCGGCTGAAATTTTACACGTCTTTGATTCATAATAAGCAATTAAAAAAAAATGATTTTGAGTTCTTAGGAGGCACATGTGATATCAATATCTCCAGACCTAATTTGTACAGTAAAAATGGTCTACCCCCAAAACATCAAATATACATAGGACGATTGGCAGTGCATGTTACTCGATTTTTTTGTTTTTTTCC
Organism: Amborella trichopoda; assembly: GCF_054954075.1. Taxonomy (NCBI): domain Eukaryota; kingdom Viridiplantae; phylum Streptophyta; class Magnoliopsida; order Amborellales; family Amborellaceae; genus Amborella; species Amborella trichopoda. Next base: position 11,148,997 of record NC_142344.1, on the reverse strand, counting down.
ACAAATCAGATTGGGTTGAAATTTGGAGGGTGTGTGCACCTCATATGAGCGCACCTAAAACATAAAAAATAACTACAAAAAATGAAATGACCAAATACCCCAGCAACATTGCAGGGATATTTTGGTCATTCATTTTTTTTTTTTTTTTCCAATGTGTAAAAAAAATTAAAATTCATATAGTGCTACGCACTTCCGATCGTCTGATGGAGATCCAAGGGTTGAGAGGTAGACCGTTTTACTGTACAAGTTAGGTCTAGAGCTATTGGTAGCTTTTTCCAATATAGGTCTAGAGCTATTGGTAGCTTTTTCCAATATATATATATATAAACCTCTTTGCATTGGCTCTCTGCACTCAATTATTTAGGGTTATATAAGGGAATGGAGTAAAAAAGACGATGCTCAAAGGTTCTGCCAATTGCTATGGAGTACTATGGTCCCACTCCCCACAATTATATTTAGTTGCTAAGTGCTAGCAAAGCAAGTTATAAGAGGTAATAAATCATCCTTCACTGCATGGTTCTTTTAATTGGACAAAAAGTAGCTTCATTCCAAACATGAGATGCATCAAGTGATCCCTAGAAAGACGATAGATCTTCACAGGCTGCTAATCTTCTCTTCCATTTCATCTGGGAAGCCAATTAAATTACATCCTCTGGCCACATAAGTAGTTCCAAAGATCAGTGTGAGTTACCCAATTCATAATTACAAGACAATGGAATCCAACACCTGACTTAGTACCCATTGGCACATCCCAGGCTCGACATTGCATAAATTCCAAACCCAGGACATTCAGGCATGGGCAGCATATGTAGGGATTGTGATGTCTAAAGACTTTTTATGGACCAAAAGATTTTTTGATTCCAGGAAATTGGAAGCAAAGACTACCCCGACAAGACATAAGGTGTTTATCTAGATTTTATGAGCTACCCAACAGCAAGAAGATGAATCACTTACAGTATGCAGAGATGGCTATTGATTGCGTATGTTGATCCCATAAAAGAATGAGAAACTTGATACTGCAAGTTGCTTAAGGATCTATTGTGCAGAAGCATGTTTCTTAGCCAGAGAAGAGCAGTCAGAGAATTTGGCAATTTGGGAGTTCTTACAGTGTGGAGAATAATTCCACAGTACCTAGTCACTTTTATCTGTGTATGCATGTATGCATACATAGATATATACATACAAGGGAAAAGCTACCAATAGGTTTTTACCTCAAATGAATAGTAGTTTAGGTTATGCTCCCAGCCGTCAGATCTTTGATCAGATGGTTGAAAATACATGTTACTATTTAAATTTTAATCATTTTTCTACAGATCAAATCAAGATTAAATTTTGGGCACGCGTACAGCATATTAAGGGGCACAAAAAAAATATAAAATAAATATAAATTAACAAACTACCCCTAAAATATGATGGGGGTAATTTGGTCATATTAAATTTTTTAAAATAATTTTTTATGGTTTGTGATGGTGACAAGAATATATGCCTAAGTTTTAGCTTCATCTAATTTGCAGAAGAAATTATTCAAATTCAGATAGTAACATACATTTTCAACCATCCGATCAAGACCTGATGGATGGGAGCATTATCTAATGTTACTATCAGAAAACAAAGGAAATAGCATTTCCAAACCAAACTTACTTGACTTGAATTTGCTTCTCGCAACTTATCTATCAGCCTATCCACTTCCACAGTATGTTTAAATGACTTCTCGGAATATTGATCGACTGCATAGACCAAAGTTCTCCTGCTTATTATGCCCAAACAAACCATGACTTATTGATAGGCCAGCCCTGACAATGATGCTAGTACACCAGATTTATTTAGAATCATTTATGACATGAAGAACCTTGTTTATTAAAACATAAAACTCTGCAAAGACAAGATGAACTATTTCTGCAACTTCTTCACATCAAAAATCGATTTAGTGAAAAATAAAAAGATGCATGAGAAGTGTACTCCCAAAACCTCAACCCTCTAGTTCGTTATTCACATGATTGCAGCAATTAATTTAGTACGGAACCAAGAAAGACCACACTTCAGAAGGAAAGTTTCATCAAAATAACATATTCATTACAAAGATCAATGTGACAAAGAACCCCATAGTACTCTTAGATATACATTAGCATATTACATTCACTCATACAGTACGTATTGTGCGACTAAGTTAAAAAGAAAAATTGGAGAATGCAACACCCTCATATTTAACACAAGCTATTGATAGGCATAAAAATCCAAACCAAGGATTTTTTATGTAGCCCAGAATACTGCTCTTGAGTATCTAAATAAGAGAGGCAAGCTTAAAATTTACAAGAGAAACCGCACAAGGGAAAAATAGCTATTGAATTTGTTCTTTTATGTCTTTTATTTATTTCTTGAGTTATTTTATCTATTTAGGGGCATAAGGAGTAATTTCTGGAATATATTATTCCTTTTTATTCACTTAAGGCTTTTTATAATAAATGGCCATGATTAGATTAGATGGATGGACAAGATTAAGTCTTGTTTAGGGTTTTCTTATATAAGGGATGTACTCATGCATGATGAAGGATTTTGTTATGGACATTATTCAAACCATAGAGCACCTAGTGCTCCTTTTTTACCTTTGGTTTTTACATCTTTATCTAATTTGGGATCTTTCCTATCTTCTTCTTTGCTAAACCCTAGCTCCAAGCTACTAAGTCTGCGCCAATGTCCTAATGATAATCAAAAACTACACAATTGAGAAGTTCAATATCTTATAGCATATTGGTATCATATTGTAAATTCAAGTAGAATTCATTCAACCCATGATTATATAACATTAACTGTTTGTAATGAGGCACAAGACCAAAAAGAAAGAGTAAGCTATTAAAAGAAAAAGTGAAATGCCAAATATAAGGTAGAGCCGTAGTTTTGATGTATCAGCCTTGCTAAAATTGTAAATCAATAACGCAGGGCTAACGCAGCGTTATCACACACCATAATTAGCTAGTGAGCTAGAAAGTCCATGTAAGCTATGAAACTTCACAAGTCAAGTCCACTCACATATAGAGTCAATACAGTATGCAGATCTAAAAAGCACAAAAGAGTATGTGGGCTAACGAGATTGACAGAAAAATGCAATTAAAGGGTAAGAAATAAGTTATCTCCAGGTCAGAATAGAACAAAGTATCTCAGTGAGAACTAATCATTGGCCTCATGGCCCCAACGAGGAGAATTTAGCTGACACGTGGACCTTCTTTCCTCTAATAAATTCGAGAAAATTTGAAAAGCTTTTGATCCCAAAGATAGGCCCCATCATGCTGATTTCTGATGGTAACAAGGAGTTTCAGAGCCCAGTCATTATGTTTTAGAGGCATTTAGCAAATGTGAACAAAACCATCATGTCAATGATTGAAACTAGAATAGGTCTAGCTTGGGTCATCAAATGTTGGCCATGTATATTTATTTGTGGGACAACAAACTTTACTACGATAACCACGTCAAATAGGACAGATTGAACCAAATAAAATGAGTTAGACAAATAAAAGGACACTCCAAAATCGCTCCCCCTTATCCAATATCCACAATCCAACAAAACTAAATGTCTATCATCATCGTCATCATCAACATAGCCTTTTCCCTACTAAAACTAAATGCCTATAACAACAATACTTGTACTGCAATATGCAGTGTTTAATCACATGGGAACCCTAAAACCATAGAGACAATCTCTACGAGTACGTACCGTGATGAGGATTAAACACTAGAAACATGCCTAATTTTTGTCCACAAAACATTTAACATGGTGCATTGCATTGTCGTCAGGGTCAAACAACAAAGAAACTCTACATAATGATAGAATCGGCTTTCTTTACCTAAAATCACAAGAATTTATTGAATTGAAAGAGTCCAGCTTGCATTAGAAGTGCCTAGGGACTCCGTGTAAGAGAATTATCAAAAACAAAATAACTTCCACGGAAACGATATGATGTTGCATAAAAGCGCAGCGCAAATAAATAAAAGAAATGCAGCAACTGAATCACTGACAAACCTCCTTCTAGAGCGCAACAATTTAGGCGAAGGGAAACCTTTGTGCTCTCGCACACCCACAATCCCAAACTTAAGCTTGTTCATAGTACAGGAAGAGAACAAATGCACCCCATCATCCTGAACCAGCCCAAGAAACAAGATGATTACTTTATGGATTTATGCATTGCCCAAACTGGTAGTTTGTGCCATAAATTGCAGACGAAACAGATAACCCAAAATTAAAAATTTTATGTTCTTGAGGATACAAAAACATATCAGCAAGTGGGTAAATCAAATTTCTGGATGTACACATGAAGAATAACGAGACAAACCCATTAACACCTTTAAAATATCTGTCTCTAGGGAGAGAGAAATACCTGGTTAAGGATGGTAATGTGGAGGAGTGGAGCACGGCAGGTTGAAGGGAAAGAGCAGTGACTGATGCTGGTGAGAGCAACCGCCATGGGATGAATGAGTGGGAGTGAATGAGGATGTTTTTGAGTGGCTTTAAGGATATACCTTCGCGGGATATAAATAAATTCCAGGCAGATCACTACGTAGAGAGCGGTTAAGAGAGACTAAAATTGTGTGGACCAGTGTTGTCAAAACTAAATACTTTGGAGATCATTTATCGATATATTTATGTCGGATTGTTGGATCGATCATTGTATTAAAATTAATTTTGACTCGTTCTAGATTTTGGTGATTGAAAAAAATACTAAAAAAGTTTGAGCGAGGAACTTGGCCCAGGATCCAATACCATCCAATAAGTCGGTTCGGTCCTTATATCATCTTATTCAAGCTTAAGACAATTTCAAAAGTTGTCTTATTTTTGCGGACATGAGTTTTGAAACTGGTCCCGCACTTCTCGAGAGGCTTTTCTTGAGTGTGCTAAAAAACCGATACTATAGTTAAAACATTGTCTTAATTGTAGCAAATCGTCAGTTCTATTTTAAATCACGACGATTTTATGTATATTGACAGAATCAACACAGAGTGATCAATTCTCTAATCAGACCAATAGATTTTGTGCCAACCTAATATTTTTTAAATCATCGATTCACACAATTAGTTCATGTGACAATGTGGTAATAGGGTCATCATCCCACCGAGGAATAATATCGTTAAGATTTTCCCCATAAATCAATAATTGGATTTCAGAATCATGGTTGGGAGACATTTTTTGGAATAGGACTAAAACTAAAGGCATGTTTGTTTCGCTTTCACATGAAATAATTTCCTCATATAGTTTAAGTGTAAAAACATTTTCATACTAATTAGTCCCAGTGCATTTGGTGTGAAAATATCCACACACTTAAACACATGGGAGAATTTTTTCACATAAAAATATATCCCATTAGACATTTCTATGTGAACCAAACGTGCCCTGAAGTAAATACTCGATACTTGTAATATATAAAATTTGAAAAAAAGGATCTTCTTAAATAGTTTCTCCCTTTACATTTTGTTTGTTTATCTCTTTAAAAATATAAAGGGTGCAGTTTGCATAGAGCCGAGGTTCTAAACAATCAAATTCGAGCCCACCTTCAAATAGTATCGAAAAATGTGGTTTCAACATTGGAAATCATTGTGATAGCCTTAAAATGTATTTTCATCTTTAATTATAAAATTTAAAGCTTAAAAAATAGTGTAGATCGAGCTGATTTATAAATACTTGAAAATCATGAAAATTGACAGTCTAAAAATGTGTTACAAGATGCACTATTTTCAAAACTCGAAATCTATTTTTTTCTCATGTTCATATATCTTGATGTTGAGATGATTAATTTGAGGATATTTAGGCATCAAAACCGCCTCTTTTAGTAACATTTTTGAGGGGGGCTCCAATTTGATGGTTGCCTCCACTCCATATAAACTTTTCCCAAATATAAGGGGTTTGTTAGTTTCTATCACTTTCTTTCCCAATTTTTCTCTCTCTAAGTTGATCTCAAGCCCAATATGTGTCTAGAGAGAGAAACTAACTAATCCATTTATATTGATCATCTCGGCATCGAGATGTATGACTATGAAAAATAAATGGACTTTGAGTCTCACAAATGATGCATCTTACAACATATTATCTAGACCGTCCATTTTCAATATTTTCATATGTTCATCGATCTACTTGATTTTAACTATTTTTGGAGTTTAAATTTTATAATTAGATATAATAATAGATTTTGAGATAATCCTAAAAATATGTTACATCAAAATTATATGTTATGATAAAATTTGAAGGTGCGCCTTAATTTGATTGTTTAAGGTTGCTACCTTATGGAAACCACACCCAAATATATAAGGGCATTTTCATCATAAATAAAGTTGAAAAAGTAACTTGGGTCAATGAGAAAAAAAATATATGTTGGGGTATGGGTGAGAGATGCTTTTCAACATGGAGCATTATGAGGATAACATCCAAGCTAGGGGATTTAGTAATTTTTCTAAAAAAAATTAAGATTTATCTACAATGAGACCAATTACCTATTGTACAAAGAGGTCACAATTACTTATAACCATCTGATATAAAATTTGAGAGGTTAGGTGTGTCACAAAGTTTGAGAAAATTTGTTTAAAACTTTGAAGCTTGGTCAATATAATAAATTGTAGCCACCCGATTTCATATCTAATGATCAAAATTAATTGTAACCATCTTGTACAAAAGATAAGGGTCTCACTGTAAAGTTTTCCTTGTAAAAAATAAAAAGAAATTGAACCTTTTTCAAAAATGGCATATCCAAGTTTTATGAAGCCCTTGAATTTATGCTTAACTAAATTCCTAAAAACCTTAAGGGAAAGTATAGAATGAGACCGTTTACCTTTGGTAAACTTGACCATTGGATGTGAAATTAGGTGGCTGTAATTATTTCATTGATCAAGGTCAAACTCAAAAGAAATTTTCTTAAACTTTGTGACACATCCAAGCTATCAAACTTCACATCAGATGGTTGTAAGTAATTGTGATCACTTTGTATCAAAGGTAAATGGTCTCATTATATACAATCTCAAATATTCATTTTAAATCCTAAAGACCACAATAACCTAGTAGACCCTAGCCATTTTCTCAATCTCAAAACCCAATATTTAAAACCTACCTAATACCCTAGTCACCCCAAACACCCCAAAATAACATGAACACGTAAGCAACAGTTTGAAGTCTTAGCCTTATGGATCACTTAAAACTCAGTCAAAATAGTTTAAACTTGATACCCTCACTCAAAATAGTGCAAACTTTATTCCAATTTGTAGAGGACATCACAAGTTTTTCAATAGTTCAAGAATTGCTCACAACAACTTACAGTTTAAAAGTTATCGCTAGAACAAATTTGTTGCCAAAAATTATATTTTGATCGTTACCCAACATAGTCTATGTTGGGCAATGAGTCCCTGAGACCTATAACCCTCAGAAATTAAGGAAGTTTTCCTTGTGAGTTTTTTAGAACGGAAGACTACCCTCTATTTCCCCATAAAACAATCATCAAAAAATCCCTATAAATTTCTAGAAAATCCTAATTCCATATAAAATTACTAAAAAATTCTCAAAAATCCCAAAATCCCTAGTAAATATTAAAAAAATATCCACATAAAATTCCCTTAGGCTCTATAAACCCCTATATCTAGGGAAAACCTAGGCTGGAAACCCTTAGCAAAACTCCTTTCATAGAATTATCTATATAGGCTGGAAACCCTTAGCAAAACTCCTTTCATAGAATTTTCTAGATAGGCTGGAAACCCTTAGCAAAACTCCTTTCATAGAATTAAGTAGAAATCTTTAAAAAGTCAAAATCCCATAAAAAATATCTTTTGGACGTGAAAACCTTTTAAGTCAACTCTTCATGAATTTAAGAGAAGACTACAAAAGGTGTAAATCAACTCACGCTCTTGATACGGCCTTCAACTATAGGTTCTTTAGGTAAGTGATATCTCTTATTCTTTATTTAGTTCATTTATTTTCTAATTATTTTATACTTAATTTAGTTTATATTTTTATCTTTTAAAGATTTAATTGGTCTAAGATTTCAGTTGGCGCTCTTGACACATTCAAAAGGGGTCTGATCTGCCCAGATCTCTATCAATTTTGAACTTGTAATTCCTGGCCCCTTCTCTTTATTCATTCACAAATTTTTAACCATTTTGTACATAAATTTAAGGGGGCCTCATCATAGATCCTTTCAAATATGCATGTAAATAGAGAGGTAAACCAATTTGTGGATATGCAAAACATGGACTCCATCTAATATCTCAAGTTATGAAGATTGGACCAAAATGGCAGGTCCAACAAGTTGGATTGATACGCCTATTAGCTAGCCTAATCTGAAGCAAAAGCTATATTTAATAAAGAACTAAACAAAATCAATGTTTTGGCCTCCAAATTAGTTTGATTAGTTTTACAAATTGCACAAACGTTTTTAAGATTTAGTCCAACCAGTTAAACCATCGGTAGGACCAGATTTGACAAAACCGGACGCCTTATATTGGTCTGTTCTTAATAACAACATTTATTTTGTACCTAAGATTTGTATTTCCCAAAAAAACTATATCTAAAATTCGAATCAAATCGAGTTCCAAAGAGCCAAACGCGCCGGTTCCATTGTAATTACCTATACTGCATGGGTCCTCATGTTCATCATATAATTAAAAGCAAAACCAATTTGTGCTGTTTTGGTTACTAAGAGAAAGCTTTACATATGCTACTAGGCATGAGAATTTATATATATGGCTAGGCATAGGGAATTTATATATGCCACTCGGTTGGGATACGAACATCAGTTCATCAATAATGTCATAAGTGAGTATTGATTGTTTGGTCATAGAACTAACGACTCAAGGCAATTTATTTTTATTTATACAATTTATATGAACATGAAATTTGGTGTGTGTAATCATCTCAATATGCCGCACCTTCAAAATATTGAAAAAGATTTAATGAAAATAAAATAACCAAAGGCTTCAAAAAAAAAATTTAGGTATTTTGATCATTTTATTTTTAAAAAATATTTGTTTAATATCTTTCATAAGTGTGAGCTTATGAAATTTGTGGATGCCCCAAATTAAGTATCAATATGATTTTATAATAAATAAATAAAAAATAATAAAATTTAGATATGACATTACAATTGGGGCCACGTCAGTTTATCCATTTTGATGGGACGGCCTAACCTATGCAAAGCACCTAGTACAACAATCCGACGAAGTCTATAGGGTGGACGATCGCTCCATCGATGCGGCTTTTGAAATACCGCTTGAAAGACATCAAGCGCCAATAATAATCGTACGGCCAGTTTCCGCTTGCATTTTAAGTCTTTTAACATTAAAATCACGCAAGAATATTTCCCTGTTGACCATACAGAGACTCAAATTCCATTAAAATTTGTAGAGAGATAATAACGATGAAGGGAATTTTCCAACTCCTAAAACGTGAGCGTGACAATAGAACACCATTTGCGCGTCCACCTCTTCAACGAAGTAAGATAAGTCACCTTGTAATGTTTATGGACTCGGTACTTTGCTTACACATAAAGTATCTGTGCTCTTTCCTATATTCTTATTATTATTATTATTATTATTTATAGAAAAAAAGAGCTATGCAACATAATATTATTATTATTGTTATTATTATTCTCATATTTATCTTTATCTTTATATGGAACCTTGAATGTTGTATGCTCTTAACCACCAAACCAAATGCTCCAACTGCTGAAATGAAGTGGTTATTTTTTAAATGTATTTTTTTTTTTTTTTTGAATTTTTCTACAAACAAATGTAACTCACAATGGGCATCGCAAGCCGTGGCCCGGCCTGATATCGTGACAAACGTATAAATTTAGTGATGGTTGAATTGATGGTGTAGATCTTATTAACATGATGCCAATTATCGAAAGACATAGTATATGATAATTTATAGGCTGAAATTTGGAATTAAATTTTAGCTTCTAATACTTGTCTTAGCCAACCATAACATAATGTAAGCTAGCATAAATAAGTTTATTGTTTAGAAGAATGGAGTTTCCTATGCTCATCAGGGAGCATACATCTCCAATTAGTTGAAAAAAAGGTTTTGATTATGATGATGACATTGGATGTCAAGGGTCATCTCAAAGTTATTAGATTGTAATATTTAGGGGTTGTCTTTTCTAATCTCCACCTTCCAATATACTAGTCACTAGTAGATGCATGCTGCGGTGTGCGTCGTGGAGAGCCCAATTTCTCCTATTAAATAGCCTAATACGAGAAGCATGTTATCCACAATTGTTCTCTCACGTGAAATGAGTTACTTACTAGTATTTTCTGGATCTTATATTTTAAGATCCACTTAAGAATCACCTAATGAGTAATTCTGAAAAAAAAAAAAAAAAAAAAAAAGGCTTTTTAACATTTAAATTTGGCTATCAAAAATTTGAATGGTCTATGTTTAGTTTCAAGAAGTTATTGTTTTTTAGGTTTATAGAAAATGTGTTTGAAATACCTCTAGGTCGACTTTTGCCCCAGGAAGCAAATGGATGGTTTGCTCTCCGTGTAGCATTGAAATAAGCACCTATTATTTTGCCTCTAAATTTTGGAGGATTTTTAGTATTTAAAAGAAAAAAATGTATATAAAGATACTATTTAGTTTTCATATAAACAAGTCATAATCACTATTGTCTATCATATTTCAAATCAGATAGTTGTGAGTGTGTTATTAGCTAGACTCAAAGTTAAAAAATTACGAGAAGGGGCTAAGGTGTGGTGGTAGCACCCACACCCTAGTCGCTACGTTCTAGTTTTCATTCTCATCATTAACACCAACCCATGCACGCCTTCAAAAAGCTAACTCCTAATTTATTTGAAAAAATGGGTAGGGGCTAATGAATTACCAAAAAAAATTATTAAAAAATCATTTTCAAACTTTGTGACCCTCCAAACCATCCAATTTTAATGACTAGTAGCAATTTGTGACTTCCTTGTAATAAAATAAATGGTTTCATGGTATCCAATCCCTATTTAAATTTTGCCCGTGAGGTTTGGGAACTAATTTGAGTTTAATTACCGAAAAACGTCTACGGTCTTATTGAATATTTGAGTGTCTTTCTATGTTCTCGTAGGAGCATGTTGTTTACTTACTCCCTCAAGCCACAAAAGTACCAGGAGGATTTTTTAAACTATAACGTAGGGATCCACTTAAGAATCATTAGATGATTATGTTTCATAAAAGGATTTTGAGTATTTAAATACGTAGATCTAGCCATCAAAAACTTTGATAATCCGTATATAATTTTTTTATGTTAAATTTCAAGCACTCATGGAGGCTATTGAAACTTTCCATTTTTTAGGTGGTTTACTAGGTTCAAGAAGGTGCAACCCTAAAATTTGGGGACCTAAATAATACTATTGGCTTGAGTTTTCCCGGGGAAGCAAATGGACAATGTGCTCCTAAAAAAAGGAATCAATATTTTCACTTTTCTTTATATTTGGGGTTCCAATTTATATATTTTTTATTTTCCAATTGTATTTTCACAAGAAAGCAGATTAATTTTTTGGCAAATAACTACCAAAAGATTTAGTTTTTCGTGGCTTGGAACCTCTTTTAAAGGTAATTGGTGTGGAATCCAACTTCTTTTTATCTTATAAGAAAAATAAAAAATAAATGTTGATATAAAAATCTGTTTAATTTAAGAATTTTAAAAGTAGTTTCATATTTTTTAGTGTGCTGTTTGAATAGAACCTAGGCTCTAAACAATAAAATTGGAGCCTAACTTCAAATAGTTTTGAGAAATGTAGTTTTGATACTGCAAATCTTTGTGATGGCCTTAAAATATATTTTTATCTTTATTTATAAAGTTTAAAGCTTAAAAAATAGTGTAGATCGACAGATCTATCAAAGATTTAAAATTTGAATTTTGTTTTGGGTAATTCAGTGGGGGATGAAGATCCCCTACCCGTTTTTTGAAATCTTTAGTGGTTTTTTTAATGCGTTAGATGAGAATGGAAGCCTGAACTTTATCCGTGGTACAAGTGGTGCTACTAGCACAACCCCTACCCCGTTTTCAAAATAAAGTAACGATAAAAAAATGAGTTACAAAATACACTATTTTCAAAACTTGAAATCCATTTTTTTTTCTCATCTTCATGCATCTTGATGTTGAGATGATCAATGAGGATATTTGGGAATCAAAACAACCTGGTCAAGTGAAAATTTTGAGGTAAGCTCTAATTTGATTGTTTAGAGCGTCGGCTCTATATAAACCTTTCCCTATATTTTATATGAGAAAGTATATAAATAGATTGTTTGCCTTTGATACAAGATGGTCACAATTAATCTTGATCATTGGATGTGAAATTAGGTAGTTGCATTTATTTCATTGATCACGCTCAAAGATCAAAATAATTTTTCTCATACTTTGTGACACATCCAAGTTATCGGATTTCACACAAGATGGATCTAAATAACTGCGACATCCCTATACTAAAGGTAAATGATCTCATTGTATACAATTTCCCATTTTATATTTTATATTTAGATCTCACTTTTCATTTTGAATGTTGCATTTTAATTTTAATTTTATTTTTTATATATAATATTAAACTCCAATTTTATACATCCATATTTCTCACCATATGTAAACAATATTAAAAATACAATCAAGTAAAAGAAAAACCAAAATTCGCCCTACACATTTTAAAAAATTAGGGATATTTTAGTTTTTTATTTTTTGCATAAATTTTTTGGGGCATTCTTTAACAAGGAAAATGTTTATATAAGGTTGCAACCTTATAATGTAGAGCTACGGATGCAGCTCAAAAATCCATCAGAAAAGGTAGTTTTAATGTTGCAAAACCCTTTGATTGAACATCTCGACATCGAGATGTATGACCATGAAAAATAAAAAGATCTTAAGTCTAAAAAAATAGTGCATTTTACAACATATTATCTGCACTGTCTATTTTCAAGATTTTCATATATTTATAGATCTATTTGATTTTAATTATTTTTTAAATTTTAAATTTTAAAATTAGATAAAAAAATAGATTTTGAGATAATACTAAAAATATTTTAAATCAAAATTATATACTATGATACAATTTGAAGGCGCATACCTCTACAGCTACGGATGCATCCGTATCCAAACTGCACCCCTTTAACAGATGTGAGATGTTGAAAAGTGTCAACTCACAAATTAGATATATAGAAAAGAAAATAAGATTAAAATACAATATATACTTCAAAAATAGATTTGAGTGTAAAATATATATTTTACATTTGATTTTAATAATAGAATAAGATTTTCACACAAATATCTAAAAAAATATATGCGTGAGTCACAACTCACGACAATTAATGAGGTTTTGTAAGAAAGACCGTGGTTAAAAATTTGGACGCCCCCGGCCCCGGCCCCGGCCTCCTTTCTCTCTCTCTCACTCTTTTATCTCTTATTTGGTGCAAAGTGCAAACCGAAAATAGGTCGCGTCAGTCCTGTTGCCCTTTTTCTATAGCATTTCTCCTCCTGCTACTGCTTCTGCTTCTGCTTCTGCTTCTGCTTCTGTGTTAGAGGGTGGGGCTCTTGTGAGAGAGACGGGGCAGAGCACGGAACAAATATTATTAGGGTTTACCTTTTGCTTTCTCCCCCTAAAAGGATCTGCAACTCCTGGATCATATCTGATGTTGAAGAAGAGGAACGATTGATTCATTCATCTTCTCGATTCCGCTTTCTTCTTATCAGATCTGAGGTTTGTTTCCCAATTTTCTTACTCAATTCTCTCGCTTTCTCTCTCTAGATCTATGCGTTTTATTTCCCCTTGTAATGTAACAGATCTGGCTCTCTAGATCCAGAAAAATTTGAAGCTTTTGTTCACTTTCTAATCAATTCAAGATCCAGGCGATTCCTTTGAAATCTTCCCAAGGAATGATGTGATTGTGGTATTTGTGTATCTTCCATGATTGTATATGAGTGTTTATGGTCAGTTTCTATCGGTTTGAGTATTCATGGAGAAAATGTTTTCTTTGTTTCAGTTGCACAGAATTTTGAATCATGCTGACGAAATTCGAAACAAAGAGTAATAGGGTTAAGGGTCTGAGCTTTCACAGTAAGCGGCCATGGATTCTGGCTAGTCTTCACAGTGGCGTGATTCAGCTATGGGATTATCGCATGGGTACCCTCATTGATAGGTTTGATGAGCACGATGGGCCTGTTCGTGGTGTGCATTTCCACAAGACTCAGCCTTTGTTTGTCTCAGGAGGTACGCACTCAACATTCTCGCTCTCTCTCCCTCGATCTCTCTCTATACTCATGCCATGCTTCTGAAGAACTGTATTGCAAGTTTCAGTATTTTCCTATATAGAAGTTATTTTATAGTTCTAAGTGTTTTCATTGTGAGGAATTAATCTATGAAATGAGTGATATGGTGATATTTCTGGCATTACGATCAATTCACCGATGATAGGTGGTGAGCAGCTTATTAGAAAGTATAATGCATGCAAATAGGAATGCATGTGTAAATAGATTCTCATTCTTGTCATGGAATCATTCCTTCTATCTTTGCTTTTGATTATTTTTTTCAATGTATTTTTCACAGACGTTTGTTCAGATCAACGGATTTACAGTGTGAAAGTGATTTTGTTGGCAACAATTTTTGAATTGCATTTCTCCATTTGTATTCATTCTGAAAGTGTACTTTATTCTCTAATATTCTGAAAATGGTTTTAGTTCTATTCCAATGGTGTTTTGTACTGTGGAAAAATGCTCATATTACCCTATGTTTACTTTATGGTTTTACTTTTACTTAAAATAAATGGTTCCTCTTGTTCATAACAAGAGGTTGTTCCATTCTTTTTGCTAATGCTGATGCCTTGCTCTTCTTTTCTCTAAACTTTCTACTGTTGACCTCGAGCCCTCGACTGCTAAATGGGTTTCATGTTTCACATGACAAGGGTCACTGTGGGTCCTTAGAATCAACCATCAATTAAGAGTATTGATGTAATCGCAGGGGATTGAATCACTAATTTTATTATGGTTATTTTTTGAAATGCTTGTTGCATGATGGAATTCAAGTGAGTTGGTATAATAGAATTTAGATTTGTCGAGATTTAAGAGTTGAGGTCCCTGTGCAACCTATGATGAAGGAGAAAAAATTGTCTTCCTCATAATGTTCTTTCACATCTTCTCTCTAAAAGAAATGTTCTTTAATGCCACTGTTTGTTACTTTCCATCTGAGAGTGCATTGATCTGACATGATTATAGACTATCGATGACATTGTGAATTGGATTAATAAATACTTTATTGTGATCTACAACCAATATTTGTTCGAAGAATACAAAGGCGCAAATATATGCTCTGATTGCACAATTAAAGAAAAGCCAAATTACTAATAAGCTTTGGCGTTCAGCTCCTCACATATGCTCTTTAACTGGAGTATCACTATGCCACTACCTGTCTACCTTCCTTACACATTCTATTTGAGTTTTATGCTTCCCATGATTACTAATATTGCTTGATTCTCCCTTTGAAGTGCTCATTCTATTCATGTTTTCTCTTTTGAGATCCTCTTATTCCTATTTCATTTCACAAGTTCCCCCAGTTGTTTTCATAATTGAGAGACAGAAGATCATGTGATTGTTATTTATTAACCATTGATGGAGCCAAGCTCTGTTGACTGCACCAAGGTCTCTTAAATTTACCTAGATTGAACTGATTCTCCGAATTGCATTCCTTCAGAAGGCTCCACTTCTGGTAATCTGGTTTAATACTCTGTTGGGAGGAAGACGCTTGTCATGCATGGGCTGAATGCCATGCAACGGGGCTAAAGAAGAGCCTGGGTAAAGTCTTTGACATCCATCTTTCATCTCTCTTTTCTTATTGGCTTCCCTCTGGCTAGGAATTGAAAGTGAGTTGGATGTTAACCCCTTGAGGGGGAGGTTGAAGGCTTTTTTCTTCTCAAGGGGAATTTAATTGTCCTATTATACTTAATGGGCATTGGACTTTCCTATGCTGTCTTATTTGGCAAGTTGTTATTAAATGTTAATCTGTCCGTGGGTGATAGCTGCTCAAAGCCACTTTTGCCTCTTTCCAATGCATGAAGCACCCACTCCTTTGTTAACATTGTAGTAGGTTCCTTACTTTCTGGCTCTTTACTCCCCATGCCAAGTGGAGTCCTTGGGCTTTCCCGCATCCTTAAATTTAAAAGCCCCCTCCCATCCAAAAAAAAAATCAAATTCCAAAAGGATTTTTTGTATCTTTATCCCAATTTTGTGAGGGATGCTGAATACAACATTTTTTTGAGAATTTCTGTAACCTCTTTCTATATCCAGTAATTTTGAACTGGCTTCTAGACTCATGCCATTTATCTGTCTGATTATCTCATATTTTTCATGTTATTCTTCTAGTTTTTGAACATCCTTCGTAATTTTTATTATATAAAGATTTCCTTGAATCTTATTAGTCCTCATTTTGAAAGTGGGGGGAATTCGAGGCACAATTTCCTTTTCTCCTTCTATAGTAATGATAATTCTCTAGATAGTATATAAGGGTTGATTTCATCTAGGATTACAAAACCGATTTCGGCTTGATATCTTCCATCTTCAATATTAACAAAATTCCCTAGAATTATTTTTTCTCTTTTCACTGGGACATTTATGGCAAGTTCTGTTAATTTTCTTCTTCCATTAATTGTGTCGACTTCTTGCCCTTGTGAATATTTCACCCAATTTTTCTATAATTCTTTAGTGCAAAAATTTATGTTAGCACTTGTATCCAAAAACAATTCTATTGTTTTCCAGGTTTCTCCTCCATCTATGGCAATTTTTGCCAGTACTAACGAAAGATATTTGGAATGTGCCATTTTTCTTATCTTATACATATTTTCTTTCGAAATTTCTTCTTCTTTGGATTGTTTTTCAAATAGATTTTGAAAATCTCCTTTATAGTCACTTGTAAAAATTTATTTGATTTTGTTAATTTGTGTTTCTTCTTCAGAAAGACCAAGTGTCTCATTGGACTCTTCATCACTGGATATGCAGCTTATTGAATCTTCTTCAATAATCCGATAAGAACCAGAGGTTGCACACCTGTCTTCCTGCTTGCTGTTTTCTCCCAATAACACTTCTTTCCAAGTGATCATCTTGCTTTATCCTGCTATTTCTTCTTCTTCGGCTGTATTTTTCTCAGAAAGCAAAGTAGGAGTAGTAGAACTAGCAATAGGAGTAGAATCTTCAATCCTTCGGGGTTTCTATTGTACTGCAAATTTATTTTTTATGACTTTATAATCAACCCCTAAAAATTCCTTTCTGATATTTCAACAAAGACTGGGCAAGCAAAATTTGTTTGGGGGCTTAGTATAATTCTGATAAGGCATACAATTTTCCTCCAAACTCACTGTAATACTCACATCCCCATGATTCTATCTTTGGTTTGGGATAGGCTTCTGTACAAACCCATTCTTTTCTATCTGTCTCTTTCTTTGGATGAAAAATAGGAAGATCATGAACCACCAAGCTTTGCTGCCTAAAGAGGGTAGAGAGAAACAGGGAGCCAAAGGATTGAACCTATGGCTCTGATGCCATAAAGAAAAAAATTCCATAGAATTACCTGAAATCCATAGGACTGAACCTATGCAAAGGTCACATATCCCACAAGTCTTTTTTTGTTATATAAACCACCAAAAAAAAAAAACAAAAACAAAAAGCAAACGAAAAACCTCTCTATGATTGTTATTATGTGTGTCTTTTGTTATATACACATGACTAAACATGAAACTTAAGATGGGTTGATTTTACTGGCTTCTGCTACAATGAATAGATATAAATAACCAAGTGAAGTAATGAGGATGCTGTTCTGTTAAATAACCTACTGCATTAAACTGAGAGACATATGAGCTATATGATTTTAATGTCTAATCTGTTGCCTCTGATGAGTAACTAGGTGAATCCATCTTGCAGGATGATAAGGTATGAAAGATAGAGA
The DNA here is from genome assembly GCF_054954075.1 of Amborella trichopoda. Lineage (NCBI taxonomy): Eukaryota > Viridiplantae > Streptophyta > Magnoliopsida > Amborellales > Amborellaceae > Amborella > Amborella trichopoda. Next base: position 11,131,072 of record NC_142344.1, on the reverse strand, counting down.
ATTTGGCTATTACATTTTCAATAGAAATCTGTCTGCAACTCTGTGTGTTACCCCCCATACCTACTTCCCAAATCATTAATATATTGTAGGATAAAAAGTAAGCTTACATTCAATTCGTTCATCACTGCCGTGACAAAACTCTATACGGTACTAAAGTAGTTCTTAAGATGGAAGCACATGGATGGAAGGGAAAAATAGCTGAAGATTTGATGCAGGGAGAAACAAGTAAAACAAAAATAATAATAAAGGATGAGAGAATATACTGTCTAGGTCTACAAGGGAGTCCATCCCAAAAGATCTTTTCACAAGATCCAAATTCTTTACTCAAATCCAATTTCTCTTCTTTTTACAATGAGGGACCTCTTCCCTTTAAATACACTTAGAAGAAATTAAATAAATAAATAAATAAATAAATAAATAAATAAATAAATAAATAGAATAGAACCTATTAAAAAAACTCTCTCTAAAAGGTCACGTACATCTTTCCCTTATTTCTCTCTCTCACCTATCTCCTTATTCCTCTTTCACGTCTATCTCCCTATTTCCTCTCACAGGAATCTCTATCCCCTCCCAAATCTTTCCCTAAAGATTAGTTCCTAATCTATTCCCCAAAATCCTCCCACTTAGCAATCACACACCAAAATCCTCCCACTGAACAACTCACGCACCAAAATCCACCCTCCTTCCACTTAACTTTTCCTAGCGCCCTTCCTATTCATAAGATAAAAATTTTAAAAATAAAATAAACTTTTTCTTGAGAAGGAATTTTTTTTGTCGATAACCCCAATTATTTGCATCATTCTACCAGGGTTGGGAGACGCTCAACCTCGAGCTTGAAGCCAATTGACGAGTTGGTGATGCAATCCCACCGTGCGCCTCGATACTTTTTCTTCAATAAACCGATTCATAAAATACTTTTTGCTCATCTTTAAGTAGAACATTGGGATCTCGAGCTCAATTGTGATTTATTTTTCAAGTTCTTTATAAGACTTGAGAAGATCGAACTGAATACCAAAATCATCTAGATGCTTACTCAGATCGCGTTTCTTGTATCACAATTTGACCATTGCATTCTGAATCGGCATGTTGAGTCGGTCGTGGGACTCGATTCATCTCTACAACAAAATCTGGAGTCGAATCTTCATGGTTGCAAGCACATTCTTCACGATGAAATTTGGTTTGAACATCCTCCATGACTTTGGTCGAATTTTCTAAAACTTGTCCCAACTGATTATCCATAGCATGATTAGCTTTCGGTTCTGGATCTTACTTGCTCTGATACTGGATCTTACTGGCTCTAATTCCAACTGATGTCAGGAGAAATATTTTAAAAAAAAATTATAATAAAGGGTGAGAGAATATACCCTTTCTCTAGGTCTACAATGGAGTCCACCCCAAAAGATCCAAATTCTTTACTTAAATTTAAATTCTTTTTACAATGAGGGATCTCTTCCCGTTAAATATACTTAGAAGAAAATAAATAAATAAATATAAAAGAACCCATAAAAAATAAACTCTCTCTAAAAAGTCACATCTTTCCCTTATCTCTCTCTCATGCCTATCTCCCTATTTCCTCTCTCACGTCTATCTCCCTATTTCCTCTCACATGAATCTCTATCTCCTCCCAAATCCTTCCCTAAAGATCAGTTCTTAATCTATTCCCCAAAATCCTCCCACTTAACAATCACACACTAAAATCCTCCCACTTAACAATCATGCACCAAAATCCTCTCACTTAACAACTCACGCCCCAAAATCCTCCCTTCTACTACTTAACTTATCATAGCGCTCTTCCTATTCCTAAGAAAAATCAAATTAAAAAAATAAATTTAAATTTTGATAACCCCAATTTTTATTTGCATCAAGATTGCAGATTCAACCGCGGACGCAAAAAACATATGTTTGTTGTTGTTGATTTCCAACTGCCTAATTAGCTCTATGAAACTGAATTCTTCCCATATTACTTTCTACTGGAAAATCCTCAAGGTCGAAAGAAAAAACAACGCTTGTTGCAAGGAGATTATCCAGAGGTTTGGGGGTGTATAAAATCTTGATTAAGGAGCTTGATGCCTCATAGCAAGCCTTAAATTCGAGCTCTATGTATCCACTTTCCATTTCTTAGAAACTTTTCCCATAGAAATTGTAGGAGCTGTGTGGTTCTTGATGTGATGATTGCAAGATACTACCTATTATTAATTCTTAATGGCTACCCTCTAGATCCCTAGAAGCCAATTCCTCAACCATTCCCACCCCCCCCCCCCCAACACACACACACCAAAAAAACAACCCAAAAACCTGCACCCACACACAACAAAAAAAAAAAAAAAAAAAAAAGGAGAAAAAAAGAAAAAAATCATGCCATTTACTACCTTTCAAGTACCACCCTGTGGGAATGGAGAGAGATGTTACAGAAATGTGTTTCTAGGACACTGGTAACACATTTGGAATTTTGGTAGAAACCATTCCACATGGCACTAGAAATCTAGTAATAGAAATATGTTTCTGGTTCCTTTACCCAACTTTTCTTGCATCCAAGCTTAACAAAAAAGAAAAGAAAATAACAAAGGGTCCTGCTTTTAAGATCCCTTGTAAAAAACATTTAGCGACATTCCTGTTCCTCTTTTCTCTCTCTACAGTAGGTAGTACATCTTACTGTCTCATGTTAGCACATATTCTCTCCCTTTACTTTCTTCCTTTGGAAATATGTTAAAAAAAATGTGATCTTATTACTTAAAGTTTTCCATACTATTTTTTCTACTATTATTCTCCCCATATTACATATGGTAGATACCTTCTTTCTTTAAGACATAATATATATTATGTAATATGTATATGTGTGTTAATGGTGTGCCCCCTGTGGGCTCCAAACAACCATACTGTCTCAACCCGTCACCTTCTTTTGATAGGATGGGGACCCTCAGAACTATGCAATGCCTTTTAGTTATACGCCATCACAAAAAATTGAGTTTGAGCTCCTATGTTGCTCCAAATCCCCTAGATCTAGTGTCCATTTCGATTGATGGTTCAGATCTGATTTTGGGATGATGGCTCTAAATCCTTGTTTCATTTGTGGGATATTGCTTTTGGAGGTTAGGGGAACAATGTTGAGGTTTATTTGGGAGTCTCCCATCAAAAAATGGTGAATGAGGTGAAGCAGCATTAACGAAGCTGCTCCAAATCCCCTAGATCTAGTCTCCATTTCAATTGATGGTTGATGGTTCAGATCTGATTTTGGAATGATGGTGGAACCATAAATTTTGAATGAGTTGAGGCAGCAGAGTTGTTTGGCACGCTACGGGGGCACCAAAGCAGTTTCCAACTTGATTTTGTGCATTATATCAGCTTTGCTTGCTTTTCACATTTTATTTTGTAATATTTATGACTTCACTTGTTGTTTGCTAAATTTGGGTACTATTTTGTAAATGTGTGGAGAAGGTGCATTTTTTGGAGCCGTAATTCCGTGGTGGATATTGCTTTTTAGGGAAGGAGAATGACTGTGGAGTTTCTTTTGAAGCCTCACCCCCTTAAAACATGGTGAATGAGGCAGGGTGGCATGTTTATTTGGTGTCCCTACGGATCGTGAAAACTGTTTTCAATATGCATCTTGCACAATATTTGAGTGTCAAAATGTTTTCACACTCCTGCAGGCGCATACTGTCTTTTTATTCCCTATGGTAAAAATCTCACTACAGGAGTATTTTTAGGACCTCAGATTTTGGGGATGATTTGTCTTCAACCTAGTGACCAACTTCGAAAAAACTAGAGAAAAATAAAGCATGCCATGTGAGCCTGAAAAAATAAAATCTTAAAATCGAGCATAAACTGTCTAATTTTTGGACAGCCAACTCTAAGTGTTAAAGAGCTCAAAATCCAATTTTTTTTAAAATTGATTATCTTGTGATTCTTAAGTGGATCCCAATATTTAAGTTCCAAAATATCTCATAAATAGCTTTTTCACTTGAGGAGGTAGGTGGACAGTATGCTCCCGTGGAGCATAGTATATGCTCTCTGTTTGAGCTCTACTTGCTTTTTACATATTAGTTTGTAGGAAATTATACAATAAGGGCATTTACTTTCGGTACAAGGAACTCACGGTCACCTTTGACTCTTAGACATGCAATTAGGTGGTTAGAGGTGTGCTACTGACACCTTCCAAAGTCCAAAAAAGTTATCCTCGAACTTTGTGACACACCAATAGCCGTCTGATTTCACATCTGATGGTTAGAAGTGATTGTGACCTTCTTATACCAGAAATAAATAGTCTTATAGTATACAATCCCTATTTTGAGTGTGACTTGGCGTGCTATTTTCTAGATTTATGTATAATTTTTTAAATGTGTAGGTTTATATGATGATTTTATATAGTCTTTTAAATTTTGAAATATTATTTTTTATTTTAAATAAACATCTGAACTCCTCCCCCAAATTGATCGAATCATTGAAGCACTCTCTTCTCCTGCCAAACTGAAGCAGTCTCCAATGCAAATTTCAAAACACTGGTTTTGTAATAAATATAGGTTTAGGCATATTATGAAAATAAATGTAATTATGAGGTACCAATGTCATATCCATAATTATTTAGTACCTAGCTATTTCAATGTCGCACCCACATTGCACTATTGTCTATCCCAGGATACCAGTTGAAGCGTACTTAGAAAATTATCTGTGCCCATACCAACTTTGGCAAATATGGTCTAGGTTACCAGGGAAAGATACATGCATGGGGCTTTCCTTGATAAAAGCTTGTATTTGTGTGGTGGGGGCTATCATGCATAGCACTTGGAAGTTGGAACATGAAATAGGCACATGTATGGTTTAAAAATCACCTATATGTCCTTCCCTGTGGCCACAGCATTATTGGACTCATTACTGCTTAAGCTTGTAATTAGCACAATTTTTTTCACTTTACATGATTATAGGTAATGGCATGGATTAAATGCGAGGAGTCCTCTGTAAGAAGTAATTCGGTTGGTCCTTGATCATGGTGCTTATCTAACCCTTTTATCTACTATTGCAGGAGATGATTACAAGATCAAAGTTTGGAACTATAAGATGCACAGGTGCCTCTTTACTCTTCTTGGGCACCTTGATTATATCCGAACAGTTCAATTTCACAATGAGTACCCTTGGATTGTGAGCGCAAGTGATGACCAAACTATCAGAATATGGAACTGGCAGTCACGCACATGCATCTCTGTGCTAACTGGTCACAATCACTATGTTATGTGCGCCTCTTTCCATCCTAAAGAGGATTTGGTTGTATCGGCTTCCCTGGATCAGACAGTTCGAGTATGGGATATAGGTGCCCTGAGGAAGAAAACTGTTTCTCCAGCAGATGACATATTAAGGCTAACTCAAATGAACACAGAGTTATTTGGGGGAGTGGATGCCGTCGTGAAATATGTGTTGGAAGGCCATGACCGGGGTGTCAACTGGGCTGCGTTCCATCCCAGCCTGCCACTTATTGTTTCTGGAGCGGATGATCGACAAGTGAAACTGTGGCGAATGAATGGTATTGCTTGATGCCAACCCATTTGTAGAATTATAATTCAATCGTTTGTGAGATTACCCTATTGCACAGTCTCGCACCTAAAACAATGGTTAAGGGAATCTTTTTGAACAGAAAAGTTTCAGATCACCTTTGATTCACCTTGTGAACAATACAGAAAACAAACAGAATATTTTGGTCATTGAAGGGAGTTTTTTGATCTGAAGATTTTCAAATTACTTTGGATTCATGTTGTGAACAAATTTCAAGAAAGAAAAAAAAACGTTTTGAGCCCTTAAAAACCTAGGTCTAACTATGGAAAAAATAACATTATGCTTCAGTGATGATGGAGCAACCATGGGCTGTTGGATCATCCAGTCGACTGGAATGTTGGATGGGGATGGTGGGCGAGTGTGAGCAGCACTAGGGGTTATGACCAGTTCCAATGGGGAGTGAGACCCACTGTCCTCCTCCCCACTCCCCCTCGCTGTCACCACACAATGGACTGGTGATCCAATGGAATCTGGCGTTCACATAATCCGTTGGATTCATTCTAAATCTATCATATAGTTTCCAATTAATTATTTCATGACATTGTCTTTTCCTTTTTGTAGCGGGCCATTGTATCATAAATGGCTACCTACGTTTGTGATGTTTTTGTGTTTTTTTTAATCTTAAATGGTATAATAGAACAGTTAACCACTTCAACAAAAAACTTTTGTGCTGTTTTCAGATACAAAGGCCTGGGAAGTGGACACATTGAGAGGGCACACAAATAATGTGTCATGTGTGATGTTCCATGCACGACAGGACATCATAGTGTCCAACTCTGAAGACAAAAGCATACGTGTCTGGGATGTTACAAAGCGCACAGGGGTACAGACTTTCCGGAGGGAACATGATCGATTCTGGATTCTTGCTGCTCATCCCGAAATGAATCTCTTGGCAGCTGGTCATGATAGTGGCATGATAGTCTTTAAGCTGGAGAGAGAACGCCCAGCTTTTGCGGTTAGTGGTGATTCTCTATATTACATTAAAGACCGTTTCTTACGCTGCTATGAGTTCTCGTCCCAAAAAGACAACCAGGTGATACCCATAAGAAGGCCTGGCTCCACCAGTCTGAACCAAAGTCCACGAACTCTTTCATATAGCCCGACTGAAAATGCTCTCTTGGTCTGCTCAGATGTGGAGGGTGGATCTTATGAACTCTATATTGTGCCCAAGGATAGCATGGGCAGGGGCGACACTTCCCAAGAAGCGAAAAGAGGTGTGGGGGGGTCTGCTGTCTTTGTTGCTCGCAACAGGTTTGCTGTGCTTGACAAGAGTAACAATCAAGCATTGGTTAAGAACCTCAAAAATGAAGTTGTAAAAAAGAGCATTCTCCCCATTGCTGCCGATGCTATATACTATGCTGGCACTGGTAATTTGCTTTGTCGTGCTGAGGATAGGGTGGTCATCTTTGATCTTCAGCAGCGGACAATTATTGGAGACCTCCAGACTCCATTTATCAAGTATGTTGTTTGGTCAAATGACATGGAGAGTGTTGCATTACTCAGTAAGCATGCAATTGTTATAGCAAATAAAAAGCTCTTGCACAGGTGCACACTGCATGAGACCATTCGTGTTAAGAGTGGTGCATGGGATGACAATGGTGTTTTCATATACACAACTCTGAATCATATCAAGTACTGCCTCCCCAATGGAGACAGTGGTATAATCCGGACCCTTGATGTTCCCATATACATCACAAAGGTTTCGGGGAACACCATCAATTGCTTGGATCGAGACGGGAAGAACCGGGTGATAGCCATTGATGCAACAGAGTATGTTTTCAAGCTCTCTTTGCTGAGGAAGAGATATGATCATGTGATGAGTATGATCAGGAACTCGCAGCTCTGTGGGCAGGCTGTGATTGCATATCTGCAACAGAAAGGTTTCCCTGAAGTTGCCCTCCATTTTGTTAGGGATGAGAAAACCCGCTTCAATTTAGCCTTAGAGAGTGGAAACATACAGATTGCTGTTGCGTCAGCCAAGGAGATTGATGAGAAAGACCATTGGTATAGGTTGGGTGTTGAGGCCCTCCGACAAGGAAATGCTAGCATTGTAGAATACGCGTACCAAAGGACAAAGAACTTTGAGAGGCTCTCCTTCTTATATCTCATCACTGGAAACATGGATAAGTTGTCAAAGATGTTGAGGATAGCGGAGATAAAGAATGATGTTATGGGGCAGTTCCACAATGCCCTATATCTTGGTGACATTCATGAGCGAGTCAAGATCTTGGAAAACTCGGGTCATCTCCCACTTGCCTATGTTACAGCTGCCATTCATGGGCTAACTGAAGTTACCGAGAAGCTTGCAGTTGAGTTGGGAGACAACGTTCCCTCTCTTCCTGAAGGAAAGAAAGCTTCTTTACTCATTCCACCTCCACCCATCTCTTGTGGTGGGGATTGGCCCTTGTTAAGAGTTATGAAGGGCATCTTCGAAGGTGGGTTGGATAACACAGGAAGAGGAGGGGATGAAGAGGAAGAAGAAGCTGCTGTTGCTGATTGGGGTGAAGATTTGGATATCGTGGAATCAAGTGGACAAAATGGACATGTGGACGCAGAGGTTGAAGGAGGAGGAGAACAAGAGGAAAAGAGTGAGGAGGGAGGTTGGGATCTCGAAGACTTGGAGCTTCCTCCTGAAGTCGAGAGTGCAAATGCTTCAACCAATGTGCGCTCAACTGTTTTCGTGGCCCCAACACCAGGTATGCCTGTTAGCCAAATCTGGACCCAAAAATCTTCTCTTGCAGGTGAGCATGCGGCAGCTGGGAACTTTGACACTGCAATGCGATTGCTAAGCCGACAATTGGGTATAAAGAACTTTGCTCCTCTTAAGCCTTTCTTCTTGGATTTGCACATGGGAAGCCATTCATATCTCAGGGCGTTTGCTTCTGCCCCTGTGGTGCCCATAGCTGTTGAGAAAGGGTGGAGCGAGTCAGCTAGCCCCAATGTGCGGGCCCCACCCCAATTGGTTTATCGGTTCTCCATGTTGGATGATAAGCTTAGGAGTGCATACAAGGCCACCACTGAAGGGAAGTTCACTGAGGCTTTGAGGCTCTTCCTCAATATTTTGCACATTATCCCTGTGGTTGTGGTTGATTCTAGAAGGGATGCTGATGAAGTCAAGGAGCTCATTGTAATAGCAAAGGAGTATGTTTTGGGGCTTCGGATGGAGGTGAGGAGACGTGAGGTGAGGGATGATCTTAAAAAGCAGCAAGAGTTGGCAGCTTACTTTACTCATTGCAATCTTCAAAGAATACATCTCAGGCTTGCACTTATGACTGCCATGGGTGCTTGCTTCAAGGGAGGGAACTATATTACAGCCGCAAATTTTGCTAGGCGGATTTTGGAAACAGATCCACCAGCCAATCAGGCGACCAAGGCTCGCCAACTTTTGCAGGCTTGTGAGAGAAACATGAAAGATGCTAATGAATTGAATTATGACTTTAGGAACCCTTTTGTGGTTTGTGGGGCTACTTTTGTTCCTATATATCGTGGGCAAAAGGATGTTGCTTGCCCTTATTGTATGGCTAGGTTTGTACCTGTACTTGAAGGCCAGCTTTGCCCCATCTGTGACCTTGCGATGGTTGGGTCAGATGCCTCTGGCCTTCTCTGCTCTCCATCTCAGGTGAGATGATAATTTCGACTGATGCACATCTATTTGCACAATTCTCAAGTGGCATCACAATTCTCAAGTGGAATCTCGAGGTCTTGGAGGAGCTCATGATAAGGCTAGGAGTATATGGTATGTATAGTTTCCCTACCTTTCTGAATATTTTTGGTCTTTGAATTCAATTATGATTTCCCTTTTTGTCAGGTTCTGCGTAATAAACAGCTTGTTATTCTGAGGATTTTGACTGTTTAATCTGGTTCTACTGTGCCTTTGTTGTCATTGCGGTCATAAGATGCCTTGTAAAATTGACATAAACTATGATTTTTCGGAGGTGGAAAAGTTGATCTGTTTTTTCCTGCTGGAGAAATGCTTTACAAAAATGTCGCTATTGGGGTGAATGATAAAGGAACTCGTGAAGGGTCTCCTCATTTGTTAGTAACTTCCCGTGGTTTGAAGTGGCAAATGTTTTGATTGATGACATTGCTGCATTGGCAAGTTTCAGTAGTTTTTTTGAACAGACGTTTTGCACGTTTTGCCAGTGTGCATTTGCATATGAAAAGTTCCGGTCCTCTAAATTGTAGTCGCTATAGACAAGAATAAAGGAGTCCCTTGAAACCTGATTTCTTGTTGTGCCCTGATTTCTTGTTGTGCCTGAGTAATTGGGGGGTGGGTTCGAGCAAGTAAAGAGGAAACTTGACTGAACATGTTTTGCAATTCCTTGCATATAAATTGATGTGTTGCAAAAATAGCACGAAAAAGAGACCGGAAAAAGAGATCGATGCCTATGTCGTAATCCTTTGATAGGAAGATAAAATGGGACCTCTCTCGGTTCTCCTGAAGCCAATGCCATATGATGGTCCCTCGAACCTAATTTGGTTATTTGATGGGTGGTTTGTTTTATCTTATTTTTTTGGGAAAGTAATAGATCTATCGTTTGCTTGCAAGTCATATTATTAGTTATTCCATTTAATTATATTTATATTTTTATTTCAATTTGTATATGCTTCACTTTTATGAATGTGATTGATTCATAATCATGAGTTTCAATCACCGAGTAGAAATCCTGTTCAACCTATTGAAATATACAATGGGGCTTTTTTCTGAAAACACAGGCTTTTTATGCCTAGAATATTCATCTTCTACAAGAGATTAAAGGACGCCATCAAAGGTTCTATGGAGCATAAATAAAGACGCCTCATCGTGAGGCCCCAAACCATGGAATGGTGCTTTCCTGTTTATTGGGATTTAAGAATCCTTTAAATGCAAAATTGGGAACCTCCAATGTCAGATCTCACCAATGTAGTGTACTAATCTGGCTAGAAATAGATTCAGTTAAAGAGTACAAATCACCATACGAGCATGAAAACTAAAGCGTAATAATGCAGTGCCACAAAACATTAAGGTTTACGTGGTTCTATGTTTATGGGTAGTAAGGCAAATAAATTCATTAAACAATGAGCATTATAAGGTTCGGCAAACCCTAAAAAGTCTACCGCTTCCAAGAGGTTCGGTAAACCTCTTGCTTCCTGGATTTCTAGGAAGTGCTTATGGGGCGCCTTTAAGCATCACGGATGCTTCAAGTGCTAACTGGATTTCTAGGAAGTGCTTATGGGGGCGCCTTTAAGCAGGAGTGTCGTTGGAGCCGTGATGCTTCATCATGGCACTAACAAAGCCTTGATACTTCCAAAACACAATTACGGTACGAATGAAGCCGTCATGCTTTCAAATGCGCCTTCCAAGTGTTGTTGGAGCCGTGATGCTTCGTTGTTGGAGCCTTGATGCTTCCAACACAATTACGGCACGAATGAAGCTGTCATGCTTCCAAATGCATTGTGGGAAAGAGATCAGCGTGGGAGAGGTCCTTGAATCATATTAGGTCCGTGAAGGGAATTTTAGGCCCAAAAAAAAAAAAAATGAAAACAATGAATAAGGTGGGTATGGATGTAATTTTTTTTTTTGTATATTTTTTAATTTCTTAGAAAAGGGGAACAATTTTTAATTAGTTTAATTTATTTTTACAATTAATCTTGTTGGAGCGATAACAAATACATCCAAAATATACCTGAATATATATAACTTTAGAGTAATCAATGAAGTCACACATAATGTACCACTAAACAACTAAGGAAAATGGTTTGATAGAGCTGTGGCCCTATCAAAATAAGTAAAGCCTCTCCTCATAACTCATCAAATATTGGAATTCAAGTATTGGAAAACCTTTACATTGGAATTCAGGTATTGGAAAACCTTTATATCGATCATCTCGGCTTCAAGATTACGGCTTCAAGATTATGGTTGTGAAAAACACAAAGGGATTTCAAACTCTAAATATAGTGTATATTTGAACAATTTGTCTAGACCATCCATTTCGCCCTAAGAATTAGTGCTCAAAGATCCACAAGATCGTACATTTTTTTAGTTTCAAATTTTTATTTGATTTTAGAGCCATTATGGAGATTTTTCTTGACAAAAGTGCTTTATAGACGAGGATTGGAGGTGAGCCTTTATTTGGCATAAAGCATAGGCATCATGAAAAAACTTAAAAATAAACAATGTTAAGTATGGGTTGGCTATGGGAACGTATAAACAAAACCCCATCGTTCCATTCTTTTTTAGTGAAAGGTTTTTATACTTCCCCTACATCTATGCTTCTCTTACCATCCAGACATCCAATTTTGATCAAGAGAGCTACTCACCGTTTGATCTTAGATTCGACGTCTCAAAGTATTTTATTTTTAATTTTTTTTATACAAATTGTATGAATATGAAATTTGGTATGTGCCATCTTCTCATTGGGGCACACCTATAAAATATAAGCTTTCAGGGGTATTTTGATCATTTTATTTTATTGAAAATATTATTGTTATATTTTTACTAATGCGAGTTTAATAGAGGAACGGATGTCTAAAATTTGGTGGCAAAATAGTTTACAGAAAAAATTAAAAATAAAATAATATAAAAACGTGACATTGTGATTGGAGCAATATTAGCCCTCCATTCAATATGGAGGGCTGGATAAGGGGAGGAGAAGCATAGAAAGCTTTCCTCTTCTTAATACTCACGATACTATATCGTGGAGGAGAGAGAAAGAGAGAAACTAGTTGAAGCAACTAACTTCACATGCTCGAGGGAAGTCACGACATTAGCATGCTTAGATGCTCACTGCACTTGAGACCTACGTTGAAAATGGCCTGTGCAGTAGAGAGACTTAAAACCAAGTTAGAAAGTGGCCTGTGCAGTAGAGAGAGAAAACAAGTTCACATGCTTGAGGGAACCCACAACATTGGGATGGTTACCGGTAAAGAAGACCGAATTTGGCCCATATCAGGGACCTACAAGTGCTATAAATTGGGAGACCAGCCAGCAGGCAGGGTTCATCTCCTTTGTCTCTGATTCTAACACCACAATTTTGGTTTTTAAAAGAGAGAGAGTTGTATAGGTGGAATTTCAAGAGAGAGGGGGTGTGTATGTAAGAATTGTAGGAGGTCGAACCCTTTTGTAGTGTGGGCTCCATAACTACCCAACGGTTCGGTCTCCTCCAATGTCTTATTTCCACAAGTTCCTCCTCCAACTGTTCAAGCTTTTTTAGAGAGAGAAAGAGAGGGTGTGTATGTAAGAATTGTAGGAGGTCGAACCCTTGGTAGAATGGGCTTCATGACTAACTAATGGTTTGGTCTCCTCCAATGTCTTACCTCCACAAGTTCCTCCTCCAATTCTTGAGGCTTTTTTAGAGAGAGAGAGGTTCAACTAAGATGCTACTAGGTATTGATGTTAAATAACTAAGTTACTATTCTTCTCCGATGCTTTTGGATCTCCAACTATAAAAGATAGCAGTGCCTAAAAGATAATCCAGTTTTGTTAAAACTAGATTTTGAATAATCAGAAATTTGGATAAATTCTTTGCTGCTTTTTCATTGCCTTTAAGGTGGTATGCATAGGTAGAACTTAAACCCTTTCTCCAACATTTGCATAAATTAGATGAGCCACACCAAGATGAAAGTTTTATTTTCAAGGGTTACGTTACAATTCTTGTTTCTAATGCATATAAAGATCTTAGCTATTTGCATCTATAGAGTATCTCTGATGACTGCTGGTGACTTCAAGCTAATGATGTCTTATCCATCAATGAGAAACATGAACTTCCATCGCTATTACTTCTTCTCTACAGAAATTTAATCCCATTGTACTCTCTGATCTCTATAATCTGCTATATACTTCCAATAAATGTGATTATAATACAATGGAGATGGTGGTCCAGTTGGTTTAGGCTAGATTGCGCCCCCTTCAGGAAAACAAGGGACTTTATGAACCACATGCACGAGCACACACACACACGCAAACTAAGCATCATGTATTTCATGTGGACCAGGTGCTTGCAACCTGTGATTGAGAGAAAGTGGTGTAGACTCTAAGACATTCTCAGTAAAAAAAGAATATGGCATAACACAACTGGTTCTGATTTTCGTAACATTGCAGGGAAAGCAGCAAGGTGCATGAGTTTTATGCTATAATGACCTGTTGCTTGCAATACTAAGAATAATTTCCAGTATATATTTCCTTCAGTGAAGAACTTGGGTTAAAAATAATTTTCTTCAATCTTTTATCCTGAGTGTATTTACAGTCAAGCCATTGTGCACACAAAACTACTAAACTTCATGAAAGATCCCCAGGCAAACCCTTTTTGTCCGTGATCGCTGTTAAGCTGATTCATGGATTTAGGATATTGAAACTCTACCAAAATGCTCAAACCATGAACTCGTAGTTTGAAATTTAAGCCAGCTACAAAGTGTTGGACAAAAGAAGAAGAAAAGGGAAGGAAGTCCTAACAATTACCAACTTCTTATTTCCTCTTAAGGACTTGGTAATGAGCCTTTTCAACGAGAGAAGGGGAGCAAGAGAAACGTCCTATTTCCAATAATCGACTTAGTAGTTAGCACCAATAGTTCATTATCTAATAGATCTTTCCGTTCTAAACGATTTACTAACCTTCTCTTTAAGGGGTTTTTTTTTTTTGTGTTAATGTAATCTAGACTATTTATTTTGTTAGACCCATCGTGGATGAGTTATGATTTCAAAATCTTCATATAGCAAACACGATCTTCTCATCAATAAAAAAATTTCAATGAGCGGTTCAAATTTATCTATTTTAGATATCCACATCACAAAATTCCGACTCAAACCAACAATCCCTAGAATTCTAGGTAAATTGACCAAATAAAACATGTTCTAAACCAGGCACTCAAAATTCTAGAACTAGGAATTTCAAATTCAAAATTTGACTTCACGTTATATAAATTCCTCTTTAGACTCATCACGGTGGTCAAGACCCTCAGAATGGAGTTACACAGGCTGTTTTGCCTAATAGCGCCTTCCCAAAATCATATGTGCTCCTAAATTTATGAGTCAGGGGATGCATGTGTCCCTTGGCTATCCGATGTCCATCTTTAAGATGGACGTTCAGAAAAGGACATCCAAAATAAACGGTGCAAAAAAAAAAAAACAAAAAAACAAAAAAACAAAAAAACAAAAAGAATATTTGAAGTTAAAAATTTTGCTTTTTGTTTTTTTTGGCAAGATTACCATGGCCTAGATCATTAGCCTATGAAAATTTGGATCCAAAATCTATCCTTAAGATATGGGGGACGCACATACACATACGAGTCTGCGGACTCAAAAACCCTTTCCAAATTTGAAATCCATCAAAAAGCGTAACTATCATTGAAGACAAATGTTTCAATAAGCAACTCCAAATAAGTAAGAAGTAACCTTTTTCTTTCTCAAATAAATAAAATCTCAAAAAATCATATAACGTCTCCCAAATCTCACCAGGCGTGTGCAATGAATCCTACATAATCTAAAACGAGTGATTTGATGTAGCAAAGCCCTCAACAACATTGCTTTGCTAAGCGTAAGCTTGATCGGCAACAAGCAACGGCTAGTGCGAAAGCCTTATGCGTTAGCGCATCCGTTTTTTTGCTCGACTTTACCAGCTCTTAGGCCTCTAGTTGGATAGATGCAGCTTTTCCACCCTACCTCAAAACTAGCTACCTACCTCCTCTCCGGTCAGCCAGCCATAAACAAGCTCTGCTAACTAGCGTTCTACATCTCCAAAGGAAAATCAACTTAAAAAAGAGTGTTCTTATTTGAACCGCCTTCATCCATTTCAAAGCCAACAAGCACCAGCTAGTGTAAAAGCCGTTGCGTGTTAAAGCATCCATTTTCTTACGTGCCTTCAGCTCTGGGCAAACTCGTCCAAGAGCTTCCGCTTAGGGAGGGGTAACAGAGAAAGAGGTGAGTCGAGGGCAGCCCTCCCAGTTGGTTAATTCCTCAGAGTTGGAGGAACTGATGATCCTGAACTTTCACGTCCAACAAATAAATAATAAAGGGCATGGTTTCTATGCGACCAGCCCGCATATTGTAGAAATGCAAGCTTGGTAACAAATATATTTTTTAAATATAATTTGATCTTAATTTTTAGATAATACATAATTTTTAACATGGAGATCATGAATATGAATAAAATAAAATAAAATTGAAAACTAGAACTATTAATTATATTAAGAAAATATTTGGACTGTTAGTTACATTTGTTTTTAGATGGACCACCTATTTGCATCTATCTTTAAGATGGATGCTTTATATCTCTAGACCGTAAATTGTAAAAAAAAGTGCAATTTGCATACAGATGCATCTGTAGGTGTAGAGGTAAGGTGCACCTTCAAATTTTATCATGGTATATAATGTTGATGTAAAATGTTCTTAGGATAATCTCAAAATCTAATTTTATAGCTAATTATAAAATTTTAAATTTAAAAAATGCAAATGCACAATTTCTGAGACTTAAAATCTTTGTATTTTTCATAGTCATACATCTCGATGTCGAGATGATCAATCAAAGGGTTTTTCAACATTAAGACTACCTTTTTCGATGGATTTTTGAGGGGCATCTGTAGTTCTACATTATAAGGTAGCATCCTTACTTGATATTGAAGGCAAACTAGAAAAGGTGTTATTTGATATTGAAGGTTTGGATCAGAATATTCAAGAAGATGGTTCATTCACTGAACAATTCGTTTTGGATAGAAGTGAGAAACTGAAAGAGCTTAATGATATCAAAAGAGCGGAAGAAATTTATTGGAGGCAAAGTTCGATATTCAAATGGCTTAAAGAAACGGACCTTAACACCAAATTCTTTTATGCGATTGCTAGTGCTAGGAGAAGGAAAAATGGCATCTCTGGCCTGACTTTCCTTGGAATTGATTCTAATAATGATTTAGGCTATGGAGTTAGCAATGATTAATCATTTTCAAAAGGTTTTCTCTAAAGAAGTAACTTTTATTCCAAAATTTCAGAGAATTCCAATTAAAGTGCTATCTCATAATTTGCAAATTCATTTGGAAAGAGAGTGATTTTAAAAGAGGTTAAGGAAGCAATTTTTGCTTTATCTGGCAATGAAGCTCCTGGACCAGATGGTTTCCCTTTAGCATTCTTCCATAAATTTTGTGATTTGGTTAAAGGCGAGCTGCTAGAAATGGTCAGGGTATTCATGATCACAGGGCATGCGTTTCGAGGGGTAAATTCAACTTTTTTAGTGTTGATCCCCAAGAAACAGTCATCTTGGATATTTTGGATGTCAGACAGATCAGCCTACTCACTAGTTTGTATAAAATTATTGCGAAAGTCCTGGCTGAAAGATTTAAAGGAGTTCTACCATTCTTGATTTTCAACATGCCGTCGGCTATTGTAGACAAGCGTCAGATCACTGATAGTATATTGCTCACGCATGAATGCATTTACTCAAGGGTTATTGATAAAAAGCTAGGGGTTATGCTTAAACTATATATGGAGAAGGCCTATGACAGAGTGGAATGGGGGGCTCTATTAGAAATTATAAAAAAGATAGGTTTTGGTAATAGATGGCTAAGTTGGATTTGGGGATACTTATCTTCCGCTCACTTCTCTATACTCTATAAAGGAAGCCCTATTGGTTTCTTTAATGCATCAAGAGGTCTGTGCTAACGAGACCCGCTCTCTGCATTCTTATTTATTATCTATGCTGAATGTTTTAGCCTGATGCTTTTTAAGGTTGAACGTGCTAGGTATTTTTTGGGCTTTAAAATTACAAACTCCTCAATTACAATTTCTCACTTGCAATATGCTGACGATACCTTAATTTTTTGTGATGCTGATATCTTGCAAGTGAAGAGCGTGGTGGGATGCTTGGAATGTTGTGAGGTGACTATGGGTATTAAAGTGAACTTCAATAAATCCTTTTTTATTGGAGTCAACTATCATCTTTCCTAAGTTGAGATATTGGCCAACACAATGTGCTGCAAAGTTGGGTCTTTCCCTGTTGTGTATCTTGGTATACCTATTTCGAACTCAAGCCTATCTCTTTTGGTTTGGGATAAGGTATTAGAAAGAGTACAACTAAAACATGATCTATGGAAACCGAAATATTTATCATTAGGAGGAAGAGTAACATTGCTACGATCATGTTTGGCCAATTTACCGGTTTATCAAGTGTCCTTAAACTCTACTCCAAGCTCGGTGGCAAAAAAAATTGAAAACATAATGAGGGACTTTTGTGGGGTACTTACGGTAAGAACCGAAAATACCATTTGTTAACGTGGGATAAAGTCTGCACTCCTAAGAGAGAATGGGGTTTGGGGATCCGAAAGAACCAACCAAGCTTTACTATGTAAATGGTGATGGCGCAGTATTCATTTGAAATATCATATTTGGTACTAAGTCTTATGTGCAAAATATGGCTTGGATAAATCACAATTATGAGGGTAGAAGGGGTCAGAAGTTATCTCTGCTATGGAAATCTATTTTGAGCTACAGCCTGATGATCTCAGGGTATTTTCGGTGGACTATTGATAATGGGGAACAAGTATCATTTTGACACCTTAAGTGGTTAGGGGATTATCCTTTGAAACAAGCATTCTCGAATCTTTTCAATTTGGTGACCAGACCCAATTTGAAAGTAAGTGAGGCTATAAAGAGGCGAGGTGAAAGTGTCTCATGGGATATTCATTTAGCGTATAGCCGATCGAATAATGTGCTATTAGCTCAATGGTGTCAACTTATGGAATTGTTGGACAAGGTATATATCTCCTCTGCTGCAGATGATGAATTAATTTGGGAAATAGAGACTGATGGCGTATACTCAGTGAAATCAGGTTATAATTTACTTTTTCATGATCGATGCAGATGGTCTTGTAAATGCATTGCACAAATATGGAAATGGCCAATCCCACACAAGTTACAGATTTTTATTTGGTTGGCGATGCAAGATAAAATTCTTACGATTGATAATTTGATTAAAACGGGAAAAATTCTTCCAAATGTATGTCTCTTTTGCAAGGAGGATGGTGAAACTGGAACACATCTTTTTATTCATTGCTCTTTTACTTTTAGGTTGTGGTATTTGCTCTTTGGGGTGGTTGGCATCATAATGCCACTTCCACAAACTATTAGGGAAATTGTGTTTTCACTAAAAGTTCCTTTTCTACCGAAGACATGATAAATTGTTTGGAAAATTGCAATAGGAGTTATTCTTTGAAAAGTTTGGAAATAAAGAAATCGAAGGACCTTTGACGAAGTACCTTGCCCTTATGAAAGGCTTATCCATATTTGTAAATCCACAATCTGATCATGGTTGTCTGTGAATAGAGAAGGTTGGGGTTTTTGTAAAGTGGATGTGATGGTCAATTTATAAATTTTGTTCTTTCTTGGTTTTAGGAAATCGAGACCAAGATGTGTTTGGATGGCTCCATGTCCAAGTAACTTTAAACTCAAATTTGATGGAAGCTCATTGGTAACCCGGGGCCGGTTGAAATTGGTAGAATTTTGTAAGATTGGTATGGTAATGTACTTTTCTCTTTTGTTGGACCAATTGGAAATGCTACAACTAATTTCGTAAAATTAATTGCTTTATTGTGTGGCCTAAAAATCTGCATTGAAAAAAAAGTGGAAGCTAGTTACACGATAGAAGGTGACTCTTTAAATGTGATTAGATGGCATAGAATGGAACAGAGAGTCCATTAAAAACTTCGACCTTTGTAGCTGCAAGTGATGGATTTGATGGCAAATAGTGTGGCGCCTTTCACACATGTTTATAAGTCGGCTATCTTGCTAAAAAAGGTATCTTCTTTTTCTTCACTTCATGTTTCTGACGATGTAATTTTCTTTGAATAACTTCTAATAATATCAATGATCTTAGGTCAAAAAAAAAAAAAAAAAAAGATAACATCCTTATATAAACTTTTTTTTTTTTTGTAAAAATGCACTCTAGCATGCATGAAACAATTGTTCAATAATAATTTTTTTTGAATGGCAATCCCAAAGAAACGTACAACCATGTCAAAAAAAATAAAATAAAATACATTTGTGGAAATTCTCCGACGCGACGTCTATTACATTCACAAGATACACTAGCGCCTATACTACTTCCATAGTTCTCGAGCTCTCCACAATTATAATCATTTTTAGGATATTAAATCTTCAAAGCATGTTTAGATGTTTTTTTAAAGTTGGTTGCTACCAAAAAAAACATATATATGGAAAAAGTTTATATAGAGCCGAAGTTCTAAACAATCAAATTATAGTACACCCAAATATCCTCAAATTGATCATCTCGACCTCAAGACGTATGGATGTAAGAAAAAAATGAATTTCATGTTTGGAAATATTGCATCTTGTAATGTAGTTTGTCCTTCAATTTTCGAGATTTCATAAATCTATATATTATTTTTTGAACTTTAAATTTTATAATTAGAGATAAAAATATTTTTTAAGGCTATCAAATCACTTTCCATTATTAAAACTACATTTCTCGACACTGTTAGAAAGTGCACTCTACTTTGATTGTTTAGAGGCTCGGCTCTATACAAACCACACCCAAAACATATACATGGAAGTAAAAAAAGTGAAACGTTTTTACTCTTCTTTTCTCCATCTTTACCTCAAGTTAAGGGGGAAAAAGAAAGGGAGAAATCCCATCCAAAAGATTAAACACAAGGGGAATCCAAAAACCAGACATATTTTGAATCATCTGAACGCATGATCTGGACTGTCACATTTCAGTAAACAATAAAACATCGGAAAATTTTCCTCTTAAAGAGCTCCAAATTCAAATTTAAGGGCAGAAATGGACTTGCAGTAATGGGCATTAAAAGGGGGCGTCATTGGGTTTTCGTGAGACCAAGGGCGGCCCTTACAAAAACTCTCATGCCATGTTCCATTACAGAACAGATGCAAGCTTAGACCACCACACCCAACCAACTTGTATCGATAACCTTGCACGTTGATGATGATTTTCGTTCAACGCGTGCTAGTTTAAATGCATTCAGATGCATCACCTACTTATACAAATGCTTTTCCAAACATATTTGAATATAGACATCCACGTTCACAATATGCTTCTTATATACATATACCACGCGTGCACACCAACATATACGACAGAGAAAGAGAGATCAGACGGAAAGTTTACAAATTTATCAGAAGGAAAATACATGCTCTGAAATAAGTAAGAAATCTTGTGAAGGCAAAAAATATGAACCACTTTGATGAAAAGGCTATACAAGAATCAGTCAAGGGCCATACTTGACTATACAACTCCTAGGCACTTTGCTAGGGAAGAGTAGATTATGTTACATGGTAGGGCCAAAAAACCATACCTGGTTTGGAGCAGTATAAACTTGCCCACTGTATAATCTGGTTTTACTAAAAAGAATTCGTCAGCACCATCCTCTCTCATTTTGTATAATAATTGCAGTGATCCCCATCAAGCCCAAGCAAAAATGGGTCACCAAATATTCAAAATGGACACCCTGCATGAATAGAATGAAATAATACCCTTGTGATTAGAAGCAACGGTGGCAGAAAAATATCATGTTTTCTCAGTGAATCAGGGCTAAGAATACCATAATCCCAAGGCCTATGGAATACAATATGACCCATAGGGGCATCACCACCCTTGAAATGCAAGATAATGAAGAAAGGAGTGTGTGTAACCCACCAGACAAGATGTGACCTTTTCCACTCTGTCCATCATTGGACATCATTTCAGTGGGTGTCGACAGCTCTAATGACTGCTGTTTCTATAGTACTTAAAATTATAGGACAGAAACCATATAATTTCCCAATAATCAAACCCCACCTCGGGAAAGGTAAAATAAACTGAAGAGATATAGGTGTAGCCAAGCACCAGATATCCATGTCAGCTACAATCACCTACCATTTTTGGTTTCCCAAGATCTAAGATACAAGAGCATACCTAAGGGAAGCGCAAAAGTGCATCAATGGAGGACCCTGCGAGGTGCTGACAGGCGAAGCATTTTCTTAAGGAACGTATTGCATTTCTTTTGAATTTGAATCAATTTTGTACAGAAGGAACCAAACACCTCATGACACCATTGCTACCAATTGAGATTATTGCCTTAGGCAGACTTGAAATTCCAGGGTGTCCCTCAGCGGTCAATTTCTGCAGCCAAAAACTAAGTTGCTGTCTGTCTTATCTTTGTTTTAGATTTTGGGTTACAGGGGCCACTTCATTCTCTATTAAGTTTAATCTGGACCTCTTATTCTTTCCTAGTCAATGAGTTCCCCTTCTCTCTCATGGTTTCCTTCTCGAGTTTCTTCTTCTCAGCTTCAGCTTGTTTGGCATTGTCCTCGCGTGATTTATTGAACATATTGACAAATATGACTAGTGTCGAAGTCACTGCAAAGTATAAAAGTTGATTGGAGGACCACCACAAAAGAGATTTCTAATAAATATACATCTTAAAACAATATCATCTAGTGGGTGTCATCATCTTAGACACTTAATGCATGGAAAGGCATGAACATCATGAACAAATATCACATCTGCATGCATCCCCACACATACAAACTTCTATCCTCAGATACATAATTACATGTCATAAATGCACTCGTGCATATATTTATACATAGACATGTATATATACATACATAAATATAGACTACCAAACCCCTGACTGTTTCATTTTAATTTTTGCTTCTTGAAGATAATATTGACAAAAGAAAAACTATAATTATATTAATATAATTAAGTAGAGGATGGTACAACATACCTAATCACACCTATACATATGCATACAAACAGAATAGCATGTAAATAATTTAGTATATTATATGCAACACTACATTAAAAAATAGAATAACAATAAAAAACTAAAAATTGAAGGGACACTAATTTAATATTATGGGTGTTTGGATGCACAATAGCAGCACACTCCAGAGTCCTGGGTCCCGAGTGCAAACACCTCAGTGGAGGCATTAATTGGGCATCAAATAGGAATGTTATATGGGCTCTGGAATACAATAGTGCCTAATGTCCACATGATAGAAAACATCTTGAGTGCACAAACAGAACTAGAGTATGTGAACAGGGCAGTGAAATTTTAAAACATACAAATTAGATGACTCATATTATGAGAATTGTCCTAGAAGGTAAACTGAGAATTATATTTACAACCAAAGCACTAGATTCTGTCACAATATATTTCTTGTGTTAGGTAAAACCAGGCGGCTGTGGATCAATCAGCCGCCTGGTTATCTTTGTTTTTGGATGAATAAAATATGGAGGACTAGCAGCAGCAGTGAAACAGAGGAAATCAAGCTAGATTACTCATGGCTTCAGCCACTTGTGGTCGGGCTGGCCCATAGGCTTTAGGGCTATAGTCAGGCCTGACTTTAAGGCCTGCAGACATGCCCGAACCAGGCAATAGAGCCCAGATTTGATTTCAGGCCGTCGCCTGGCTCGACGCCCCCCCATCGCCCCGGTAGGGGAAATTATATAGTCCATATAAGTTTATGGACCATATTATTACATGAATGCCCGCTGGACCTTACCTCCTCTTTTTATGAGCTCTCCCACTCTGCAAGAAACGGCCATGTCTTTAGTTAATTGCACTTCATTTGATTTGTTTGAGTGATAGAAATGATATTTTTGAAGAATGAAACTGAGTGATAGAATTAAAAAATATTTTTTGATGCCAAGGAAACAGAAGAGCGAGAAAATGGGATAACCAATGTCCAGTGCTCTCTCCTATCATCCCTCTCCCAGAGTTCTCATATCTCTCTCTTTTCTCTATAATCTGGTCGCTCTCTTTAGTCTCTCCTATGATGAAAAACAATTACAGAGTGGCTTATGTATCTCTGTCTGCTGTGAAAATATGGCGAAGAATTTCGTGAAAACTAGTTATGGCTTCAGCTAAGGATATGCCAGTCAAAGAAGAGAGACTAAGTACATATTCAACCCTTACCCGGTTCTTGAAAGCAAGGAAGGCCAGGAAAAAACCCTAGATCAGGTTAGGTTCTGTTCTTTGAGGCTCCGAAACCAGGTGAGAACCATTAATCTCATTTCGACTTTTTTCAGGTAGAGATGGAGGCTTTGTTCGTGACCTTAATTCAGCAATGGCAGTAGAGAAGGCAAAAGTGAGAGCAATTTTACTTTTTGTTCTTTCTAGTTTGTTTTTCTCTGACCTCTGTATGGGACAGAGTTCTATGATTTTTTGTTCAATTGTATTTATATGGAGCAAGAAGAACTACAGTGAGTATTTCAGCCCCTTCTATTTTCTTTTTTGGATCTAAAAGCCAACTCAGGTAGCTGAAGCAGGGGTTAAGTTTAGTTGATAATATTTAAGTTTCTTTTTTCTGGGATCTATAACCCAGTTTGGGCCTGGCTTAGGCCTTGACCTAGGCATTCAGGCCTGGGCCAAGTTAGCCCAGCCAGTTGGCAGCCGTAGCCACTTGTCATATTGGGCACTTATAGCCAGTTATTAAAAATGAACAAACAGGAAAATCATAATAATAGTCAATAGCTCAAGGAGGTTGATGGCAATAAATCAGTTTGATGTGTAGGGAAGCTGAGGAGATTCTGGATCAGTTGTTTCTGAATTGTTCTTTCTCCAGTCAGGTCTGGAGTTGCTTCCTACATCTCTCTAGGCATCCCATGAGTTATGCCAAGGTCCAGCACCCTTTCTTTTCAAGATCAGAAATGCACGAAGAACCCAAAAAGGAAAAATCCTATGTACATTACATCATTGATAGAATCCATGCCCTGTATGAAGTCCCATAGAGCTGATTATAGATGCCTTGATTTCTTGGGCCCAGATTTCTAAAAGTTCAGCTATATTACAGAGCAGCGTCTACTTTGTGGCTGGTGTGCTGTTTGCACAATCAGCTGGTTGGTTACCCAAAACAACCACAATCCACTAGTTCCTTAACAATTGAAGCTGCATTTTGACAGGACCCTTCATGGTAATCTGGGTTTGGCCTATGCTGGAGGGCTTGTAACTTCTGAGGGACCATAGGGAGGTATTTTGACTTCAGGGGACTATGGCATTTCTCACTAGACTCAGACAAGTAACCATTGTCTCTATTGTCAGTAGTTAGATGGTTGAGGGAAGGGTAAGACTAGACATCCCCTTCCTGTGGAGGAACACTAAAAACATGGCAGGTGGATGTTGGACCAAAACCAAGGATGCCGTATTTAAATTCAGCATGTTCATGTGGACACTTGGCCCTACAGTGGGTGGGAACCTTCAACGTGGGTGTGTTGGAGAGAAAAATTTCTCGTCTTCTTGTAAATAATATGGATGAAATAAATCTCTAAGTGCTCTCCAAGAACATGAAATAGACATCTCTAGGATTGTTGATTGTTGAAATAAACTCAAGAAGGGGCCATTTTGATTAGCCAATTAAAGAAACGCATTTTGAAAGATCATGCTATTTAATGGAGCATTTAGCAGCATGGGCATTTTGGGACAATATTAAAGAAAGAAAATTTGAGAGAGGACCAAAGGAAGAAGTTTTGCGAAATGAAGGGACTATAGAACAATTAATCCAATCTTAGATGATACTCATTCTTATTTCCCTAGAAAGATACATGAGTCTCTGGTACCACCTTTGGTCATAGCATCTTACTCAATTCCGAGACATATTCTTGATCCCATTGGCTTACTGGCCTAAGCTATGTAATGAACAAAATTCTAACCTCTAGATGATAGGCCTCCTTTAGTATGCTATGTATTCTGATTAAGCCTAACACTTGAAACTAGTGTTTTTAAAACCCACTAATCTGGATCAGGAATCGGCCAGGATTGAACCAGTTCCGAGAAGATATCGGTATTGGATTGTACACTCCCCACCCCCCAAAAAAAGGACCCAAAAAAAATCACTTTAATTTTATTTATTTTTTAAATATTTTTCCTGATCGCCAATTTGGACCCATTTGGATAGGCGATCTGGCTTTCTCACATGAATCTGTGGGGTGGACAACCCACACCACTTATAAATGTTTAAAAACACTACTTCAAAGTTCAAACTAAAGTGTGACAGTTCCCTCTTGATCGCTTGTCCCTCCCTTAATTCTCACTTATTCATACATTTTTCTTCCATTGACCGTGTCTCTATTATCAAACTTTTCAGACTCTATACATCTCTACGTATGTGTCCATGTGGTCCAACTTGATGTATACACCACATATATAATAAATGCAACTATTCTCATCAAATTAGAAGAAAAGGATGAGGAAACTGATGGAAGTACGGCATTGATATAGAATCCAGAGTGTTATACAGGACCATGATGATTTATGTGCCAAGGGCCAAAACAAAAGTCACTGATCTGAATGGGAGCAACATTTTGTCAGCTCTAGCAGTTGTTAAAAGCAACTGCATGAATTTTATCCTGCAAACCATTCAAAGAAATTACATTCCTTGGAGGCTTCTAGACATTTTAAATAAATTTATCAGCAGATCAGTTCCAATTCGCAGTCAATAATCTGATACATCTATCAGAATACCTTACCTTCCAAGGATCAGCTATTAAATATGCAAGTAACTTATAGTTAATTCTAAGACTAAGATGCTCTCTCAACTTTGTTTCCTTCCAGAGTTTATCATATATGGTTTTTGCTAGTGGTCAAAAGACTTAGAGAAGCAGAAGCTAGAGGAGAATACTATTCCTCTACACCTTTAGATTCTACATGATACTAACTTTGCCACACAACACAAAATACCCACTCCTGCAATTGCTTTTGTGCTAGAGGAGCATGAAATTAACATCAGAAAGAACATCTTTATGTACTATATAATATATCGTAAAGCGTTTAGAAAGTTTATGATGAGCACAATCATATGTTAAGGATACCAAGAAATATGATGTTTCTGAACAAATAACTACCACTATCAGACATTTGTTAAGATACTGCTCAACAACCAAAGTTATGACAAATACTCTAACCTTGCTCAAAAGGGCATCGCGCAGGATCTTCCCCAAAATACTGAGCAAGAGAATCTGCACTCCTTCCCTATTTGAAAAATAATAATAATAATAAAATAAAACCAATATATAAAGTTAATTAATGACTATGAAATTACAAACCCTAACTGGAATGCTTTTGTGAGAAAGCAACTCACCACTTCAGAGTACAAGGAAATGAGAGACCTCACATCAGCCTCAGCAGTTTCAAGGAAGGTTTTCAAAGCCTGAATAATCAAAGGTAAATGTTTTTTCACAAAAGATGTAATATATATCGAAGGACAGTTCGAGATGTAATCATCATACCAACCTTCTGGAAGCCCAGTGATATAGCACCATCATTTTCTGAGGCAGTGAGCTCCAGCTCAACCTTTTCAAGACCCTTACTTACTGCTTGCATCTCCTCAGCTAAGGATTTCAATTGGATCTAAGAAATTAGCAAAAGAAAATATGAGAACAGCAGATCAATGTTCAACATGATTCACACTTTATTGCAAACAACAAAAGCAGAGAGATTAGTACTTAACATAATTGAGCAACCATTGCCCTACATTAGATGCTGCTTCCAGATGAACAAGGTCCTTATCAAAAGATTAGTACTTAAGTGAGTAACCATTACCCTACCTTAGATGCCGCTTCCAGATGAATAAGTTCCTTATCAAAATCTAGCAACTCCGGCATTTGATCAGAAATCATCTAACAAAAACAACCATAAAGGGATGACACCAATCAATGGGAACACTCAGTATTACAAAACAGATATCGTGCAAAGTAAATATGACTAACTACAATGAAGAATAAGACAATTCACAAATATAGAACCATAAATAACATGACAGCCATCACCGTCCATCCCTTCTCTTATCCATCACCCTTCCTCACTTCTCTTGGGCCACCCCAAGACAGGGTAATGGGCCAGCCATGTCCATTCTTTTCTTCAAGCACACACGTATGCATATTACTAGTTTCCAATGCGGTATTGCTGATACCACTTAAAACATGTTCACATTCCATATCAACAAATTGACACATTCCTGTACAATCATGTTGATACACCGTATAGCGTGTCGGCAAATGTGCCCATGGCAACAAGTGGCATACCCAGAACTCAAAAGATATAGTATCTGATTTCTTAATGACGCCGAAAAATCAATGACATGTGCTTTAAAAAAATAAATTTAAACAATAGGATGTCATAGCAAAAGAACATTCCTTAGAAACTTTTACAGCCAAAAAACAGGCGCATATTGTAACCTAGTGAAGATCATTATCTCAGTTCCCAAGCCTTAAATTTCAGGTCTATATTTCTAATTCACCCTACCAAAAAAAGGACCATGAAATCACATATAAATGCATCTCAAGGATAGCAAAAGATATACAAAATTAAAAAATCTAATAGGTGATAAGATGAGAGAAAATAGACTTAGGTGGGCTGGCTATGTGTAGCATAGACCTAGTATAGCACCTGTTAGTAGGTGCGAGTTGGTTCAAGTGTAAGGTTCAAAAAGGATAAAGGGTAGGCCCAAAATGACATGGTTGGAAGTACTGAGAAAAGATATGGGGACTTATGGCCTCACTGAGGGTTTGATCCTTGATAGAGCAGAATGGTGACCGGGATTTGTATAGCCGATCCCAAGTAGTTGGGAAAAGGCCCTGCTGATGTTGATGAGGATGAGCAAACTTCCCACAAATATATTAGAAACTTAGAACAAAGAGCATCGCCAAGCTTTCGAAGAGATTATCATTATAACTAAAATAAAATTCTAAAATATCAAATGGCACACTAAAAGTAATATGATGAATATCATGGCCAATTGGTACAATGCGTGACTTCATTTAGCCAAAGAAAAGTATCTTAACAATAAGCACCGATTACAAGAGATCACTGCTTTTTTGGATTAAAAGCCTGAGGTCGCATGGGAATGTTCTAGAAAACAAAAACATCTTAGAGCCTGATTTTAGCATAGAGCAAATGCATAAAATTGTTATGATACTACTCACCCCCATTAAATATCCAACTATACACTGATTACTGGTAGTGTTGTCAAGAAGCAAAGCTGGGCCAAGCATGGAATGCCCAAGCTTGCATGGGGGGAGGATCATCTTGAGCTCGGCTCGAGCTTGAACGACCCAGATAGAGCTTGGCCCGATTTGACTCGTTTTGATAAACAAGCCTATATATAAGTCAAATCAAACCATTTAATTGTATGTGTGTGTTTCTATATATACTGCACACATACGGACACACGCATAGACATTATAGACATTTACTGTACAACTTCACCTAACCCAATTTTTTGGGGCAATTTTCTGGGATGGATCCTCTTGACTCTAGCAGATGCCCCGACCCCCCCACAAAAAAAAAAAAGAACTTGAAAAACACATAAAATGGTCCTTTGCAGAGGGCTTATATGGTGCATTATCTGAGTCTATTTTGGTGCATATTACATCTCTATAGTTAGATGCACTCAAAACATTTCTCTTTTTTTGTTAACTGAAAATGTTCATCTACTATTTTTAGAACCATCCCCAAAAATTTGGCCTTAGAGAAAAACACATACCCCCAAAAAAAGGGGGAAGGTGAACTTCTACATTATGGGTGTTTCTAAGGGTATATATATATATAGAAAAGCTTAGATACGCAACATCGTGTACAAGTGGCTTGTGCGCCTTAGAGAAAAACACATACCCCCAAAAAAAGGGGGAAGGTGAACTTCTACATTATGGGTGTTTCTAAGGTTTTTCCATATATATATATATATATATATATATAGAAAAGCTTAGATACGCAACATCGTGTACAAGTGGCTTGTGCACCAATGGGCATGATAAAAAGCCCTCAAATCTAACGGCTGGCATCTCTATGTGAAGGACAAGAGGGCTTCTCTCTATGTGTGAGCTCAGAGGGCTTCAATGCCTGCTAGAGACAGAGAGGTAAGCCGAAGCCCAATGGCTTCAATGGCTGCAAATAGAGAGAGAGGAGGGATGTGCTGCTGCATCTAGAGAGAGATCAATGGAGAGCTGAGCACTGTGAGGGATGAGAGGGATTCTCTCTGTGTGAGCTGGGAGGGCACAATGGCTGCTAGAGAGAGAGGGATGCCCAATTCCAGTGGCTTCAATGGCTGCTAGAGAAAGAGATGCCCAAGGCCATGGGGCTTCAATGACTGCAAATAGAGAGAGAGAGGAATGTGGACATCTTATAATTTGGAATTCTGGGAACGAGAGGGCTTCTCTCTCTCTGTGAGCTGAGAGGGCTTCAATGGCTGCTAGAGAAAGAGGGATGCCCCAACCCAGGGGCTTCAATGGCTGCCAAAGGGATAAGGATGCTTCAATGGCTGCTAGAGAGAGAGGGATGCCCAAGTCCAGGGCTTCAATGGATGCTAGAGAGAGATGCCTAAACCCAGGGGTTTCAATGGCTGCAAATAGAGAGAAAGAGAGGGATACCCTGCTGCTAAAAAAAAGATAAGAGGGAGGTTTGTTCCTGCAAGTAGAGAGAGAGATGGAGGGGTTGAGAGAGAGGTCCCATGAAGAGAGAGAGATAGGGATGCCCAAGAGAGAGATTGCCGTTCTGCAAATAGAGAGAGAGAGAGGCCCGTGAGGAAAGAGGGTTTTTGAAAGCGAAGTGTGAGAGACATGCCAGCCGTTAGATTCGAGGGCTTTTTATCGTGCCCATTGGCGTACAAGCCACTTGTACGCAATGTGCCGTATCTAAGCTTTTCCCTATATATATATATATATATATATATATATATATATATATATATAGAGAGAGAGAGAGAGAGAGAGAGAGAGAGAGAGAGACTTAAGCTGTTTATAAATGAGCTTGCTTAACACGACATTGTATTAAACAAGCTCAAGCTGACCTTAAGATGAGTTCGCCTGAACTTGGAGTTCGCTTGCTTAATAAGCAGGCAGTCTGGCTTTGCCCAACTCATCCCACCAAAATGTAAACTGCTCAAGTTTGGCTCATTACGAACCAAGCTGACATAGCTTGCAAGCAAGTTCGATTTGTTGATTCGCACCCATATTTTAGGTAAAATAAAAGAGCACATTTGCCTTTTCACTCTTTACTTAAATTAAAAAAAAAGAAGAAACATGTTTGCTTTTGCAGGAAGCAGTTCCAAAATTCAGTGGTATTTCCACTTGCCATCATTGAACGAGTGTAGCAATATTTGACCATCATTGAGTGATTGGAGATTTTTGTTTCTTTTCTTACTCTTTCTTTTGTTAATAAGAGATTTTAAGCCTTCCAAACAGTTGGAAAGAAAAAAACGTTCATGTCCCTAAAAAAATTGATTTCTTTGCATTTTAAGATAAAACTTTTACATCTAAATTCCTACATGACACATTAACTTTTTGAGTTGCTAATCTACAAGGAAAACAATGCAAACCCCACCCAACCCAACCCCCCACAAAAAAATAAAAAAGGAAAAAAAAAGGTCGCACCCATGTTCTATCTTGAACATGAGGGCCCAAGAATTAGGTGGTGGAATTTAAAAAATGATAATAGACTTCTTTAGGGATAAATTAGTTGAAGAAGGAAAATGAAACTCTGAACATGATGTCAATGTAATATGGATTCAGATGATTGATAGTATCAAGAAAGTGGCAAAAGAAATGTTAGGAGAATCTAGAGGAAAAGGAACTCCGACAAGGAAACTTGGTGGTGGAGTGATGACGTTTAGAAGGCCATTAGCGAAAAACAATCATGTTATAAAATTTGACAGTGTAATAGAATCGATCGATACTTAGAAGAATATAAAAATTCTAAAAAAATCGCTGAACAAATAGTAAGTAAAGCTAAACTTAAGGTATATGATAATCTATACAATAAACTGGAAACAAGATAATGTGAAAAAGATGTCTTCAAATTAGCAAAAAAAAATGTAGTGTAGGGATCTAAACCATATTAAATGCATTATATACCCTTATCCATGTATCATAGCTCAAGTTGAAGAAATTAATACTTAGTTTGAGTAGACTGCATAATAACATCCTCAGATACAGTCAACATTCCAAGATGCCTAATTTTCTAAATATTATGTGAGATACCTAGTATCCTATCAAAACCATTCTTACGAGGAAACATGAATGAAATTCAAAATATTTACCTTGCATAAGTAGTGCATTAACGTCATTTTATTGTTTCTTGCACGAGTGTCTGACAATTTTAGAAGACTGTCAAGTTTGAAGCCGATAGCTGATCCTGTAAAGATAGAATTGGAAGCATATTATATATCATTTCGGAATTGCTTTTTCCATTAGCATCACTTCCAAATTTCTTGCACATACACACCAAAAGAATTACCTCTAGCTGTTCCCTGATTCAATGCATTTCCTAGAGAAAGAATGGTCTGCATGACTCTTCTCAGTTTCAAAGAATCTTTTACCTAAAACATAATATTTAGGAAAAAATATTAGAAAACATATCGAACCTCAAAAACACATCAAACCCATTTAAGAGGGAGGACGGGCATACCTCTCTAGAAGCATTGTTGATCGTATTTAAGTTGGCACGCAATTCCTTAACCTGCAAAAGTATTGATTTTATGAATAATACAGAAACTTAGATAAAAAAATTAAATATAGATCACAAAGTACAACCTAAGAGGAAACACAGTTCATGAAAACAAGTAGAAATTGGGAAAATTACACCATCCCCAGATTCTGAACTTAATCCACATCAAACAGTAGTATCACCATAAACCCTGCCAATGCTTTTTATTCTCATGGAACCCCACAAGTGAGTAAACAGGATTATTTGGGACAAAAATACCCCTCAATGCCCATTGCCCCTGGTTATATCCTTTCCCATTGATCTCCTCCCCCCTCCTTTTTTTCCTCTCTCCCTCTCTCTCAAACACAACCAAGTCCAAACCCTTTGCAGAAAGAAAGAGATAATTGGAGCTCCACATCAAGAGCTAAAGAGTAAAGAAGAAATCCGACAAAACCCTCATTCTTCATAAAATTGTTAGAGAGAAACTTCGCATTCTGCACAGTTACTTAAAGACAGAGAGCATTCACCGCAACTTCTCAGATAAAGAGAGTTTTCATCCTTCATAACTCCTTAGAAAGTGAGAGAGTCCTCATTCTCCAGCTAGTTAAAGAGAGGGAGCCCTCATTCTCCAGAACCCTGCAACTTCACATCACCAATTTTAGAGAGAGAAAAAGGACCCCAGAGTTAGTGCCCAGTAAAACCTCAAGCTCACATCCATGGAAACCGTGTTTGAGTTCCAAAATGAGCATCAATGGTCCAAATTCGGACCTGAGAAGCTCCTCGCGAGTGTAATAGAACTGCTAGCCGAGTATATAGCCCCCCCCACTTTAGAGGAGGAAATGTGTGCATGGAGCACAAACTGAGTGGGCTCCAGAGCCAAATTATTTACCAAGAAAGAGCCCATTCATTGCCAATGAAGAGGAGGGATAATCGGTGAAGAGGGATGGGAGATGCATGGTTTGCTGGAACAAATGATGGATGAGGCAAGCATGAATGATGGAGTCTGAGCGGGTGTCCAGCCTGACATTTTTTATGGTGACAATAAAGGGCTGAGGCTGTTGCACCTGCGGGTTGTGGTGGCCGAGTGCTGAAGGGCTGCCAAGGGCAAGGACTTGGCATGGGAGATATTGGTTCAGCTCAAGCAGTTGGTCTCACCAGCCCAAGGAGCAACCCACCTTCACCACGGGAGATGAAGGTTCTTGGTGGCATACGCTATAGAAGAGAAGGGGCTGAAGCAATAAGACATTGTTCAAGGAGAGACAGGGGAACTCATCGTAGAGAAAGTTCAATTGGGAGAGAAAAACAGGGTAAAGAGAGAAAGTTCAATTGGGAGAGAAAAACAGGGTAAAGAGAGAAAGTTCAATTGGGAGACAAAAACAGGGTAAAGAGAGAAAGTTCAATTGGGAGACAAAAACAGGGTAAAGAGAGAAAGTTGGTGGTGGATGTATGAGTTTGAGGGTGACCGAGAGAGAAGGGGAAGGCAGGTCAGTAGGAAGATATGGTTAGAGATATTTTTGTCCACATTAGTTCTATTTTATCAAGTGGGGGCTCCATGAGAAAAAAAATCTTTAAGGTAATTGGTGATACCGGCTTTTCAAATGGGGGTTTGATGTGGAATAACTTCAAAAAGGGGATAGTATTATTTCCCCAAGAAAATAACTGCCAAGTTTCCAGCACAATATACCTGTGTTGAGAAAGTGATCCGGAAGGAGAACACTCTTAACTTTGACTCCACTCTAGGAACCTTCATTAGCTCAAGAAAAAACTGAAAGATCCATATACAATAAGCACTTAGCCAGCACCACAGATAATATACACTACTCAATCGCAGTATGAGAAATCTACCTGTTCGCATCGCCCAAGCATTTCCTTGTCACCATTATAATTCTACAACACAAGGAGTAATACCAGTTAGCAGATTATACTCTGACGAAGGCAGATATAGTTCAATGAACAATAACTTCCAACTTAATGTAATGGGAATGCACAAAGGCTTAACTGCTATAAAGAGAGAGAGAGAAAATACGGTAAGCCATCAAGATGAACTCTAGCTCAATGCTTTTAGGATGAGCAGTGCTAAAATAAGAACATATTAAATCATGTAAAAAATATAATATCAGAAGATCATTTGAGATATCAGAATAAATTGCATGAGACAACATAAAAAGTAACATTTTCAGGACCCCAGAATAAAGGGAAGGCACATACCATAAAGAACAATGAACAATTAATCGCAACATTACTAACATGTATGCAAAAACCACCGCAGCTAAAGTATCAATGGGGAAGCACATTGTTAAATACCATGCCCAATAAATCCACCAAAGGGAAAGGAAAAAAAAGAAATCTTAGCTGGAATCATGCTCAGCACATCCACAAGCCCAAAATACACATAAATCTACCAAAAGCATCTAAAAGATAACGTCACCCACACTTAATAAGAGATCCACTTATTACTACATAATTATAAAATACAATGCTAATAAATTGCAACACAATTCATTGAGGTGCAGAACCTTCTTTCCATTCATCTACTAACTCTAACATACTCATAAGTCATCTAAAAATGTGTTACCTTCCAAGACAGCATCCAACAAATTGCTTCATATACTCTGTACTGTCAAGAAACAATATGGTTAATTACCCATAGAGATGCACCGTCATAACCAAGTTGCAGAAAATATTATTCAAATCCCATGTCTTCATATGCGGACCAAGCACACAGAGGCAGACTTCCACATTGTTAGAGAGAAAGTGACCAATGCAACTCAGAGTTCGCTTTCACTCAACTCCTAACTTAAGACATACTCCTAACTCATCTCAAAATGTGTTACCTTCCAAGACACCACCCAACAAATTTCTCCTTATACTCTGTACTATCAAGAAATAATGGGCTGAATTACCCCACAGAGATGCACTGTCATAACCACATTGCCATAAATATGTTTTCAAATCTCATGTTTTCAGGATTGGACCAAGCTAGTGGCAGACTGCCACATTGTTTGGGAGAAAATGACCACTGTAGTGATTTACAAGCCGCATGTTTTAAGGTAACAGACCAGTCACGAAAATGTCTTTCTCAATGTTCACTTGGTCAAACCATTCCTTAACCACATTCTCTCTGAACTAGATCGGTTTTTGGTTTCAACAGACTGCCCTTCTAAGCCTACCTCGGACCATAAAGCAATAATGCTGGAAACCCACCCTGTCCTGAGGCCAAACATACCCTTTAGGTTTGAATGACCTGGCTTGAAGAGAGGGACTTTTCCTGGTGGATGAACCACTGGTGGTCCGCCATGCAGGCCCAAGGTTGGGTGGGCTTACACCTCAAAAAACAAAGCTGCTGCTACTCAAAGCTTCCATCAAACTAAGGAAGTGGACCTTCCCGGCAATTTCAAACATAAAATTCAATCCCTAAAATATAGCATTCAGGCCGTTGATGCACTGGAAAAGTCCAGAGAACTCACTGAGGATGAACACCATAACAAAGCTAGAGCCAGAAGAGACCTTCTAGACACCTTAAAACACTAAGATGTCTGTTGGTCTCAAAAGTCTAGGGTCAAGTGGTCAAAAGCCTGGGGTAGAAATACAAGCTTTTTCCATAAAATAGCCAGTTGTAAGCGGAGAGAAAACACCATAACGCAAATCACTGTTGGGAAACACAACTTCACTGAACTACAAGTTAACCGCATAATCATCATTGCTTTCGAAACCTCTTCTCACCCACATGGGGTCCTCATCCTTGAATGAATAATATGAGTATTGGAACTCTGTCAGTTGATGATGCAAATTGGCTCGAAAGATCTTTCATGATAGAAGAAATCCTCCAAGCAGTTAAGGACCTTGGTCAAAACAAGGCCCCAGGACCTAATGCTTTCCTTGTCATAATCTTCCACAAGTTCTAAGATAATATGGCCCCAGATATCCTGGCTTTCTTCAACGAGTTCCACCATAGAAGCAGAATCCATAAGGGCATAAATCCAACTTCCCTTGCTTTGGCTTTTAGATGTTTCAAGCTAGTGATGGGCATGAAGCTCAATATGTCAAAAATGAAGATGATGGGGATAAGGATGGGGAAGCAGGAACTCCAATTGTTAGTGCAACACTTGGGGTGAGCGAGGAAGCATGCCTTCCAACGACTTAGGTCCTCCCTTTATGCATTGATTAGCCTAGAAAGCACCTTTGTAGTCAAGAAATTTAATAAGAGACTGGCAGGTTGGAAAGGTAGAGTCCTCTCCTTGGGAGAAAGGATAACTCTATTCAAAGCAACATTGGCCAATAGCCCTAATTTCCAGATGTCCTTGTTTCATATGCCCACGTCAGTAGTGACAAAACTAGAGAGCCTTATGAAAAATTTCCTCTAGTCGGGGTAAAAATTTCCTTACCAAAAAGCAAGGGGTTTTAGGCATTGGGAAGCTGAAAGAAAATAATGTGGCCTTACTTGCAAAATGATGGTGGAGGTACGCCACAAAAGATGGCAGCTTTGGGAAGAGGTCATCCAGGTAAAGTATGGAGTTGAAGGAGGGCAATTCCATAGATGCCCCTATTACAAAGCATTTGGGGCAAGGAAGAGTATTGCCAGGAGCAGGCAAGCTTTCAAGGAAAAAACCAGATTCAGGGTAGGGCATGGTCACTGCAATCGCTTTTGGAAAGACTTGTGGGTGGGCCTTCAACACTTAGGTGTCTGATTGCAGCCTTCTTCCTTCCTTGCCATTGGAAGGAACGAGGACATTTTGGTGCCAGAAGTCAAATAAGTTGGTCGGCGCTTTTCGCAGGGCACTCACTGATGAGGAATGCAAGCAACTTTTGCTCCTCATCAACTACTTCCAAGGTTTCTTCCCAAACCCTGGTCACGATAAATTGGTTTGGGCCCTGTGAAAGCCGGAAAATTCTTGGTCTTATCCTTCTACAATTCTTTTAGACCCAACCACGATGCAAATCCCCCTTACCGCAAGATACAGTCCAAGCCTTTGGCTGGATTCTGCTCTTAGGCAGAAAGTTAACCATTGGTCAATTGCCATCAGCTACTAACCGCTGGCATTATGTGCAAAAAAGATGAAGAAACGTTCAACCAACTCTTCCGGCAACACGAGGTTGCACAAACGTTTTGGAAAAACCTACTACAAACCTTCAGTTACCAATGGGTGATCCTAGCCTCTGTCCCCCAAATCCTTTAGGCCGTCTTGATGCCTCCATACCCCTGGGGCACCCACTATTGAAGGCATCAGTTATGGCCATTTTATTGGGGTGTATGGAAAGAACGTAATTGTCAGATCTTCGAGGACAAGGTCACACTCCGGCAGTCCCTTCAGGACCTTCTAAGGTCCAAATCCTCTTTCTGGGCCAAAGGACTGCCTCTACTAGCACGTCTAAAGACCACTCTCCTACTTAACAGTTAGGAGAGTATTCTGTTTCTTAACCCATCACCCAAGACACGTGTCTTCTTGGCCTCCCCTCCAACAAATGCTCTAAATTGAATTAGATGGATCTCTTTGAGGAAAACAGACCCATCTGGATTTGGAGGAGTCTAAAGGAATTCCATGGCATCTGTCTCTCTTTTTCAGGGCTCTTAGGAAATGTTGACTCCACAATGGCCAAAACTTCAGCCATGATAGAAGACCTAAAATGATTCTGTGAATCCAATCATTCTCACCATAACTCACAGTAGAAGGAGATTCGCGTAACATCATTGCTTGGGCTATTGACCCTGCACCTAGCCTGTGGAGATTGGCACACCTCTTTGCTCACATTCATTTGTAATACAGAGGACTTTGAGTGACCTTTAGTCATGTGCCCAAGGAAGCCGACCAAGTGGCTGGTGCCTTGTCCAAGCAAGGAGCAGTACAGCAGATTAGCAACTAGTAGCTCCACCAAAGTTTCTTCCTCAGCCATTTGGCCCACCTCATAACCACACCCCTCTTTCTTATCCTCTCTTTCCTCTTATCTCCCATTTCTCTCTTCCCTCTCTGTCTTAGAACTTTCTTCCTTCTGATCCCCTTAACCACTTCGTTTCTCTCCCCTTTGGTTCCTATACTCCTTTTGTTCTCTCTTCCGCTTCCTCGTCATAGTTTTTTTCCTGTCTCTATTTCTCTCCTCACCTTTTTGTACAGGAGCCTCTACATGGGCTGCCATTTTTGGATGTTATACACTTGTATCTTTAATGACGGGTTCTGAGATCCTGTTTTGTTCTTTTTGCATAGAGCTCCCGACCTGTGGGCATCCTTTTTTGATAACACGTACAATTGATACGATATTTAATACAATCAAATATTCCATAAAAAAAAGGCTCTAGGAGACCAGCAATAACAGTTTATAATAGCAAGTTACATATCACCAACACCCATGTGCTACAATATTTAAGTATATCGGTAAAATGGTCATCATCTCATTCATTGCATTCTTTGCTTCAGTAATAATGCAAACATATAGGATTTGTCATTTACACATTTTAAAAAATGTCCAAAACTGCCTGCCAGGTGATCCCTAGGTTGCAGCATGTGCTATGCTTCCAGCTTTCCCCAGCTCCCACTCGAAACATGCCACTGAAAGACTACTGAGACAAAATGTCCTTTAGAAGTATGCACGTATAATTTTAACTAGATCTTTAAGTTTTTCCTTCTCTTTTTCCCTTCGCAAGGTAAGCGGGGGTTCTTGCAGGTACCCCACCTGTCACATATATATAGTCAATATTTACAGGAGGTAAGATAGATCTTTTGTGGTATAATATTTATAAAGATCCTGGCTATATGTAGCTCTCTAACTTTCAATATACATTCAGACCTCACTATATTTCCTTGATCTCCCCCAAGGCAAGTTTGAAGCTCGTAAACCCCATCTGCCATATATAATCTTTCTCTTTCCATCTCTTCAGGGTATCTTCTGGGCTACTGGGTCTTCATGTTAATGCAATAAAAAACCAGCACATTACATGGAGCACTTGCCAGATACTGTAGAGGCACCTAGCAACTTCCAACATTGCAACCTCATTAGCTGCACATGTGCTAACCCAGATATACATGCACATACATAAAAACACAAACATAAAATAGGACCTGATGCCTCATTGGGCACACAACGAATGAGTTCCTAGTTCTAGTTATAAGCAATTACTCCCACTCACCCAACTGCGGAACACAAACTGATAAAGTATCTTATTAAGTTGAAAGAAAGTGTCAAGTCTAGAAACTAAATGAAAATTAAGTGGATGCAAAGCTTTAAATGGTTACTAGTTGGTAAGTAGTAGATTTTAGAAGAGGCTTGTATCCCAAGCACAGGGCTCATATTCCCAAGACATAATGACAGACTCTCATACTAAATGCTTTGAAGCCATACAAGAGGAGAACACTGAGACAGCAATCCAATAGGATTGGCCTAAAATCCATTTTAGAACCAAAATACTTAGTAGGGGAAGTACCAATCATAAAATAGAACCTGGATTTCAAGCTGCCATCTTCCCTCAGTGGAAACAAATGGTGAAGATCTTCCAATGCAACTACAATTGTCCGTTGGGTGGAGGAATTTGGGCATGGACTGTCTTGCTTGTAACATTTTATTTTAATGGAATTTTTCTCTTATGAAAGAAAGATTCAGGGGCTCCAAACATGCATTAAGAATTTTCATATTGCAGGATGCGTCCTGCAAGTGAATTAAGTCTTAGAACTATAGAACTCTCTCAAAAGGGAAAAGCAAAACAAGGCCATAGTAACACAAGCTACCCTCTGAAACAGGACAGATTTCTCCAAATCTACAAGCTCATCAGTTATAGCAAAACTATAGATTATGCCTTAACTCAAGGACCTTATCAAACAATACAATTACTTATAGCTTATAAAACTAGATGCAGTAGAGTTATTGCATTAATCAACCACCAAGACTACAGCATTGATTTTGTTTGAGAAGTTACTAAACAAACAAAAATGACACTAAAAGTATATTGTAGTTGTTTGAGAAGTTACTAAACAAAAAAAAAAGATACTAAAAGTATATTGTGGTTAGAGTAGAAAATCAACACAATAGAACATAGAGCAAAACAATCAGCATAGTATACCTTAAGCATCTCCATCTCCTCCTTTGTAGGACAAAATTTGATGAGATTTTCAACCTGATCAATGTCTAATGCAGAGGTATCCAAAGCCAGGACTCCACTCTGGGAATACAACAACAATGGGAAACTTATTGTAGTCATGGCTTGCAGATTATTGAAAAACGTGAAGCACAAACAGTTTCCTCCACATGATGCAGCAAAGTTACAGAAATATAACCTACAATGTCCATAAGTGTGAGGCAAGGAATATGTCGTTTCTTTAAATTTAAAGAGAACATCATTAATAATGGTGACAATCAAGCCCCTTTAATAATAAGAACAACCTCAAACAATGAATCAAACCCATCAACAATCAATATTTGTCTCAACCAACTAATGCAATGCTGAACACATGAACATACACAGATGCACAGAATCTATTTGTGACCCCCAATAATTTTGGAAATGCAATCATAAGTTCTTTGAATCTTGTGTGTCTGACATAACAGCAAGCATACACCACATACAAGCAAATATGAAAAGGTGCCACAAATGGCCATTAGACCATATTGCCAGCTGAACGTGGTCCCTGAGTGAACACCAAGGTTCCAGAAGTCCAGGGCAATAAAATTGCCTGAGGAATGGATTAAAAAGTAACATCATGACAGTGGTATTAGCAACCTACCTATGACACCAACTAAATTTGAGATTTTTCAAGTAGTCACATATAAAAGAACAAAATCAACAGACTGAATGACATATCAACAGCATACCATGAGACATATCTATGAATGAGATATAACAAAGAAATTGCAACTAATGGACTCATTCGGACTCTACTGCAAGATAGTTTAACAATCTGAAAGGTGTTGTCAAAAGAGAGATAACATCCAACTATCCAAGTATATGCCCAAATCAGAGTAACACATGCATATAATAAAATGTGAATATATAAACCAAATAAAAAAAAATTGACTTCTTGTTGCAATCTTTACTGGCCATGCCAATCTTTAATGGCCATGCCATTGTGTACCAAGTCAATCCAAATCCAAGTGGTAAGCACCAGCAGTAAGGCCAATCCGGGGGCCAACAAGAAATGCCAGCGCACGAGGTGAGCCACCTTGGTTCACTCACAATGAACAAAATTTAAAGGATATTTTTCAGCTCAAAAAGCCAAGCTAAGCCCGCATGCTTGTTCATTGAACAAGCCAAGCTTGAGACAAGCTCCTTGATCTCGGCCTGAGCTTGTTTAATATATTACATACAATATAC
Source organism: Amborella trichopoda (assembly GCF_054954075.1). NCBI lineage: Eukaryota > Viridiplantae > Streptophyta > Magnoliopsida > Amborellales > Amborellaceae > Amborella > Amborella trichopoda. Next base: position 11,089,836 of record NC_142344.1, on the reverse strand, counting down.
AAATAAATATATGACATGCATTCTACTATATGAGCCGCATCTCAAAAAGGAACTTACCTTAAGATATTAATTATATAATATACATATTATATTGCATATTGCCTCATTTAGGGCTTGTGGTCGGCTTGGCTCCTCTCATCTATGGACTTGTTCAAGTATATAAGTCAAGTTGTTTATGGTTTGACTCCTCTCATCTATGGACTTGTTTAAGTATATAAGTCAAGCCAACCCGAGCTCAAGCTTGGTGATTCAAGCTCAAGGTGGTCCTCTATGCATTCAAGCCAAGCTTGAACATGGTCAAGCATAAAGCCCAAACTCAACAATGCAAATATGGCACATTAAAATTGATCAATGTGCGAATTTAGACTATAAGACTATATAGCTGGATAAAACATTTCCAGAAAAATAAAAAAAGGAAGTATTAGATAGCTGCATATTTCTTATTTTAAGGTAATCATTTTGAAGGTTGAAACCCACATCTAACAAACTGAACAGGCAACTGTCAATTGGATAAGAACAGAGCAAGTGTGTTCAAGTTCAAGTATGTTCAAGGATGAGCCCCCACAATGTCATAAGGCAATGCCAAGGGAGGCCACAACTCATGGCATTTTCACAATACAGTGGTTAGAACAAGAGGGTTTGCTCTCACTGTGGCTTTATGGAGTTTCTTCATGTGCCTAGGGAAGCTAATTCCCATGATGTAATTTAAGCAATGGGGCTCATTGGCAGGGACCAGGATATGGTGTAAATCTTAGATCAAATTAAACACTTCCTATAAAGCAAATTGTTCACTGCCAATACCTAGGTAATACATCTTATTGTAATCGTTAAACGTAATCTTGCTCATAGTATTGTAATCGCTAAATGTAGTCTTATTCGGACTATCTATAGTAAACTGTATAATTTTTTAATCAAGAATTTGGAATTCTAGATAATCTGTAGACTTAGGATTTTCAATTAAGTGAAAAAAGTAAACTGCAATCCCTTAAAGTTCGTAGATATAATTCATTTAGATTTACATGCATCCTTGACTCTTAACAAGACCTTTCTACAATTGCTCATTGTCTGTTAAATATTTAACAACTTCCAAGAACAAATGTTATGTAACATTTTAAGATTGTATATTTTTTATTACTTTTTTAACTCTATCATTCTGGACCAATTTTTCGATACTTCTATGATCGCAATTTTGAGCTTTTCTTATTTTTCCATAACCTGATCTAGTCAACCCAACCCAGGAGCTCCTTGCGCCATGTTGATTGGCAGCATGACTACCATGTTGACACTCATGAAAGTATTGACCTTTCTATAAAATACAAAAGGTATTCATATTATAGACACGCTCAGTAATTCTGACTCATGTACAGAAAAGAAGTGAAAGTCCTTACAATCATATCTGGCAGGGGCATTTTAATCTTTGTCAGCATTATCTCACAATTGTTAGCTCGCCGCAAGTCAACCTGTAATGAAAGAATTTGAAAGGAAAAAAGTATTGTCATGTTTCTTAACAGTCAGCAAGACCAAAAAAGAATAGTAACATAAACTTACATGAAGACAAACTCGCAGGTAATGTAAACGAAAGAAAAATGTTACCAATCAAATTCAAGTTATTATGTAACAAATCGCATTAAAAAATAACTGAAACAAACCTGTATATAGTAACTGCCGCCCTTGAAAAAAGCAAAAAATAGTAAAACAAACTATTGCACGCAAGCATATCCAAACTCAGATAAATGAAAGGCATACTGGGGAAACCATTTTATGATTTAGTAGCCAATTTGACTTCTAATCTAGAATATCTAGTTCAATAGAACCATATCTAAACCATATCAGTCAACATTTCAAAATAATAATAATAATAACAAAAATAAAAAAATAGAACCATATCTGAACTGGGCGTAAAAACGAAATGTAATCTGCTTATTGAAAATAAAACTAAAGGAAACTCCTAAAATTTATGACAATTTGGTCTTAAAGACAAACTTTGTATCACTCAATGGAACCTAGTCATGCATAGGGACCACATTGGAATGGGCCAAGGTAATGCTGTAAATTTGGATCATTTGGATGAGGGGAACTGCTCTTAGTGGGTTACTACTACCTTTTCTTTATCCAATATTTCTTTGAGCTACATCCAAAATCTTTCAGTTAATTTATGGAGTGTGACGAGAATTTTCCATCGCATCATAACTCATAACAATGCATTACTTCTGAAACTACAAAGATATTTACAAACCACAACTATTACAAAAAAGGTATATTGTAACCTATGGTAAGAAGACAATTGATCTAATCAGTCATATTGTATGTATAGATTGAAGTAATCAGGGAAGTGGAAAGCACATAAGATGGTCAGCTAATAGGGCAAAGAAAAAGATTACAAGTTCATTTTTTTCCTCTTTTGTCATTTTTTTTTTTCCTTTTTTTGAAAGTTAATTGAACCATCAAGGGACTGCATATTATAAATCCTTTTTTAAACACAGGTACAAAAAGGCCACAATCACCCCCGCCTGCCAGATGTGAAACCAAGCAGTTGGGTATGCAATTTCTTCACAAAGCCTGAGAAAATTCTCCTCAGACTTCGAGAGCTGTCTATGGCACACCCCCAGCTGACTGATTTCTCACCTGCCAGCTAAGGGAGAGTATGAGTTCGTGACCAATTTGTCCCAAAATTATAGTCTTATTGTATGCTTTCCTATAAAATAATTATCATGCAGAACTACAATTGAGACCTCCCATCCAAATATCTGATAGTTTAAAAAGGTTGTATAAAAAATAACATAAAATAAAATTGTCAAAATGGAGTAACAAATTAGGGTTTTCCCAATAAAGTACTTCGGAGCTTCAAGCAGAGTGCTGAAAGAAGATCCAAAATTAAAACTGAAAGGCAAGCAAACTAAGGAGCTGGTTATGTAGGAAATTTATACAACATGGATATGGGAGAGGATTTATCTCATTGGATCTTTAGAAGGAAACTTCTAAACGTCAAGGATGCCTAACTTTCAGTGTCAAGTTTGAGTGATACCAATTCAATTGAACCTACAACACATTAGATCCCTAAGAATAAAATTTCCAATAAAATAGAAATGGACAATTATCTCTGGATCGATCCTCAAGATGAAACCACATAGCCCACATGTCTAGAGAGAGAAGAGATTATGAGAAAACTAGCACATAGCAAACTGGCTTCAATTTAACTCTCCAAAAATTCCAATAGGATCCCTATTTTCATTTGATGCAAATTCATATCCTTAAAATTAATTTATGTTGAATATTTTACAAAACATAGGGTGCGTCATAGAAAAGGTATCAGAATGCTAGAAGTCTCCACTATGTTTGGATATATTTAATCAAAGAACATTGCAATCATATGCTATCTCACTTTGTCAGAAGGGATCTGAAATTCTTTTAATTTCTCAAATATGCACTGTAACCAGAAAAAAAGGATAGAAAACAAAAGAGGCATCTACCAAGTGCACTATCTCTGGTTTGTTGACATTAGACCCCCGTCGAATTCCACCTTTGTCTCTACTTGCATCAGAAATAACTGCCGAAGAGAAAAGGTTCTCAAGTTCCGACATATCAATATCCGGACCCCTAAATACAATAGTTAGCAAATTGTACGTCAGAGTCAATACACCAAGCAGCGATCTTCAAAGTGGCATCATACAAAGAGAGCTGTTTTAACAATGACAAAACCGCATGGCCTAAGAAATTATAAAATGCACTTCCATTAGTCCACCTTAATTGTTCTTCTTGCTTTTGAGTATCAGCCCATAAACTCCCTTGCATTGCTCGTGTGACTTTCACCCAATGTAATGGTTTCAATGATGCTTTCTTGGGCGCACCCTGTGTTACTCCGCGCCCTCTCCCTGAAACAGGAATAGATGATCCAGATGAACCCCTTCCTCTTCCAGCCACTAATGATGGTGGTTGTGGTGCGCTCGGTCCTTTCGAACCTGGAGGTGGTGGAGGGACTTGTTGGCCTCCACGACCTCCTCCGTGTAGGGGTGGGGGCGGAGGGCCAGGAGGCTTTGCAGCTTGCAGTGGTGGCGGGGGAGGAGGGCCCCCACGAGCAGGTCCAGGAGGGGGCGGAGGTGGTGCTGGGGCACCATGGGCAGATGCCATGGAAGGCGGAGGAGGTGGTAGAGGACCCCCACTACCCTTTGGTGGAGGAGGAGGTGGAGTTGGAGGACCTTTGTTGGATGAGGAAATGGGAGGAGGGGGAGGAGGAGGAGGTGCTCTACCAGATGAAGGAGGAGGGGGAGGAGGAGGAGGTGCTCTACCAGATGAAGGAGGAGGGGGAGGAGGAGGAGGTGCTCTACCAGGTGAAGGAGGAGGTGGAGGTGGAGGAGGGCCTTTACTTGTTGGAGGAGGTGGAGGGCCTTTACCTGTTGAAGAAGGAGGAGGTGGTGGTGGTGGTGGTGGTGGTGGAGGGCCTTTACTTGTTGGAGGAGGTGGAGGTGGTTGTGGTGGAGGGCCTTTACCGGTTGAAGGAGGAGGAGGTGGTGGTGGAGGGCCTTTACTTGTAAGGGGAGGAGGAGGTGGACATGGAGGTGGAGGTGGTGGTGGTGGAGGGCCTTTACTTGTTTGAGTGGGGGGAAGTGGTGGAGGTGGAGGAGGTCCTTGGCGAAATGTCAAAGGAGGAGCTGGAGGTGGTGGGGCTCTACTAGGAGGAGGAGGAGGAGGAGGAGGTGGAGGTGGAGGTGGGGGTGGAGGTGGGGCACCACCAGAAGATACATTGGGAGGTCGAGGAGGAGGTGGTGGTGGTGGTGGACCTCCATGAGATTTTGGGGGAGGTGGTGAGACAAAATCGGAGGTGTTCAAGGAAGGTTGAGAACGGGAAGGGCCTTTACATAAAGAAGGTGGAGGTGGAGGTGGAGGTGGAGGTGGAGGTGGAGGTGGAGGTGGCGGTGGAGGGGGTGATGGGGGTGGAGGAAGATTTACTTGGGCATTTCTAGAAGAGGGTACCAAAGAATTGCGATCGTGTTGAGCAAAGCTGGGCAAAGCAGATACTGTTGAAATGGTTGATAGTGGTAATGAAGACGGGTCAAAGGCATCTTTTTGCTCACTAGTGGGATCAACTAGAGGTAGAGTAACAAGGTTGTTAGCTGCTTTAAGGTCTTCCTTTTCATCTTCAGACTCAATAGGTGATGGAGGCACACTTAATTTATTTTGCAACCCATGTATTCCTTTAATATCATTCGGAAACAGCATCTCAATTTTTTCTTGCAAGGCATTTGCTGATATCTGTTTCAGTAACCACAATGCAGCATCACCACCACTGTCAACCCATTCAACACCACTAAAAAGTTCTTGAACCTTGGAAAAAGCTTCAACAGGTAATCCACCTTTCTCCTCACCATTTAAAGTCTCTGTTGGAGCTCTCGGTGGAGAGAGGCTCTCTATCTCACCAAATAAAACCTGGAAGTAGTGGACAAAAACATATAACAACTAGATTCCTTAGAAGATATGAATTTTTCAAAATATTTCATCAAAGTTAGAAGGCAAACTTACCTCTGCCCGAAAATTTTTAGAATATCTCTCCTTTGCATCCCAGAGAATGTCCAGATCCTCACAGTTCAACATTAAAATGTTGGACCGAATAAAAGCAGTGTTGAACATAATCCGGAACATCATAACTTCCCGTTCAGGATCCATGTCCAAATGAAGGCATTCCAGGACAACATCTCCTTGAACCATACACTGAATATCAATCTTTATAACATCACATTCCACCTGCAAGAAATAAAGATCTTGTTGGAAAAAGGCAAACAACTCTTACCCACATAGAGAAGTATAGAGACAAACTTTGCCCAAATAGAAGATACCTGCCGATAATGTTTCAGGGTTTTCTTCTTTTTGGGCATTGAGAAAAGCATCTGGGTCGAGAGGCCACCCTTGCTATGAAGGTTTCTCCCGAAAATTCGAATAATAGGTCGGCATCCATTCTGTGAATCAAAACTGGGAATAGCACGAAGAATGAGACAGTCCAGTGAAAGTGCGCGCTCTGTAGGAGGCCATTCTGGAGACATTTTCCTCCTAGCAATGTACTGAAGGTAACGTAATTGAGATGGAAATGGGTTTAGAGGAGAGAGAAGCTGTAGAAATCCTTTAGGAGCCTCTCTATGGACTGCTTCGAGGGTTTTCTGTCCACCACTGTACAATTTTCGGTAAATTAAGAAGCTAGCTAGGAGAAATGCTAAGAGAGGCCAACCTCCTCTTTCACAGTGGAGAAGTACAATGTTCTGATGGTTGCCTAAAGACAGCCAACTCTCACTTGCTCGAAGGAAATGTTGAATGAGGGAGAGAGGAACAAGGGGGCACCCTTCATATTGGCGAGGGTAATCCATAATCGTGACATCATATTGGCAAAGAATTTCAGCAAACTGGCTCCTCTTTTCTCCCTCTCTGAAATTAAATGCTAGGAATGAAGAATCTGGGAACTCTTCATGCAGTTCAGTAACAATCTCACGCAAGTAAATATGGTACATTTCATCAGGCAGCACCTCCGTTGAAAAGCAAGAATCAAAAACTGCATACCCAAAATTACAAGATTTTGTAAAACAGTCGAAAACAATTGTGGATTTATGACCACAGTTAAGCCATGAAGAGATCTGATTTTCTTACCATATACCCTGTCTACAAATTCAAGCAGGCCATCTGGAGGCCTTCTATAGAAAAATCTACTGAAGAGAGACATTTTAGAGCTGAGGGTATATTCTCCTCCCCCTCAAATGTGGTTGGCTACCAATGCAGATATCTATGGATGGTGGAATGAAAACATTTATTACTATCTGCACCTGCACTAAAAAGTTCACATGAATGTAAATTTGAAGCCATTAGCACGACACATGAAGGGGCATGGGGAACAAGCAACAGAAAGAAGCACAAAGTTTAGAAAGACCAATTTAATACACTGTACTATATGTGTCCAAGGAAGAATTGCTCATCAGACATGAGAGCACTGGCAAAATTTTCATGGAACACACTGAAAATCTGGAACATGCTGCTTTAGCTTTATTCAGAATCATATTTTAAAGATTAAAAAATCTAGGAGCGGATAAAAAGGGAGATTAATGAGTTGAATCTTCTACCTGATAGGTGTAAACTTCCCAATTTTACCAAATAATACATATGCTCAAGCATTCAGATACTCATATTGGCATGACTATCCTACCATATAATTAAGAACAATATAACCCAAGCAAATTTATCAAGAAAAGAAAAAAAGGAAAATATTTATCAAGAAAAGAAAAAAAGGAAAATGTAGCCCAAATAACAGAGTTTATAAGGGCCAAGCAAGAGCACCTGTTTCCTCGCAAAATGGGCCACTGGTAAAAAAAATCTTGAAATATAAACCTTATCTTCACCCAAAGACAGGAAACATTCATACACTCTTTTTCACTCGTCTGAGGGGTGGGATTTGAGCTGGAATTCAACCAACAAATGTTACAGTCACAAGTTTGCAACCCATATGCCCTGGCCCTAAAAGTTTGAACCAAGCGCCCCCCCCCCAATACTGAATTTGTTTTTTCTGTATTGGATTGTTAAGAAGTAAAATAGTAAGTGAACGCACAACTCCATAGAAAAAATTGCGTCACCTCAAAAGATTTCCCTAAAGACCAATATCTAGCTTGAATGGAGATAAAATCGATAGCTGGGTAATTATGAGATAGCATACGAAATTAGGCCTACTGTCCTGAAACAAATCACACATATTGAAGAGCTTTTGACAAATAACAATTGGAGAGACCTAGTTTGTAAAAGGAGTCCAAAATTAGCGTGGATAGTGGGCAAACCACACCCTTGTCCTCGGTTGGAGAATTTAGGTCACAACTTATTGCTAAAACGCCTCCACGCTCTCCAACTAGACACATTGGAAACATAACAAGCAAATTTTCCCCTTCACCTCAGGAAACCCTAAATGAAGCTTTCACATTACAGCAAGCTCAGTACAAGGTCCCACTTCGTTGCTTAAATGAAAAGTACCCGAGGATAAAGCTCAGTTTCCAATGAGAATCACAGCAACAAAATGGAAACAGAGAGAGAGAAGAGAGAGAGAAAGAGGTACATTTTGGGAAAACCCAGCAAGCCATTTCAAGAGCCATAAAATTTAGGGAGAAAAAGCTTTCAAAAACTCAAATTCTTCAAAGCTTTCAAAAACTCAAATTCTTCAATTTCATCCATTCTCTTTTCAAATTCACAACAAAGAGAGAGAAAAAGCATAAGACAGCTCCAAATTGTCACATTTGCTCTATATACATTGGCACACCCTCCCGTTCAAATGCATAAGTTTAAAACTAGAAAATTCAGAGAAATAAAAGAACCCCAAATGGCAAAAATGACATTCGTTTCGAGGCTCAAGCTAAGCAAACACATAGATCAATTGCAACCCTGGAAAAAGTTGGAAAAGGAAAAAAAACTAGGAAATAGAAATACCTGAATCGAGGAGATCCAACCTGCATTAAAGCCCAATCCTCAGAACGCAGAGAGGAAAAAACACTCCAAGTTTTAAACACCAGGTACCAGTAGATAGATAGAGGGAGAGAGTAGGGTTCAATGGTGGTCTGTTTAGGACAAATATTAAAAATTCAAAGATGAAATCATCTGCGACATATGAGAATACGAGCTGCAGAAGATTTTAAACCCTTTTACATCAACACAAAAAGGACAAATATAAGTAGAAAAATTGAGGGGGAAATTGAAATGAAGCGGTGAAAGGATTTGTTTTTTTTTTTTTTTGATGATTTTGTGATGGGCCAACGTAAAGTCAAAACGCCTCGCCCTGTCAAAATCAATCAAATGTGAAATAGAGAGTGTCCAAAAAGTGACATGTGTCATGTATCATGCCTTGATTCATCGATGGGATGCATGTAATGGTAGCGAATTGCGATGACCATGTCGTGGTTTGATGCATGGATGGGTAAAGAGGGGTTCTGGGCCCACGTCATATCAAAGCGATGAGAACGACCTACCCAAATATGTGTTCACCCATTGGGTTAAAAAAAAAAAAGAAATAGTTTATATAAGGTTGCAATATTATACTATTGAAGTAAAGTGGCCTTGAAAAATCTTACAGAAGAGAATGTTCTGACCAGTTGATCATCTCGACCTTAAAAGTATAGACAAGGAGAAAAAAAAAAAAGATTTTAAGTTAAAATAGTGTATAATTTTAAACCATTAATTTTTAGGATTTTTAAGATTTTTAAGTGCTCGTTAATCTCCTTGATCTGCAATGTTTTTATAATTTTAAATTTTATAACTAAAGATAAAAATCAATTTTAAAATTATTATAAGTTCTTCGACACCAAAACAACATCTCTAAACAAGTTTTAGAGGTGCGCCTTACTTTTCAGTATAAGAAAGCAACCTTATAAAAACCTCGCCCAAAATCAAAATATGTTTTACAACTAACTAAAAATTTACCAATCCAACTCAAATTTTGAGTCGAGCTAGATTGGATCGGGGGTAGGTGTATCCAGTTGAACCCTCAATTAGCTTTCTTTAATTTTGCCTTATATCACCACATTTTGATTCAAGGATCACAAGGTGTTGGGTGGGGAGAATCAAAATTGGATGTGGGGCTGGTCCTTGTTTTTATAAACATAAATTTTTTCAAAATCGATGTTGGGATGAAGGACTGGCAATGCAAAAAGGGTACGGGTTTAAAGGCTTGTCCACGACGAGGATGAAATTGTGGGTGTTTCATTAGTATAGATGGATGGATGGATGGATGGATGAGTGCGAGGGTCTCAAGAGATAATGACTGTGGGTGAAAGAGATGTTGGCTTTTATGACATTTATGTATATATGTATGATGTATGTATGGACTGGCCACGGTGGAGGTGAAGGGAGTGGAATTTCAACGGCTATGGCTAAAAGGAAAAGAGAAAGTCCTCTCAATTAAGTTGGCCTTTTGTGTTGGGACCTACCTTCTACTCATGATTCTAGTGGGCTATGGTTTTCAAATGCTGGCCCAAAATTAGTCAAATTTTGGGAGTGTAGTAGTTCAGTGTTGGGGTCCTCTTTCAAATTTGTTAAACATTTGAGGTATCGCTTTCTATGAATTCTCCAAATGAAACTAATAATTGACTTATGTTATCCTTCTTAATCAACAAAAACAAATATTAGGCCAAATAGTAATGTCGAAGTAGGCCAAAACTTTAAAGGCGGTTTTTATAAGGCTGAGGCTCTAAACAATCAAAGTAAAACGTACATTCAAATAATATAAAAAAATGTGGTTTGGATGTTGGAAATCTTTGTGATAGCCTTAAAATTTATTTTCATCTCAAATTATGAAATTTAAAGCTTTAAAATAGTGTAGATCGAGCTGATTCATGAAAATTTAAAAGTCTTGAAAATTGACGGTCCAAAAATGCATTACAAGTTGCACTATTTCTAAAACTTGAAATCCATTTTTTTTCTCATGTCCATGTACCTTGAGGTCGAGATGATCAATTTGAAGATATTTGGGCATCAAAACAATCTCTTCTACTGAATTTTTTTATGTGCACCCTAATTTGATTGTTTAAAGCTTGCACTTATGTAAACTTTTTCCAAACTGTAAACGGTAAATTAGGAAGTCATTTTCTTTAAGCATAATATCCTTTCTAGGGTTTTTAGTAGGTATGAAGATTTCAACATGCATTTAAAGGTGGCCACAATAAGTAGGCAACATTAATTTGTGCATTGACTCAAGCGATAACTACTCAATCATATTTTTCACAAGCTAAATCGAGCGACGAACTCTTTAAGGAAATAACTAAAGACTGGGATTTTGGTTGGTCCTTATTCAAATGCATTATCCTTTAGAAATCCATATCAGACATAGGTTTTTTTATTTAAAATTTCACACGTCGATAATCTCAACCATGAATTTGCAAAAGAAATAGAGTTTAAACCTTAGAATAAACTATTTCGAAATTGTGTGCGGAGACCGCTCATTTTAATTATTCACATATAACTATATTTGCATTATTTTGTGTTGCAAAAGCATGGATCTAAGGTGAAAGTGCATCTAGAGTGATATTTGGATGTGTTTCATATCCTAAATCCATATGCAAGATAGATTTTTAGAAGGGAAGTCATTTCAACATGTACATACCAAAACTTTCCCCTATATTAAAAAAGATAAGCGCCCTTTTCTTCCCTCTAGATTCACAAGAAGACCATGGGTGTATGTTTTGTTTAAAAAAGGGGGGTAGAGAAAAGTAGAATTTTGTTGTCTAGCTTGTTTTATTCCAACTTTCTTTTTTAATCGGTGAGTACCTTTTTAAAATGGGTGCGGTTCATATAGCCAAGGCTCTAAACAATTAAAGTACGGTGCACTTTCGAATAGTGTCGAGAAATGTGGTTTCAATACTGCAAATATTTGTGATACCCTTAAAATTTATTTTCATCTCTAATTATAAATTTAAAGCTTAAAAAATAATGTAGATCGAGCAGATTTATGAGAACTTTAAAATCTTGAAAATTGACAGTCAAAAAATGCATTAGAAGATTCACTATTTCTAATTCTTGAAATCCATTTTTTCTCATGTCCATGGATATTGAGGTCGAGATGATCAATATGAGGATTTTTTATCATCAAAACAATTTCTTCTAACGAAAATTTTGATGTGCATCTTAATTTGATTGTTTAGAGCCTCGCACTTATATAAACATTTTCCTTTTTAAATTTAAAGTGTATGTTATTACAAGATACAGACTTTAGGATCAACTTGGTTGAAATTTAAATTGTATATTATTGTCTTTTTTTTCCTTATATGATTCGATATGGTGAATTGAAAGAGGGGGAGGTTGCTAATTATTATTTAACAAAGGCAGACACTATTGGGCTTGTACGTGTCACATTTAATTTGTTGCGATTCTAGCATTTAATAAGGTATTAGGTCCCATCAAATCCACTTTTGTATAATTCAACAAGAAGTTCGGGTCATGTGCAACATTAGTGGAAAAACATTCACATGAAACATAATGGGTCTATTTTGTCATTCACAATAAATATCGCAGTAAACGGTGTTTCAAAACTAGGAATTGGGTCGATCGGCTCTATGATGAATTGATCGGATTGATGAAATAAGAAACAATAATAATAATAATAGCAACAACAAACAATAATAAAATAATAATAAGTGGAGTACTGCGATTTTAGGGCCATAGAACCGGATCATCAACCTATTGAATACGATTTGAATGGGATGATTTTAATATGAATCGTTGTGTTTTAAAACCTTGGTAGTAAATATTACAATTTCGAAACATATTTAGGATGCAAACCCTGCAAGGGCGACTAAGTGATGCCATTGCATGGTACCAGTGTTTTAAAGCCCTATGATTTATGATCTGGATCGACGATTTAGATGAGAATTGGTTGGTACCAAACTAGTTTAGGGATGATATGGGTCCCGGCCCTGTTTTCCCTAGAACCCAGCTACATATTTTTTTCCTTTTTTTATTAAGCTTATCAAAAGTTGTTTTATGTGCATTTTAAATTTCCACCATAAACCCTTATTTTAATTTTTATTTTGTTTAATTTATTTTTTAAATATTTGTTGTTACCAATTTAGACCGATTCATGCCCAAATCGAGTTGTCGCGATCCAACGCAAATTTATGGGCGAATCGTCCACCCCTTCTATCACGGTTTTGAAACACCACATGGTACTATTTTGCAAGTCACAAACACAGACGATACGTATCATATACTTAGGAATGGGTTTTTTTTTTTTTGTCAGTTATTGGGGTTCATAATATGGGACATTGGAGAAGACTGGGGAACAATAGGTGTACCTCTTGTGTATTTTTATTCAAGAAAACCCTTGGGTCTATAAAAAGTACAAGAAGCCCTTAAAATTGGACATCAATGTCGTTCCTTTTTTTTTTTTTGTCCCAATCTAAATCACATTTCTACCTTTATTCTTTTAAGTAAGGATGTGGTTCCTATAAGGTCGTAACCTTAAACAATCCAATTAAGGTACACCTCCAAATTTTATCATAACATGTAATTTTTGTATAAAAATTCTTAGAATCATTTGAAAATCTATTTATGCATCTAATTACAAAATTTTAAACTCCAAAAATAGTTAAAATCAAGTCAATCCATAAGCATATAAAAATCTTGAAAATAGACGATATAGATAATGTGTTGCAAGATGCACTTTGTCTATACTCAAATTTTTTTTCCTTTTTCATATTCATATATCTCAATGTCGAGATCATCAATTAAATGATATTTTTGTTAGGTTTATGTGGCTTTTAAAAGCCTTATGAAAGCTTGTATGAGCATTTTACATAGTGAAACATAAACTCAGTGAGAGTGTGGTCCTCTTGTAGACCATACTACGCAATGCGATTTGCCGATACTCGGACTTGGCTCAACGTGCTATGCCAACCGAGTTTGGAAAAACCCAAGGTACCTGGGCATAGGGATCTACTGATAAGGGTTCAGTGGGTTAGCTCTTGATGAGGTCAGAGTATGCCTAGATGAGAGTCAATGGACTGTGTGGCCCTTGCGTGTAATGAATAACCCTTAGAAACAGAGCTAAAACCTCATCATTATATCATCACATGACATATTCATAGATAGTCGTTTTAAGATTTCACCAATGAGGGTGAAGCGTGTACACATGCGAGAGATTACCCTATACACCATAGAGTCATGGTTGCATCATGATCTGGAGGACCATGATTTTTTGTCTCTAAGGGAGAACCTGAAATCCATAAACTGGGATTACGTCCCCTAGTTTATTGGCTGACTTTGGTGGTCCAATCATAAGCCCATGTAGTGGATTGTGGGTCATGGGAATTGCTAGGTCAGTTTGAGAAAGCTATGTGGATCGTGGTCCACAGGTGAAGGTGAAATACTCCCGTATATTGATAAATTTCAAGATCTAATGGATCCGATTCCCATAAAAAATTAATTAGTTTTAATTAATTTTATGATATATGATTTTTTAGAATGTTTATTTGAATTTTTAAGAATCTTCCGATATTTTATTTTTTTCATTTGGATTTATAAATTAAGATAAATTAATTTTTCAATGTTTTAAATAAAATATAAGATTTAAAAATTCTAAATATGAAATAAAATATTTTTTAAAAATATATAGGACCTCCATTAAATATGGGGCTTAAAATTTAAAAACATGTGGATTAGGTGGGGCACACGTGGCCACCAAAAGGGTGGCACTCCGCACCCATTCACGTATTCTTCGTGGGAAGAATGTTTATCCCTTGTTGTTGGCTTATCTTTTGGGATAGCCAAATCTTTGAATCAAGATTGATTGATCCAATAAATAAATATTTGATATATTAAAATAGAAAATAATATATGTACTTTCTTTATTTAAAGATTTGATGAGAATAATCTAGAAAATGGACGATAAGGCTCTAGCTCATCTATTTGAATTTTGATAGTGGATCAAACAGATGGATGACTCAAATCTCTCACCCCACAAGTTTCCTTAGATCAACCGTCAAGATTTAACGTTATAAATTGAGGCAAACCCCAATGCATAGAAAATCCATAAAAAGAGGTCTCTCCCTTCATAAAATGACATACGTATTCTCTCCTATCTCTTTAAGAATTATCTCTCTCTCCCTACCCAAATTTAGTTCTCTCTCTGGATTACCAAAGGGGAGGCACGCACCAATTTTGAGGCACACCCCAAGTTTTATCGTCTATCGCTTCTATGTTTTTTTTTAAGAGGGTACTCCCAAATCATATTTCTCTCGTTGATTTTAGATGGCAAGCCCAAGCTAAGGTTAGCTTGTGGTGGTTTAATTTTTGGGTAGCAAAGGGGATGATCCCCTTGCTAGATCTCTCCCTCTCTCTTTGATCTATCTCTCATCTCTTAAATGATCAAGCTAATGGGGCTTAAGTAAGACTAAGGTATTAAGACCTTAAGTAGTTAGTTCTAGATCAAGATCCATATGACATTGAAAGGGTTTTGCCATATGTAGGAGAATCAAGTGACCTATCATAGATCCTGAGCACTATTGAAAGGAGGAGACTCGGTGTTGGGTATACTAACCCCAGTTGAGATAATATCCAGCATTCTCTTTTTGTTTCTTACCATATTGATTGAGGTATCGTTTCTTACCGTATTTAATTATATTGTGTTTATATATATGTTTAAAGAAAACTGGTTTAATGGCATCAAGGTTTTTAAGATCCTAGATTTGTTATTTTTAAGATCCTAGATTTGTTAGTTTTATTTTATTTGAAACAAGAGTTATTGTAATAAGATTACTTGTAAGTAATATTTGCCAAAAGAAAATAAAAGGAGTGAAAATAAGAAAAATAAAAAAATATATTCACCTGCAAGATCGCATTAGCCTTTCTTTCAATTTCAACATTAAAACAACATTTTCCGATGAATTTTTGAGGTGCATCTTTATTTCTATATTTTAAGATTGCAACCTAATATAAACTTTTTTCTTTTAAGTAATCACCCATTTCATCCATAACTCAAAAAGACATCTCTCTCTCTCTAATATGGGTGCAGTTTGTATAAGGTATCAACATTAAACAATCAAAGCAAGATGCGCCTCCAAATCTGTCGAAAGATATAAGTCTCATAAAAAACTTATTGGATGGTCCGAGTCTCTACTTTCATCTCCAATCGTGAAATTTAACTCAAAAAATGATGAATACCGAGCATATCTATAAACACTTGAAAATCATAAAATTAGGCAGTCCCAGTGATGTGTCACAAGATGCACGATTTTTAAGAGTATAAACCATTTTTTTCTCTATATTCATACATCTCGAGGTCAAGATGATCAATTATATATATATATATATATATATATATATATATATATATATGTGTGTGTGTATGTGTGTGTGTGTGTGTGTGTGTGTGTGTGTGTGCACCTATATATTGTTTCTCAATTATTTTTATCTAATTGGCAAAGTAGGTCAATCTTCTCTCTCGATAATTATGTGAAGATGGATCTATTAGAAGCTCTCTCGCTCTCTCTCCCTATACTCGAAAGTCCTTTTAAAATATTATTTCAAAATAAAAATTTATTTTCATAATTAAATTAATTTCATGTGCAACGCACGTGCATATCACTAGTTATGGTTTATGGTAGGGGTTTAGGGAGTAGGGTGCACTTGGGTGTACCATGGTAGTATAGTCTCTAGTGTGGTTTAAGCCAAAAAAAAAGGCATTTGGATGGGAAAAAATTAGGGTTTTGTCTTGAATGGGTTTAGGAAATCTCCTAGCTAGGTTCCTATTGTTTTTATGATATTTGGTTTCTGTAGTGTCTTCAGCTGGAAAAATTTGGGTGCCTACTTGAGGTTGCAACCTTAACTATAGAAGTTTGTAGTAATCTGCACTATCTATTTTATTTTAATGGTAGAGATTTGGCACCATCTTAAAAGACGTGTCGCTTTTTGATATTATCTTAAGAGAAGTATCAAATCTATATTGTCTAACTAAAATAGATGGTATATAACTCCGCAACCTTATAAATAGATTGAGTTTTATGTTGGAATAATTGGTTCCTCAAAATCAGGATTTCTCTCTATCACCTGCTCTCATATTTGAGTTTTGAAGGTGTGATATATATAATTTAAAGGGAAACAATGAGTTATGATAATAATAAGCAATCTCCTTTCTCGTGGATGTAGGCAAATACGCTGAACCACGTCATTCTTTTCTTGTTCTTATCTTTTTTAACATGGTAATAAAGCGCTTTTAGAGCGATGCCGGTTAACGGCCTGCTACCTCATTAATACGTGGCCTAATAAATTTTTACAAGAAAAAACTCTTATTGAAGTGCTAACAAAATAGAAGAGCTCGTCATCTCACTCGAAGGTGTTGGGTGTGTTTGTTATATGCACAATCCTGGATTTGACATGCTTAGCCTTAGGGCACAAAAATGTATGTTCGTTGGCTATTTTCCCACAAAAAAATCTTATAAATGATACGATAATACGGAGAAACGTGTAATTATTTCTCGTAATGTTATTTTTCAAGAAAATGAACTTTATTTTCCACACACCCAAAATGATGAGGGAAATAAGCTTCAGGGGAAGAATTGTATTATGCATCTTGTCACTAGTGAAGATTATGTTAAAAGCGATACTAATCATGAAGGAACCAATCATGGAAGATACACTAAAAAAGAAAAACAACCTCAAGCCACCGACCCTTATCCAACTACTTCTCAAGTGGCTTCTCCCATAGTGCCCATTATTGACTCTAATCGCCCTCGTTGCACCATTCGACCTCCAAGTAAGTTTCAAGATTTTTAAACTTACCAAGTCTCTTCAAAATATCACATTCAAAAGGCTTTAGATTATTCTAGAATCTCCAAAAAACATCATTGTTACCTAAGCTCTATTTCTGCCAATCAGGATCCTATTAGATTGCAGGAGGTATTTTCTCACATGTGTGGAAAAAGGCAATGAAAGAAGAGCTTATCGCTCTTGATAAAAATCACACGTGGGAGCTTGTCAAGTTACCACAAGGAAAAAAGGTTGTTGGAAATAAATAGATATATAAAATAAAGTTCAATAATAATGGTACAATTGAGAGATACAAGGCAAGGGTGATTGCTGAGGGGTTTACTCAAACGTATGGAGAGGATTACATGGAAACATTTGTTTCTGTTGTTAAAATGAATACTATTAGAGTTTTGCTCTCCATGGCAACCAACCTTGATTGGCTATTGTACCAACTTGATGTTAAAAATGCATTTCTTCAAAGGGATCTTGAAAATTCCCCAAGGTCATCCAAAGTTTACATGAAAATTCCCCAAGGTTATCCAAAAAAACACTCAAAGATGGTTTGTAATCTAAGAAAAGCTATCTACGGCTTGAAGCAATCGCCAAGAGCTTGATATACTAAATTGAGCTCTGCACTTATTTCTCAATGTTTCTCTAGGAGCATTGTTGACTCCTCTATGTTTGTAAAAGCTGGAAAACAAGGTACAGTTGTTATTCTTGTTTATGTGGATGACATCATAATCACTGGAAGTGATGTTCAAGGAATTTCTCTCATCAAGAAATATCTTGATCATGTCTTTGATCTCAAGGATCTAGGGAAATTAAAGTGTTTTTTGGGTATTGAAGTTGCATACTAAAAAAAAAGCATGTTCATGTTTCAAAGAAAATATACTTTGGATTTACTAAAGGAAACTGGTAAATTAGGCACTCGTCCAATTGAAACATCAATTGAAATGAATTATAAATTAACTCTTGATGATGGAGAACCAATCAAAGATATTTTAAGATATCAACGACTTGTGGGAAAATTAATTTATCTAACTATCACTTGACTAGACATCATTGATATTGTAAGTTTAGTCAGTCAATTCATGCATGCACCTCGCACCACACACATGGAAGCTGTCAATAGGATATTAAAGTATCTTAAAAGTTCTCCATGAAATGGAATTTTAATGAAGAAAAATTATCATACTATTATTATGAGATATTGTGATCCTGGAGATCCTTCTAATAGGAAATCCACTACGGGATTCTGTACTTTTGTTCGAGGAAATTTAGTCACTTGAAAAAGTAAAAAACAAAGCGTTGTAGCTAGATCTAGTGCTGAAGTTGAATACCGGGCTATGACTTCTGCAGCGTGTGACTTCATCTGGCTCAAGGCTCTTCTTCTGATAGTATCAAACCCCGTGTTCCATGAACGAACTAAGCATATTGAGGTTGACTGTTATTTCATCAGAGAAAGGTTTCAAGACAAGATCATTCAAACTCCTTACATCAACAGTGGAAATCAACTTGCATATATTTTTACAAAAGCCCTCGGGAATGAGAAATTTAAAGAAATTCTAGCCATCAGGAATGAGAAATTTAAAGAAATTCTAAATAAGTTAGGTACTTTCAATATTTTTGCATCAACTTAAAGGGAATTGTTGGAATAATTGGTTGTAACCGTGTTCCCAAGTTGTATATATCGATTACCTCAAAATCTAGGATTTCTCTGTATCACCTCTATCACCTTCTCTTTTATCTCTGTTTTGATGGTCCTCTATCACCTTCTCTTTTATCTCTGTTTTAAAGGTGTAATATATATAATGTAAAGGAAACAAGGAGTTATGATAATAATAAGCAATCTTCCTTGTCGATGTAGAAAAATACACCGAACCACATCATTTTTTTCTTATTCTTATCTTTTTCAACGATAAGGTTGCAACTTTACTTATAAAACTAAGGTTGTGATGTTCTATACTATCCATTTTTGCTAGACTATATAGATTTGATACGTCTTTTTAATATAATATAAAAAAATAACATGTCTTTTAAGGTTTGTATAAGGCTTAGGATTTATGAAAACAAAATAAAGCATCATTTCAAATCCTCGTCTAGAAATTACTTTTGACATTTGATGATCTAAAATCAATTTCCAATACCACGAATAAAATTTGAAATTCAAAAGATGGTACAGATCGTTGAACACTTATTTCTAGGGAAAAATGGATCGTTCAGATAATTTATTGCAATATACACTAGTTTTACAGCTTGAAATCCTAATTTTTTTTTCACAATAATAATGTTGAATCCAAGATGATCGATTCAAAGATTTATCGACTTAAATTTTAATTTACAATGACTTATGAGGTGAGGCTTTACTTATTTTGATAGAGCTGCAGCCCCATCAAACAATTTTCCAAGAAGTCGATGAAACCCCTCTTTAATATGACACAGTTAATATTTGATGCATCATAACTGTTATCGTGAAAAAATTAAATAAGAATGCATCGTGAACAAGAAGAATTCTCAATAGCAAAAGTACAAAGCCCTTAAACTTGTGGCCTTGATTGTTTTTAATATTTTAAAAGCATCCAACAGTAAGCTACCAAAGCAAAAACAACAGTGAAATGTAAAACATAGAATAAAAGCTACAATATCCAAAGTACTTTGGGAATCTTCATAAATAGAGATCACAAAACTTGATCTCCCTCATTTCTATTCAAACATTTCTGCAATTTAACCACCTTCAATTGTGATTCACCATGGTACTTGGACCTGTAATAAAAAATAATTCAGGGGCCACATGCATTTAAAAAATTAAAAGGCTCACTAATTAAAGAGAAATAAACAAAGAAAAGAGAAATAAACAAAGAAAAAAAGTCCAGATTGTGAAAAACTGAAACTCGAAAAACGAAAGAAAAAAAAAAAAAGTACCCAATTTCAGGTCCAATTCATGATCCATCATTGCATGAGATGAGTTTAAACGGAGGCCATGCGTGAAACATGGCGATGAGGGGCGTCCATTACGTGGAATTTGGCTGATCTTTAGACAATGAAAAAATTAGAATTATTAATCCACAAGTTTCAACAAAAAAAATATCTTCAAAATAATGTAAAACAATCCCGTTCTATGAAATCGTGATCGAAGTTTCTCCCAACTATATGAGTCGGCTACACGAATCTTGTTGAGCCATCAAGATTCATGACCAGCACTCGTCATCCGTGATTATAAAATATAAACTAAAATTACCTTCTCTTGAAGCTTCTCTCTTTCTTCCTGATGGACTATCTCCTGCACAATAGTACCATTCACAAGATGTGAAGCCAAAATGAAAAAAAACTGAAAAAACCAGAAATGAAAACACTCAAAAAACCAGTCAAAAAAAGTGAAAGAGAAATTTAAATGTATACCATGTTAGCAAGGTGGTCTATTTCCTCCTGAATGATTCTGTCCTGTTAAGAAGAAATCAAATAGGAAACAGAAAACAAATGAATAAATCAGTGTAAAAGAATTCGAAGAAATCTAATAAGAAACAGAAATGAAAAAAGGATATTAATGTTTCTTACTCTCTCTCCTCGGACCCTTGAGATGGCTTTCTCAAGATTTTGTTCAAGATAGTTCAACACAGGTAAGGAATAGGCGATTCCCTCCTCACCCCTGAGGAATCTAGAGAGAGAGAAAACATGAGACAGAGAACAAAAGAGAAGAAGATAAATGAATCAGAAGAAAAGAAGGGAGAGAAGAACGGGACCTCAATTCCTTCTGTAACTGGTCACTGACTTTCTTGGCCTTCTTAATCTCTGATCTTATCTCCTAGCAGGGGAGAGTCAAGCACCAAATACAGTGTGAAAAAACAGGGGAAAAGGAATGCATAAAACAGTAGAACTCGACGCGAAAAACCCAGAAATTACCATGTATTCTTTCTCCCAGAACTTGCTCTGAGTGGCCCTCTCATACTTCTCCATGAACTTCTTCACCCTGCAACACAAGAAATCAGATGCCCTAAATACAGCAAAAAAAATCAGAGAGAGAGAAGAAATAGCAAAGAATCAAACTCGAGAGAGATAAGAAGTGTGGAGGAAGGAGATGTAAAACCAAGAAGAGAACCACACCATGAAAATAACTCGAGAATGAAGAGAAATAAACAAAATCAAGATCAGAAACAAACCTATGCGAAGAATCAGAACAACAAAACTATGGAGTTAAATATGGAATATGGGGAAATAAGAGTAGAAACAGAAGACAAAATGCAAGAATGATATAACCAATATACAGAGGGAGAACAAGAGAACTGGGTCAACAGAAAGAAGAATCGAAACGATCAGAAACTTAAAGAACCGAGCTCTAGAAAAAGAAAACTGAGAGAATCAGAGAGACCAACTAAACTCTATAGAGAGAAAGAAGACTAAAAACATTGATAGAAGAAGAACCGTTACCAAGTCAGAGTATCAAGCTAACCGAGCTGTACTAATTGGAGGAGAGAGAATAACTGAAACTAGAGAGAGAATCAAACTACAAAGCACCAGAGAATGAACAGAGAAAGCAGCATTATTCAAGATTATCATAAAGCAAATGCTATGAATCAATAAAAAATAACCAAAAAAAACCAGAGAGAAAGCCAACCAACAAAATCAACAGCAAACCACCAAACTCAAGAAAACGCAAATAACAAGCCCAAGAGAGCAAAGATAGAGAGAGAAAGTGTAGAGAGAGAGCACGGACCCAAATGAACAGGGGCTCGAGAGCTCGTAAAGCTTTCCAGCAGAAGAGAAGACGATAAGCAAGACCTGGGCATCGCACAAAACCGAAATCTCTCTGGCCTTCTTAAACAAACCCGCCTTCCTCTTTGAGAACGTAACCTGCCTCTGCGCCCCATTCTCAATCCTCCTCAACTCCACTTTCCCTCTCCCCATAACAACCCACAAATCAAAATCAAGAAAGAGAGGCTTTTGTTATTATTACTATAAGAAACCATTCATCAACTCCATTTCTCTCTCCTGTTCCTTGTTTCTCTTTCTATTTCTTCAGAGTTCAAGACCACCATTATTTTCCCTTTCTTCTTCAATTTAAAGCAAAGGCAAAGCTTTGTGTAAAAAGAGGCACTCTCTCGGTTCCTCCTCAAAACCGCAAAACTTTCCTCTTATGGAAACTGTCTCAGGCAGAGGCCCTTCCCTGAAAACTTTCCATATTTGTGGGAGTGGAGACCACCCCCTGACACAGTACAAGCGGCCCGTTGGGCGTTGGCCCAACATTGTAGTGACTTTCGGCCACTACTCGAAATTTCGCTTAGAAGGCTTTTCATAATTGTAAAAGAGTAGAGAGCTCTGTTAAAGGGTATAAGACGAGATAAGGAAGGCATGGGTGGCAATGGACCTAGACCTGACCTGGACCCAAGGGTTGACTTGATTTGGGTTGGGGTATAGTTCAAGTTCAAAAATTGGACTCAGCGGTCAGGTCCGGGCTCAAATCTTAGACCTGAATGTTATTCAGGTCTAGGTTCGGGAATGAGTCCAATAATTTTTTTTTAATTTCAATATATAAAATATATGGATATTTCAATTTTTGGATTTGGACTGACACTATATTTTTGGATATAGTTTTTTTGGGTCTAAGTCCAACCAGACTCGGACCGGACCGGACCCGACCCGATTTGTTGCCACCCCTAAATGTGAACTTGAGTGGGTTCGGCAAATGCAACACATACTTAGTATAGCATCGGTTAGGAGAGGCAAGTTGGTGAAAGTAGAAGGCTAAAAAGAGTAAAAAATAGGCTCAAAATAATGTGTTTGAAATTCATTGATAAAAATGAGTAGGGATTTATGGTCTTATTCATGTTATTTTCCTTGATAGAACAAAATGCCGGGATTTGTGTAGTCAATTCAATAAAACACTTACATTGATAAAAGTAGAAGGCTAAAATATATAAAAAGTAAATCCCAAACGTAATTGATAAAAAATATAAGAATATAGAGCAAAATAACTTAACAGGATTCATATAGCCGAGTGAATTCGTGTAGGCGATTTAAATAGTGGGCAAGGGAGATGTCCTTTTGTGCGTCTCATTTTGGCGAAGTTTTGGCGAAATTTCGACGAAAGCTAGGAAGAGCGCCACGCCGATGCGTTGGTACGAAAAGATCCCGGACCATACGGAGCCTGCGGCATCGGTTTGGAGCCAATGGGTAGTCACCGCTCGAAGCGCATGAGGCGCTCTCTTTACTTTATGCCTATTCCGCTTTGTGTCATCTGCTCCTCTTCACTCTCTACCCATGTGCCTCTCTCCCTATCCACGCACCGACATTGTTTTCTCTTCTCTCCTTTTCCTTTTTCTCCTTCCCTATTAGTAGCATTTCTTAATTCCCAAATTTCTCCTCAATCTTTTCGCCTTTTTCCTTCTTCCTCTTTTGCTTTTTTATGGCATTCCGCAAATTTCTCCAGAACCTTTTCTCCTTTCCCCGTTAGGGCAGACAATGGGATGGGCTGGGCCTGCCACGGTCCTAGCCCGGCCGTGTCCTATAGGGTTGGCTTAGGCCCTATCCGAGGGCTGGCAATAGGTTAGCTACTGCCGGACTTGAACCTTGATCTGGATTTAAATAGTATTTGGGTTTAAAATTTAGACCCATACCCAAATATGTCGGGTCTTGGGTTTGGTTTGATCCATTGCCACCCTACAACTTTTGAGTTGTTTTTTTTTTTGCCCTTGTTTGCCCATCATATAACCTATAGTTACGAGGTTTTTTTTTTATTATCAATAATACTGTAAATGTTACCAATATTACGACAATATAAATACCTAGAGTGCGCCTAAAGCCACACGATTGCCATTATATACCCTATGACCATAGCTTCAAGTCGGGTCTACCGGTCAGGTCCATTGCCACCTCTACCCTACCCTATCCCAATTGTGTTGGGCTAGATAGAAGAAAGCTAAATTTAAAAAAGAAGAAGATGGGGGTTGAACCAAGGCAACCCTAACTTGATCGGCTCGGTGTTAGCCCATCCTCATAATGCATTTTGTAGCCTAAGCCCTAATTTTTTGGGGCGGCACCCAATTTTGTATACCGTCTCTACCTGTTTTGGTCTCTATCAATTTCTATCGAACTACTAGCCGTTTATGTATTTGATTCCATACTTTCATGGCCAATTTGCTTGTCCTCCAAATCTCTCGCTAAGCATTATTTGATGTCTGTGCAAATTTCTTCTCTAAAATAATGCTTTAAAACCTGGATCAGGGATCGCTGATCAGGATTAACAACCAATTTGGGCCCGAGCCAGGCTACCAGCTGCATTCTCTCTTAGCCCCTGCCCTTTTTAAATAATTTTTTTCAAGGTAATTTAATGTTTTTTATATCCCACTATATCCCCACCCAATAAAACACTTTTTTAAAATTTTAATTATTTTTTATATCATTGATTTGGATCTATCCAGACTGATCCGGATTGCCCATCTTGTAATTGGACATGGATATGTGGAGTGGACAATCGGACCCATTGAATCCAAACTTTGAAACACTGCTCTAAAAACATTTGTATCCTTTTAATCCTCTAAATCCCAATTTGTTGCTTTTCCAGTTGTCTCCTGACCATCATAGTTGTCTCCTGACCATCATTGGCGGTCTTGACCAGTGTCCTATGCATTTCCTCATCCTCTACCCATTTGTGAATAACTTCCCGGTTTCTCTCTCTACCAACTTCCCCTTCTCTCTCATCCTATCTATACTTCTTTCCTATTCTCTCTCCACCCACTTGCTCCTCTTTTCTCTGCAGACCCATGATTTAGTCACTCTCTGCAAAAAAATTTATCCGTTCCTCTTTTTTTTAGCAAATTTTCTCTCCTAGCCATTGGCTATTCAGTATTCAATAACTGTTCTCTATACCCATGGTTTTCTCCATGATTTAGGCAATCTCTGCAAAAAATTTCTCCTTTCCTTCTATTTTTTTAGCAAATTTTCTCTCCTACCCATGGGCTATTCAGTATTCAATAACTGTTCTCTATCTACCCATGGTTATCTCTCTCTTAATCTTATTGGCGAATGCTATTTCTCGCTCTAGCCATTCTCTCTCCTCTTTCTTTTTTGGTAAACGCCTTTCTCTCTCTAGTAAACCCCTCCTCTCTCTCTCTCTCCTTCCTTTCCTTTGTTTTTGAACCTGATTCTCTCTCCACCAATTGGCTCTTCCCTCTCTCTCTCTACTCTCAACCTCTCTTTTGTTTGTAATGCCATCCTCTCTCTTTCCTTGTCTTTCAGATTTTTCCCCCATTTCGTAATTGTCACGTATTTTGCTCTGCCCGAAATCACTCTTTCCTTTTTAATCCCACTAAGCCCATTCTCTCTCCTACTTTCTCTCTCTTATTTTCCATTTCCATGTTGATAAGTCCATCCTCTCTCTCCTGTTTCTTTCCCCTTATTCTCCCCTTATTCATGACACCTGTCTCTCTCTCTCTACCCATTTGTTTGTCACCTTACACCCTTCTCTCTCTAACACACCCACCTCTCCTTTTTTCCTTTCCCTTTGTGGCAAAACCCATCCCCTCTCTCTCTCTTCCACTTTCTCTCTCCTGATTTGTAGAGGCCTTTGAAACTTTTGTTCTTTTCCGAATGTAATGTCGATTTCTCGTGTGATTGTAGGACAACACAGGGCTGCTTCGTGTTAAGTGCTATTATAGTGACCCTACTGTAGGGTACCCCTCATTATATGAGGGCCGACCATTCCATGGGTCATGTGCAAAGCCCTTGACTGATGTGCTCTCCATTACTAAATATGAGTAACCTCAAGCGGGGGTTCATATCTTTCGATCAATGCAACCCTTATTTTCTCTCTCTTGCTCCTGTTTCCTTTTCAAGTGGACTTCGCTCTTATCCTTTTCCTCACCCTTTTTGAATGTGCATTAAATTATGCTCGGCTTTATTGCAAGTTACCATAATATCACTTCTTCCTATACTTCATCCCTTGTCTTTCTCTCTCTACAGGCACGTCTCCCTAGTTATTTCAAAACCCGTTTCTCTCTCTAACTGGATGACTTTACTGCTTGAAACTAGGTACGATGATTGCTCTTGGGATGGGGAAAGTAGTAAAATGTTGCAAGTAAAAGAGAAATGGTGGAATACTCTCTCTCTCTCTCTCTTGGATGGTGGGTGTTTGGGAGACATGTAGAGATACGTTGGAGTTTGCACCAAACTTTTTAGAGAGAGAGAGAGAGGGGCATTGATTTTTGCGCTGCAAAGGTTGAGGGGGACACATGAGTCTTGAAAAGAAGAGGTGAAATAACATAGCAAAGCTACCTTTGTTTTCACGAAACTTTCTCGGACTAAATTGTCACAAAACATGACCTCAATGACCCTTTCTCTAATCCTAGGAAAATGGTTTCAAATTAACTTAAGGATGAAGTTTTTATAAAATTAAATAAGGGTTAGGCTTTATGAAAACAAAATAATTTCTCACCTCAAATCTTTAGAAAACATTTTCGACCATAAAAATCTTCGTGATCGCTCTAAAATCAATTTCTAACGTTGACAATAAAATTTGAAATTGAAAAAATGGTACAGAGCTTGTGGATTTGTGAATGGACCCGATTTTTATGCTGCCAAACCTACATATGTAGAAATTCAAGCCCCTTAATAATTTATTTTTTATATGGATTTTAAGACCTAATTTTAAGGACATGTAATCTCTAACATGGAGATCATAAATATGAGAAAATGAATAAATTTTAAAAATTAAAAATAATAATTCTAGTAAGAAAACATTTGGACAGGTAGTTGCCATTGTTTTTAGATGGAAAACCTATTGTTTTTAGATGGAACACCTACTTGCATCCATCTTTAAAATGGATGCTTTACAATTTCTGGACTGCATATGTAGAAATGCGGTCCAGCTTGCATGAAACAATTTTCCTTTGTGAATATTTATTTTTAGAGCAAAATAGACGGTCTATATGATTTACAACAATATACACCCTTTTAGCCCTTTTTTTTTTACAATTATAATGTCCAAGCCGAGATGATCTATGAGGTTTTCCAATGCTTGAATTACAACTTTTGACGAGTTATGAGGTGAGGCTTTACTTATTTTGATAGGGTTGTAGCCCTATCAAACCATTTTTCAATAAGCAAAGCCTCATCTAAAAAACAACCGAAAATTACAGTTTTTGCTTTGGAAAACCTTCAAATAGATCGTTTCCGCATTGACCATTGTGGTTGTGAAGAAAAAGTATGATTTCAGACACTAAAAGTGGTGTTTTTGAGCTTTAAATTCCATAATTAGTCTTGAAAATTGATCTAAAAGCCATCATAGATATTTCCTTATACCCAAAGTACTTTCCTGGTAGGATTCCAGGTGATGCTTTACTTTGATTTCATAAAACCTTGGCGTTAAAGAAACTGCATCCTTTCCCTTATTCTTTTCGGTCCTTTCGGGACCTCATCCTTTTCAAGTAGTTTGTTTTAAGCACTTCTACTATACTCCCGTGGGAGCAATTGACTCTCCCTTATGTAGAAGGTTAACTTGGGAATACTATTTTTCATTTGAAATTTTAGGAACCACCTAAAAATCACTAGAGGTGGTTATGAATTTTGAGTACTTTTAGATCCCATGACAGTTTCTAGACGCATTTTTTTTTTTAAGCCCATAGAAAACACAATTTGGAAATTTTGTTATTGAACATATCAAAATCATTAGATGTTTAAATTTAAAAGAAAAAAAATTAAAATTTGAGTATTCTAACACTTTGATCTCACCCTTTAAAAATTGAATTATTTCTATTCAATCTGCATTACTTTTTTCAAACCCAATTGTAATTTGAAAATATTTTTATCTTAAAGAAGTTACATCCCAAGATCTAAGTCCTCGAATAACTCCAAGTTTTGCCCAAAAGAGCAAATGAACAATATGCCCCCTTGGAAGCATGAAATCTTTTGGCATTTGTTACATGGATCACAATTGCAACCTCCTATTTCCCATGAGTGACGAATAAATCGAAGCAAATATTCCACTTTAATTGGAATTTCCTAACTATCCGAATGACGATCATGCGCGTGACATAGCGTACTTCCGCTAATAAATTTGTGCGCTGGAAATTATCATAACATGCATATTTGTTACCCCATCAAACCCCGATTGACTAGTTTTTAATGATAAGTAGATTACTATATAGCAAAGTTTGTATAGAGATTTATGTCAAATTTAATGATGATCTTTTGAAGTCCTACACATATGGCTGTGGGAGGGTCTCATAGGGTCATTACTCTTTAAGTTATCTATTTGTTATATTGTAATGAATAATGATATTATGAGACCCTCCCACACCCATGTGAGTAGGACCCCAAAGGATCAACATTAAATTTTTACACAGATCGCTAGAAAAGTTATCAATAAATCCATTCACCCAACTCTCCATGTGATCACTTTTCTATAGATCTGTGTCAAAATTTAATGGTGATCCTTTGGGGTCCTACTCACATGGGTGTGGGAGGGTCTCATAGTGTCATTACTCTATTATAATATACGTCATTTTTCAATAATCTGTCTTTAGGGCTCAGAATGGGTAAGATTGGTTCCGGATCCACTAGGATCCAGATTTGGATTCGAAAAGTATATATGGGATCCGAATTTAGATCCGGGTCCCAACGGATTCAAAATATTGGGATCTAAATCTGGACCCGATCGGATCCAAAAAAAATTATTTCATATATTATTTTATATTTATAAAGGGAAAGTATAGAATAAGACCATTTCCCTTTAGTACAAGGTGGTTACATTAATCTTAAACATTGGATGTGAAATTGGGTGGCTGCAATTATCTCATTGACCAAACTCAAACTTCAAAAGAAATTTTCTCGAACTTTGTGACATATCCAAGCTATCAAATTTCACATCGGATGGTTGTAAGCAATTGTTTAAAAAACGGACCGGTGCCCCAGATCGGGCACCCCAAAGATCCATCTAGATTGGCATTTCGGATCGGAAATCGACCGAATCGGTAGGATTCGGCCTTAAAAAAATTAGAAAAAATCATTATAAATGTTGATTTTTAGGAATCCAATAAGAAATGAAGGCACTACATTAATAACTTTAATTTTTTTGCATCAATATGCAAATATTGAGATGTTCTTTTCTTGTATGAAGATTCTCATCAAACATTTATTAAAACCTAACTAAATACAATATTATACATTGAAATTAGAATTATTAGTTTGTATTTTATTAATGTATCATCATTTCACTGTATAAATAAGAATAAATTTGAAATTTGTCTTATAATATCATCTAATTTAAAAATCTAATTTACATCTATAACAAAAAATAATACATTACATAATATATAATATAAATAAATTATTAAATAAAATAGAAGATTTGATTATCATTGTAATTAGTATAATTATTAATTATAATACTATAATAAAAGTTATTCAAAAAACAAGGGTATGCCCATCACAAATAAATAAATCTAATGTATTATTTTTTGTTTTTTTAATATCATATGAGCTAGTATAACAATTTCATATAATTTATAATTATATTTTGATAAAATAAATAAATAAATTCACATTTGCAATGTGGGGTAATTGATAAAGCAACTTAAAAATAAATTTTTCTTAAGCGGTATAAGTTAGTGTCATTTTTCTAGCTTAAAATATCTAATAAACTAATATTTTTTAATATTCATATTTTTTTGTTTTTCTTAATATATTATGAGCTAGGTACTAATTTTTTTCAATCCTAATTAGCTAATAGCCTAATATTAATCATATAATGAAGTAATCCCATGAGATAATAATCTACTAGTATTAGTCTCTTTATTTTAGTTTTTGGGTAAGTAAATTAAATATT
Source organism: Amborella trichopoda (assembly GCF_054954075.1). Lineage (NCBI taxonomy): Eukaryota > Viridiplantae > Streptophyta > Magnoliopsida > Amborellales > Amborellaceae > Amborella > Amborella trichopoda. The sequence continues at coordinate 11,059,775 of NC_142344.1, read as the reverse complement.
TTTTTGAAAGATAGGGGTGGTTGGCCCTATCACCAAATTATTATTTTTAATAATATTTGTTCTTTTTTTATCACATAATTTAATGCCAGGTGCACACCACTCGTATCCCACCCATCCCCTAATAGTACTAATCTATACATTAGTGCAATAAGCGTTTGGCTATGAGAATTGTCCCAAATCGAAGAGATGTGGAACGAAAGTGGCATATAAAAGGTGTTAAAAAAACTTAGACAACTATGAGTTGTTAGGAGATAGGGCCACATGCCCCATGGGATGCTTTCACCCACGTAATTAAAAGATGAGATTTTAGTGAATATTTTAGTAAGAAAATTGATATGGCCGCGCCCTTGAGACATCATGTGATGTCATCATGGCGATTTAAAGGTGATGTGACGATTTAAAATCTAATAAGCTAATCCCCATTTTTTCTTAGATCTGGGATGGTCTGGGGGATACGCAATCCTGATCGCCCGATTCTGGATCGGATTGTCGATTTTTCAAACACTGGTTGTAAGTAATTGTGACTATCTTGTATCAACGGTAAATGGTCTCATTGTATACAATCCCATTTATAAAATACTCTAAAATAATACATAACAAAAATATTCTATAAAACATGTGTAAGTATAAAATAATATATAATATATTAATAACTGGGTTGGATCTGGATCGGATCCACCTATATCTGAATCTGATTCAAATTACTATTTGGGTCTAAATTTTGGATCCGGATCCAACCCGTGGGATCCAAATCTTGGATCCACACCCGGATCCAAATAAGATCCAAAATTTCGGTATCCATCCAAACCAAATAAATTCTGTGCCGTATCTTTCACTACCCAAATCATATTATATTAAGGAATTGGACTTGGGCTTGAATGGTGAGCAGTTGATATAGACAATGATACATCTCAAGTTTGATTTATACCTCAACTAACCCCAAAAGAAAGAAAAAGCAAAAAAAAAGTCATATCGTAACGTAGAAAGCCCATACACCAACTTATGTATATGAGGTGAGCCAAATTATTGTTTGAGCAAGCCATCCTACTATCATAATTTGTTACCATTAGTTCATGCTAGACAATGCCTATAGTGTCTGTCATGTCATCATTCTCGTGTATGCAGGTTCACTTTCTGGTTTTAAATCAAGCCTTTCCCCAAGTAACTTTGCTAGAGACCCAAACCAGTTGCGGAAAAAGGAATGATTCTTTTTGCAAAAAGGAATGGTGGGACGCTTACCTATAGATCCCGATCTAGATTGAAAAATAAACGGGAGAACACTATAATCAAAACATATAGCTCCATTTTATACTATCATCACAAAAGATAGCCACATTTTCTCTTTTCCCACAAGCATTGATGCCATGGTGAATCCATCTTAATCTCGAATACGAAGTTGCTTCGAGATCACCTAATTGAGCTGTTATCATATTAACTAGAAGACGATGCTAACAGTACTTCAAGGAATGCACAAGGTTGATCAATAGCATATAAGATTATGCTACGTCCCTACGAATTTCAAAATTTTTGTACAATCTGGAGCCTCAAGAAATACATCATTTCATTCCAGAGTTTGAAAGTATTTGATAGTACTCAGGCCTTGACAGGCTAGGGTTCAATGTTGTTCGCGGAAGCTGCATTTGATAGTACTAAGGTCCTGACAGGCTAGGGTTCAATGTTATTCGCGGAAGCTCTAAACTCGATAGGTTGATTTTTTGGCAAATAAAGTACGAGAAATAAATCATGAAACACACACACAAGAACACAAATATTTACGTGGCTCACCCCAGAAGGGCTACATCCACGAACACGTAAAACATATGATTCTTTAATTGGCTAAGATCCACTTTGAAAGAGAAGGATATTCCAATTCCGGATTATGGTTTTAATACCATAGAAAATCAATATCAGCCTTATTATACCACAGAGGGAGAAGAGATACATAGTATACAGCCTCCAAAGAGAAGCCTTCAGTTAAGAGGGGCATTAAAAGAAAAATCAGAAACCAAGGCCTCTCTTTATAAGGTAATCCCTAAGGAAACCGAGCATCATACACATAAAATAGATATTATACCACACATAGTAGAACAAAATAATTATACTAATCTATGTTTACAAACTATAGGAAAACAAACTACTAGAATAGAAAACGTACGATACAAAAATTATAATATGCCCAGGACCAAGGAAATGGATCTGGATAAAAAGAAGGCGGTACTATTCAAACCACCTCCAGAACTCAACAAAACACAATTTAGCTTGGATGGAATGAAGAAGAAAGAAGACAATAAGTACCTAATTGATGAACTAATAAAAAAATTAGCCAAGCTAAATATAAAAGGGAAAGGAGTTGCGGTTGAAACTGAAGCTATGGTTCTACAAGAAGAAAGTACAACCAATGATGAAATACAAGAAATAGAAAAAGCCTTCAAAGAAGAAAATCATGAGATTAATAGAATAGATTATGGAAAGAAATTTGGACCCACATCTCATACTAGAATGTATCATTCCAGACCTACCCCTGTCGACATTCAATTTGAAGAAGACCTAATTTCCAGCACAGTATCTTATTCAGGAAGATCAATAGTAAACTGGAACATAGATGGAATGTTCGATTACCAAATACTTGATACAATGAAACATATGACCATGTACTCAACAGCCTGTAAAATTAGTGGAAATCATGATCAAGAAATAGCCAAGGCTATCGTATGCGGATTTACTGGATGGTTAAGAGGATGGTGGGATTTTCATATGGATGAAAGCACTAAAAGAGAAATATTAACTGCCACAAGACAGTGGACAGTAAAAAACGAATATGGACAAGATGTACCCAATAGTGAAAGCGACGCAGTAAATACTCTCATATATACAATAACTCTACATTTCGTAGGAAGTACTGTTTTACTCGATGCTAGATCTGAAGAGGTGGAGCACAGTGAAGCAAGGTAACCAAAAGGTGGAGCACAGTGAAGCGAGGTGACCAAAAGGTGTCGGTGTAGATTTTGACAGATGGCATCTAGTAATAGTGACAGCTGCTGGTGAATTGACAAGTAGTTTCTGGCAATAGTGACAGCTTTTGGTGATTTGACAGGTAGCATCTGGCAATAGTGACGGCTACTGGTGGTATGTTGTCGGCAGTGATATTGATAGATTTGAAAATATTGGCGGTCTTCTATTCGGGCTTTTTCATGGAAAATCGACCCGTGGTTGTAAAAGCTCACAGTCTTCATTCTCTTGTGCATAGTCTTCATCATTCTGGGTTGATGTAAACATTGCTTCTTCCTCTTCGTCGAACATTTGAAGTAGCTTTTTCTTCAACTCTTCTTTGATGGCCGTAGGGTTTTGTTGTCTCATTTTATTTATATAATCGGCCATGTTGTTTATTTTTGCTTCTGGTGTTGGGCTAGGGACCTTTCTCATTTTTATATTTTCTGGTTCAATGGCTTTATTTTCATATACGTCCCACCATTTGATATATACTTGCTCTCCGAGCTTGGGTATATATTCCCAGCCATTGGTATAATTATCTGATATATTGTAGGACCATTTCATGATCCATGGTATTTGGTAGTAGGCCATAAAATATATATGCAGATCTATTTGGGTATTATTATTATTATACTCGGCAAACTTTCTTTGAGAGGTCTGTATTTTTATTGGTAGTATTTATGTTCCAGATCCCCATATTTGAAACCAGTTGGGGAACTCTTCGACTACTGGTAATTTTATCTGTACGAACCAGGTATGGAAATTATTATTATTTTGGAAAGCGAAAACCTTGTGCCAGGTATCGACATACTCAGAATACTTATAATATTTATTATTAAACCTTTCTGCTTGTAATTTCCTGGTTTTCACAGGATCCATACCCCAATCTTTATAAGATATTATTTTCCTGATCTGGAACTTGGAGTATGCAAGTATATTTGTATTTTTCTGATAGAAATGGACTAATGATATTGATCCAGTTTTTAATTGAATGGCTTCATACCATTCTATGGTCTTATTATTATTAGAGGGGTGTAAATGATTATTCAAATATACTTTGGCTATATCTGCTGGATCTTTATCCAGATAGAAGTTGTCTATTATTATTTCGGCTATGAAGGTGGTTTCTGTAAACCTTGATTTTTCTATTCCTTGGGCTTTTAATATTGAAACTGGTTCAAGAGACGAAACTATATCTTGAGCTTGTCTCTTTATTAACTGGTTTGGGGTTAAAGGATAATTTATTAGAGGGTTTCCAGAACTTGATGGAACTATTTCCATCTTTTCTTTTCCTTTATTTGTATTTGTATGGGGGTGATATTCTTCTGTCTCTATCTCTGTCCCCCTGCAAAAATTCACGTTTTAAAAAATCGGGCAAAAAGTTAGTATGACATTTTATGTGTTCTATTTCAAATTCAAAAGAGGATAAAATTGTTTGCCATCTGGCAAAAAATTGTTTTGAAACCAAATTTTTTACATCTTTATTCAAAATATCTTTTGCAATCAGTCCGTATGAGAAATTTTTGATTGAGAAGATCACTTTGAAACTTTGTAACACAATGTACAATTGCTAAAACTTCTTTTTTAACTGTTGAATAGTTTTGCTGTGTCATATTCCAGGCTTTTGATGTAAAACGAACTAACTGCTCTTTTTCAGAATTTTTTTGTTTCAGTATACTTCCTACATCCCAAAAATCTTTGGAGTTCTGTTTTATCTAAAATGATGTCAGGGAATTTATTAGTAAATTCGATTGCCCTATCTATTGGAACTATACTACCTTGAAATATAGTATGTCCTAAAAATCTTATTTTTGTTTTGCAGAGACTTATTTCCTTAGCTGAGACTACCAGTCCAGCAGTCTTTATTGCTTTTATAAAAATATTGATATGTTTAAAATGCTGGTCAATATTTTCAGAAAATATTAAAACATCATCTATATAAACGATCATAAATTTCATATAAGGGTTGAAAATGTCATTCATAATATTTTGGAATTCTGATGGAGCATTTTTTGAGCCCAAAGGGCATTACGTTCCATTCATATTGTCCAAATGGAATATTGAAAGCAGTTTTATATCTATCTTGTTCTGAAATCTGGATTTGCTAGTATCCTAATTTTAGATCAAATTTAGAGAATATACAGGCATTAGCAAGCCTATCAAGCAAGTCTTTTTTATTAGGGATAGAATACCTTATCCATTTAAGAACTTTATTAAGGGGTTTATAGTTCATTACTAATCGTGGCGCGCCTTTTTCTTTCTCAGAGGCCTTCTCGACGTAGAATGCTAAGCAGCTCCATGGAGAAGAACTTTTTCTGATAAGATGTTTATGCAGTAGTTCATCTATTTCCTTTTTGCATATTTCTAGAAGTCGTGGATTCATCTGAATTGGTCTAGCTTTTGTAGGTATTTTCTTTTCATTAAAATCTGCTTCATATGGTAAACTTACAATAGGCTTTTTTCTATTCCAGAAAGCGTTTGGCAGTGCTGCACATATTTCTTTTTCTATTTTCCTTTTAATTTCATCAATAAGTTTTATATTCTCAGGTAGTAAAAGTTTTTCTTCCACTATTTTGTATATTATTTCTTCTTTTAAATGACACAAAAAGTTTTCTTTATGGGATATAATTTGTTTGACATTATTTACTTTTCTTATTTTACGTTTATCAACAAATTCAAATTTTACATTATTTCCTTCTATATTGGCTTCTATTCCAGAACTATCTATTTTTAAAGGATACAATAAATTTAGAAAGGGAGTTCCAAGTATTATAGCTTGACTTAGTCCCTTTACCATAATGAATGACATCTCAAAACAATTTCCATTATTACAAACTGCAGCATTAGATAATTTATAGTTTATAACTAATCTGCTACCGTCTACTTTATTTAGTATTTGGGTTGTTTTACTCAAGTATTTTGTGGGGACCAATCTTTCGTTTATGCAATTTAGGTCTGCCCCCAGAGTCTATTAATGTTAAAGACTGAAAACTATATTCTTTATTTACTGTGATTATTACTAGTGTAAACCATTTTTGTGTTATTATTTTATCACGAAGGTTTAGATAGTTATCAGTTTGTCCAGAACTGGAGGACTCTGGTACTTCATCTATTGTTGATAAAGGGGTTTTATAATTATTTATAATGTTGTCAAACACTATTTCTTCTTCTATATTTTCAGAAGTATTTTGTACATTAGATGCTAACTCCAAAACTTGTATTCTATTTTTGAGAACTATTAACTCGTTTCGTACTTCATTTATTTCATGTTTTAGTTCCATAATTTTAATAATATTAAAATTTCAAAAAAAAAGAAAAAAAGAGAAAAGAAACTTTTATAAGTGATAGTCCATATAAGTATGATGGTCCTTAGGGACCATAACCACATTTGTTAACCTTTTACCTTCTCTTTAACAGGTCCCTTGGTTGCGTGGGACTTAAAGCTTTAAAGCTTTTACGTTTAATATAAACGTTGGTTGTGTGGGACTTAAAGCTTTAAAGCTTTTACGTTTAATATAAACGTTACACCAGTGTATGAGGTATAACTTAATAAAATATTATACAGTAACGTAAGAGTTTAAATACGAGAGGCGAGAACTCCCACCCTAGAAAATTTTGAGGTCTCTCTCTCTAGCCGAATTTTTATCGGACCCTCTCAAAATATTTTAGGTAAGTGACATTATTATCTTGAAAAATAATCCGATCTTTTTAAAAATGAAATGAAATTATTATTTCTGCTTATTATCATGAATTTTAGGCGCGATAAATTTTATGCGCACGCGACCTCATTATTTTGAAAATTAATCTTTTGAATAAAATTGTGATATTTTATCTATGTTAGAAATTTTAAATGCTGTGAATTCTTAGAAATAAATTTATATATTTTTCTTGTCTATTGTTAGAAAATTTTAGATACTGTAAAATTATTAAAAATAAATGTGATATTTCTGCTGTTAGTAAAATTGTGAGATTTCTTTCTACTGTTTTTGAATATTTAGACATTGTAAACTTCACATAAAAGCTTGGCATATGCATCCAGACAATTGAAAGAATATGAGAAAAAATATCCAATTCATGACTTGGAGCTGGCTGCAATAGTATTCGCTTTGAAAATATGGAGGCATTATCTATATGGTGAGCAATTCGACATATACACAAATCATAAGAGCTTGAAATACCTCTTCTCTCAGAAGGATTTAAATATGCGGCAGATAAGATGGATGAATTTCTTAAAAGATTATGATTATACAATCCATTATCATTCAGGAAAAGCGAACGTTGTGGCCGACGCTCTAAGTAGAAAATCTACGGGAGTCTTAGCTCATCTAATGATCCAAGAAATGAGATTGTTAGAGGAAATAGTGGATTAGCATCTGGCTCCGTCTATTAATGGTGTGGTAAGTATGATTGCCAACATTAAGGCAGAACCCTAAATAATCCAACAGATTCGATCGACACAAAAGAAAGACCCTCAGCTTATAATAATTGTAGAAGAGGTGAAGCAAGGAAAAAGAGATGAATTCTCTATATGTAGTGAGGATTTGCTAAGATTCAAAGGTCGGGTTTGTGTCCCGAATGATGAGAGTGTGAAGAAATCTATTTTGGAAGAAGAACATCACTTTCGTTATACGATACATCCCGAAAGTATTAAAATGTATCAGGACCTGAAGAAAACCTTTTGATGGAATAATATGAAAAAAGAGGTAACACTATTTGTGTCTAAGTGCTTAACATGTCAGCGAGTAAAAGCTGAACATCAAAGGCCCGCTGGGTTGTTGCAGCCTTTACCCCTGCCAGAATGGAAGCGGGAGCACATCTCTATGGATTTTGTCTCTGGCTCGTCTAGAACAAACTCAGGATATGACAACATTTGGGTCATTGTAGACCGGTTGACCAAAGCTGCTCATTTTCTGCCGATTCGCACGACGTACACTTTGGATCGACTGGCCCAGTTGTACATTAAGAAAATAATGCGATTGCATGGAGTTCCGGTCAGTATTGTATCGGACAAGGATACTCGATTTACTTCTAAATTTTGGGCTAGGCTACAGTCAGCCATGGGGACGAGATTCACCTTTAACACTGCCTTTCATCCTCAAACTAATGGACAATCGGAGAGGACCATCCAAACTTTGGAAGATATGCTGAGGGCGTGTGTCATTGACTTTACAAAAAGTTGGGATGACCATTTACCTCTGATTGAGTTTGCTTATAATAATAGATTTCAAGCCAATATCCAGATGACACCATATGAAGCCCTGTATGGTAGGAAATGCAAGTCACCCATCTGTTGGGACGGGGTTGGTGAAAAAAAGCTTTTGGGGCCAGAAATTGTCTAGGTAACCACAGATAAGATAACATTAATTCGAGAAAAGCTCAAGACAGCTCAGAGTCAGCAAAGAGTTATGCCGATAACCGAAGGAGAGATATTGAATTTGAGGAAGGTGATCGAGTTTTCTTAAAGATCTCACCAATAAAAGGCATTATGAGATTCGGTAAGAAAGGAAAGCTGAGCCTACGTTACATCGGACCATTTGAGATCCTGAAAAGAATCGGAGGTGTTGCTTATTGACTTGTCTTACCACCTGAATTGGCAAACGTTCATAATGTCTTCCATGTATCATCACTAAGAAAATATCTGCTCGACCCTCCCATATCCTGAAATATGAACTTTTACCGATCAAGAAGGACCTATCCTTCATTGAGTAGCCAATTTTGATACTGGATAGAAGGGTGCAAGTATTGAGCAAGAAGGAGATTCTTTTGGTCCGTGTATTATGGCAGTACCATTCAAGAGAAGAGTCGACTTGGGAACGAGAAGACGATATTAGAGAAAAATATCCCTATCTTTTTCAGTAATTAGGTACACAAATTTAGAAGACTAAATTTCTTTAAGGGGGGAAGAATGTAATCGTCCTAAAATTTCAAAAAAAAAAAAAAAAAAAAAAAAGAGAAAAGAAACTTTTATAAGTGATTGTCCATATAAGTATGATGGTCCTTAGGGACCATCACCACTTTTTTTTAACCTTTTACCTTCTCTTTAGCACGTCCCTTGGTTGCGTAAGACTTAAAGCTTTTACGTTTAATATAAATGTTACACCCGTGTATGAGGTGTAACATAATAAAATATTATACAGTGTCGTAAGAGTTTAAATACAAGAGGCGAGGACTCCCACCCTAGAAAATTTTGAGGTCTCTCTCTCTCTAGCCGAATTTCTATCGGACCCTCTCAAAATATTTTAGGTAAGTGACATTATTATCTTGAAAAATAATCCGATCTTTTTAAAAATGAAATGAAATAATTATTTCTGCTTATTATCATGAATTTTAGGCGTGATAAATTTTATGCGCATGCGACCTCATTATTTTGAAAATTAATCTTTTGAATAAAATTGTGATATTTTATCTATGTTAGAAATTTTAAATGCTGTGAATTCTTAGAAATAAATTTATTTATTTTTCTTGTCTATTGTTAGAAAATTTTAGATACTGTAAAATTATTAAAAATAAATGTGATATTTCTGCTGTTAGTAAAATTGTGAGATTTCTTTCTACTGTTTTTGAATATTTAGACATTGTAAATTTCATGTGCAATTAACTGCCTTATTATTTGAAAATTGATATTTTTGCAATTGATTATAGCATTGTTGTGAAATGTTTATTTGCGAATAGATATCCCATAAATTGTGATAATTCTGTATTCTTGAATTTCTATAAGAGTTTTTCTATACATATTAGATTGACAATTATGCTAGAATGTCTTTACGAACTGCTACCTTTCTAAATTTGAGCCCAAAACATTTGATTGGTTATTTTTGAAATGTTATTGACAGTGACTGTTATTAATGGTTTCAGTGAAATTCATATTAATGATTTCAGTGATATGTTGAGTACATGATATTGCTGCTTTCAGATGTTTAAAGAGATTTAGAAATACTTTAAGTATGCAAGTGGACTCATTCGGTTCGCCGGTGACGTATAAGTGGACCTATCCGGGACGCCGGTAGGGATTAAGTTGACTCCTCCGGTACGCCGGTGAGGTATAAGTGGACCTCCAGGGATTAAGTGGACCTATCTGGGACGCCAATAGGGATTAAGTGGACCCATCAAGACGCTGATGGGGTATATAGGTGATCTACTTGGGATGCCAGTAGGGTAATTTGTGAAATCTTTTGAATTATGCACTGCCGTTAAAATGTTATATGCATTTCAATTATTCAGATTATACTTAATTATGCATTTTTGAAAGTGAAACTGTCAATACATTTCTGTTAATAGATCTCTTTTTTGAAAATATTGATATCTTTCAACCATGATTATTTTTAGGATTATGATGATCACTTACTAAGTAACCAAACTCATCAAACTTTGGTAAACATTTTTTCAGGATAACTGCGGTTTCATTTTGAGTGCTCGTCAGGATGAACATTGGAAGATATTGTAGTTGTGCCTAAGCTTTCTTTTGTTACTTTGTAAGAATTCTCCACTGTAAATTTGTCCTATCAAGAGATGTATATATGTTTTGACTGTCACATCTCAAGAATATCTGTATTATAAATTCTTGGGGTGTGACAGCAATGGATGGCTCTTTTTTAATATTATTTTTATTATTAATTCTTTTAGATATTTCAGCAAGACTATAATCTTTTTGAGTTCTTACAAGGGGTTGAGGTTTTTTTTTTGCTTTAGCTATTTGAATATATTGTACTAAGGCTTCTTTTTTCGCCTCTGGGTCTGCTATTTTATCTATTATTTCTATGATTAATTTTTCTTCCTCAGAAAGTGTATTGCAAAAGCAATTGTCATTATCTTCATCAGAGTCGGAGCTACTGAATATTAAATTTTCATCTTCTAATTTTCCGACAAGCGGTTCAGTTTCAGAACTTGATGAGCTATCCTCTGATTCCTCATCTATTTGTAATATTTGATATAGCTGACTTATGATATTCTCTTCTATTTGTAAAGCTTTAATTTTCCTTTTTATTCGGCATTTATTCTTATAGTGTCATACTTTTCCACAATTATAACGTACCGGTATTTTTCTTTTACCTCTAGACTTTTTAAATTTATTCTTAGGAACAAATTTTTTGGTAAACCTTTCTTTGATACTTCTAGACGTATATTTTTTATTTTTTCTTTTATCAGTTTTACTTGACATAGGCAACATATTATACCCAAATTGTTCACAAAAGTCTCCTAACTCTATCTTATCTATCATTCTCTGTTTATCCAATTGTCTTTTTAGTTTTAGATCAGTACATAAGGCAAGTCCGTCTGCGCATACTTCAGCGGATAATTCTCCTAAGGTATAAAGGGAGTATGGTATTATATCTCCATGCTTATTTTTTAATCTATTCTTTACTTTTTCGGCAAATAAATATGGTAATCTTACAATAAACTTTTCTTTTAAGTGATAAGCTCTACTATCTTCCTTGAAAGGAGCCGAGAAAAAAACACATCTTTATACCATTTAAAATGAGATAAAGTTGACATCTTAGGTTGGAGAGTAAATCTTCAGATCTAGCGTCAAGTAAAGCAGTACTTCTTACGAAATGTAGAGTTATTGTATATATGAGAGTATTTACTGCATCGCTTTCACTATTGGGTACATCCATTCCATATTCGTTTTTTACTGTCCACTGTCTTGTGGCAGTTAATATTTCTCTTTTAGTGGTTTCATCTATATGAAAATCGCACCATCCTCTCAACCATCCAGTAAATCCGCATACGATAGCCTTGGCTATTTTTTGATCATGATTTCCACTAATTTTACAGGTTGTTGAGTACATGGTCATATGTTCATTGTATCAAGTATTTGGTAACCAGACCTTCCATCTATGTTCCAGTTTACTATTTATCTTCTTGAATAAGATACTGTGATGGAAATTAGGTCTTCTTCAAATTGAATGTCGACAGGGGTAAGTCCGGAATGATACATTCTAGTATGAGATGTGGGTCTAAATTTCTTTCCATAATCTATTTTGTTAATCTCATGATTTTCTTCTTTGAAGGCTTTTTCCATTTCTTGTATTTCATCATTGGTTGTACTTTCTTCTTGTAGAACCATAGCTTCAGTTTCAACCGCTACTCCTTTCCCTTTTATGTTTAGCTTGGCTAATTTGTTTATTAGTTCATCAATTAGGTACTTATTGTCTTCTTTCTTCTTCATTCCATCCAAGCTAAATTGTGCTTTGTTGAGTTCTGGAGGTGGTTTGAATAGTACCACCTTCTTTTTATCCAGATCCATTTCCTTGGTCCTGGGCATATTATAATTTTTGTATACTATGTTTTCTATTCTAGTAGTTTGTTTTCCTATAGTTTGTAAACATAGATTAGTATAATTATTTTGTTCTACTATGTGTGGTATAATATCTATTTTATGTGTATGATGCTCTGTTTCCTTAGGGATTACCTTATAAGGAGAGGCCTTGGTTTCTGGTTTTTCTTTTAATGCCCCTATTAACTGAAGGCTTCTCTCTGGAGGGTGTATACTATGTATCTCTTCTCCCTCTGTGGTATAATAAGGCTGATATTGATTTTCTATGATATTAAGACCAAATCCGGAATTGGAATATCCTTGTCTTTCAAAGTGGATCTTAGCCAATTAAATAATCCTATGTTTTGTTTATTTGTTTTTATAAATTTATTAAATTTTTTATGGAGAGCATCAAGTAATTCTTTAAGAAATTCTGCTAAATACCAGTCACGAATTTCTTTGTTTTCTTCAAAAAGATAATCATTCTTTATTTCATCTAAGTTTATTTTGAATCTTTCTTCTTTCTGAAGTGTTAGGATATTAAAATCTAAGTCTGAAGGGGTTGGTTCATTATTGGGATCATACATTTTATAAACTGGTCTATGTATATTACTCTCAGTTCTAGTTAATCCTTCTAGTATGGGTTTGTGAGGTATAGAAGATGTAGAATGTCTAGAAGGTGCAGGAATTCTACATGGAGTTTTTATAGACCCTTCTGATAAATTTATTCTTGTACGCCTATTGGAGTCGAATTGAATGTCTATTGTCCCATCTGGGTATTCTATCTGGGACCAGCTTATAGACTTAGGAATAACTATATTAGACTGTTCCATGTTAGTCTGAAAAAATATTGTTTGGCCTTTTGTATCCATTTGAAGTGCATTCAGACATAATGTATTCATAACCTTATAGCATATTCTATATATTAGTACAATATTTTGTGACCCAAGGTTCATATCGAATCCTTGGGTTTTTAGATTCAGTGTAAGGACTTTTAATAAATTAGGATCTGCTAGTGAGACAGAGAAATTGGGAAAACAAGTAAGATATATGGGTCCGTTACATAAACTAGATTCAACTATTCCTAACAGTGAATATGAGAACTTGTTATGGCGACTATCTCTTAATCCTAAAAGTACATAATTATTTAAACCTAAGTGGGTCAAGGGTTTAATAGCTATATGTATTAATCCTATATGTAAATATTTGTATTCTTTGGACCGATGGTTCTGAATCATTCGTTCAGATAAGAGTTGGAAACTTTCTTGTTCGTTAGTAACAGCTATACTCTATTCTACTGTTTTAATAGCATAACTAGTCTTAAATTCAAATGTACCATTTTTATATATATCGGTTATGGGAACTTTTGGGATGTTCCAATTTTGTATCTGTCTCCTTTTGCTATCAGAGCCATAGAATTTACAGTGGTGAACTGTAGATAGAAATACTGTTCTAAAGGGTAAAACCTTAATAAAATTTGTCATACAAGATAAGTCCGAGAATTGAGACCATAAGGCGTCATGACCCGTACTGCTGAAAAAGGCCAGGAAGAGCCGCTGAAAAGGCATAGGGACTGTTTCCAACTGACTCGAGTACTCAACCGTTATCTTGTAATGGCAAATTTTATTAGGACTCTATCCAATAGAACAACATCTTCATCTAATAGTACATTACGTGTAAAGAATAAGGAAGAAATATATATATATATATATATATATATATATATATATATATATATATATATATATATATATATATATATATATATATATATATATGATAAAACAACAGCTAGCCAGCTATAATGAATAGTCTATAGGTGGAATGTGAGCCATCAGATCTTCATTATGCAGTTTAGAATGCACATCGCTATTTTAATTTTAAGTATTTTTTATATAAATATAATTAATATAAAATTTTGGGTGTATATTCCTAACACTATTGCGCACCATATAATAATATAAAAAAATTATTTTCAATAGTTTAAAATGACCAAATACCCCTATCATTTTTTAGGGGTATTTTAGTCATTTTATATTCTGAGAAATATTTTTTATATATTTTTTATTTGTGCACCCTATTTTTTAGTAAACATGTCTAAAATTTCATTATGATTTGATTTATAAAAAATAATTAAAATTAAATCAGTAATATAAATTCTGAGCTATATGATGAAGATCTGACGGTTCTCATTCTACCTATACCGCTATTCATTAGAGCTGGCCAGCTATTGTTAGCTTTTTTCAATATATATATATATATATATATATATATATATATATATATATATATATATATATATATATATATATATATATATATATATATATATATATATAAAAGATTAAAAGTCCATACTAAATAAGAAACTTTCTATTGATGTTACATATATCTCAATACTAAGAGATGTATCCATCCAAGAGTCCTAACCTTTTTTGGATTTCTATTTCATTTAAGAGACTTATCAATATCAATCTCACAAGGAACTATCTCAATCCCATTTAATATGAAAATATCTCAATCTCACATAATATAGGATTTTCTTATGTGGGTGATTTTGGATCGCACCAAATCCAACATTCAATCCCAAGTCAGGAAACTTGAAGTAGCTAACTCTTGAAAAGTTAACACTAAAATTATGGAAATAGGCGAGACTCGATAGGTTCTCGAGGTTTATCTCTAACTTGGCACTCTGTTAAGTCTATGTAGCTCATGAGTATGAGATTTGCCATATTCTCAATTCATTAAGGGCATGTTGGAAATATTTTCACTCAAAAAACTTCTTTCATATTTTCACACCAATTAGTCCCATATATATTTTTACACAAATTTTTAGCTAATTGGTGTGAAAATATTCGTACATTTAACTACATGAAGGAATTTATTCATGCAAACCAAACGTGCCATAAGAATATCTTCTCAAATTGAGAGACAAAAAAAAATATTACTAATCTATTTCGAAAACCACTTTGGGGATGTCCATATTGGTTGGTGATCTTCCATCAGGGGGAATACTCTTTTTTTTATGCTAAGTTGGCGAAGGGTTTGAGTGGGTAACTAGCCTGTTCCATTAACATGAGAAATAAGTACGAAATGTGTATGCAAGGAATAAAATAAAGGAAAAAGTTGACATAAGGGTGAGGCCCTAAACAATCAAATAAATGCGCAGCTCAAAAATTCACTAGAAGAGGTTGTGTTAGGCCCAAACATCTTCAAATCAAACATCTCGACCTCATGCTCTATGAAAATGAGACAAAATGGGTTTTGAGTCTTTTAAATTGTGCATCTTGTAATGCATTTTTGGGAACATCAATTTTCAAAATTTTCAAATGTTCATTGATCTACTTGATCTAAACTACTTTGGAAGTTCTAAATTTTATAATTAGAGATAAAAACAAATTTTGAGGACATCACCAAGATTTTTAATACTGAAACAATATCTTTCATTACTATTTGAAGGGGCACCTTACTTTGATTGTTTAGGGCCTCAGCCTTACACAAATCGCACCTTAAGGTAAATAGCTCTGAAGAGCTTTCTATATACATGTATCCCCACTACAACACTCCCTCATAACTTCGAGTGCGAAGGGGAAAGTTTCCTCTTAATAGAAATGAAATTCAAACAAGATAGGAAAGAGTAATACACTTTTAATTTTGTTTCTATTACCTCTCTCATAGATAAGGCTCTATCTCTCATTCTTTAGGAGTGGTATGTGAATATCCATAATGCTATTTCAAAATTTCCTTTCTCTCATCATGATGTGAATGGATTGATTTTGAATTTTTTTTCGCTTTTCGATTCCTTTCTTGCCTAGTGATGCAAATAATATTAGGGTTATTTTAATTTTTAATTATTCTTTTGTTTATCTCTTCAGGAATAGGGTGCGTAGGGATAATTAGGTGGGCATGAATTTATCGAATTTATCTTGTGGATATTGATGAATTGGATTGGGTTAGTTTAGGAGTATAAATAGATAAGGTTAAATTAGTAAAAAGATAAGGTTAAATAAAAAGTAGTTTTCAAGCTTTGGATAAAAGGGGATGGTACGTGAGGCTAAGGGAAGAGAGAGAAAATAGGGAAGAAGAGATCAAATAGGGAAAAAAAGTGTAGATAGAGTTTTTTTTGTTAATGTTTATCTTATTTTTTTTAGTTTATTTAAAGGGAGGTTTCCTTTCATTGTAAAAAAAAGTAGAGTTAATAAAATTTAGTCTCGTGAAGAGATTATTGTGGTGTAGATTCCTTTGCAGACTTTGAGAGAGGGTATATTCTCTCAATCTTGGGGTGAATTCCCTTGCAGACCTTGAGAGATGATATATTCTCTCAACCTTTTATTTTTATTTTTTTACATCAATTGGTATCAGAGCTAGTCAGATCCAAAGAGCAAGTTAGATCCAGAGAAGTTAGATATACATAAACCAAGTTAGATCAAACCAAGTTAGATCTGCTATGGATGATTGTTGGGAACAAGCTTGGGATCGTTGGGAACGAGCTATAGAAAAGTTTTCTAACATCCTAGAGGATGTTCGAACTATAATACGTGAGAAGAAACAATAGATGCAGCGGTTGGAGAACAGTCTTCCCCGTGAAGAAGAAATGCAGCGGTTGGAGAACAGTCTTCCCCGTGAAGAAGAAATGCAACGGTTGGAAAACATTCTTCCTCGTGAAGAAGAAATTAACAAGCTAGATCCGCCGTGTTCTACAGAGAAGCCAGATCCACTACATCCTATAGAACGACCACAAGATTTTGACATTAAAATCTATCTCCCAAAGTTTCATGGTCAAGTGTATTCATCAGTTGAACTTAGTATTGTTTTGGAGCTAGACCCATTCCGGGTTAGGAATACTCAGCCCAAACTGGTATTCAACAATTACTCTTGGAACACAGTTGCAAGCATCAGTCTTTTTTAGCTCATGGTGCGGCTTCATCATCAACTTTTGGGCTCGAGGTCAAGCTTCTCCCAACTCGGGGAGAATGATGCAAATAATATTATGGTTATTTTAATTTTTAATTATTCTTTTGTTTATCTCTTCAGGAATAGGGTGTGCAGGGATAATTAGGTGGGCATGAATTTATCGAATTTATCTTGTGCATATTGATCAATTGGATTGGGTTAGTTTAGAAGTATAAATAGATAATGTTAAATTGGTAAAAAGATAAGGTTAAATAAAAAGTAGTTTTTAGGCTTTGGATAAAAGGGGATGGTACTTGAGGTTAACGGAAGATAAAAGGGGATGGTACTTGAGGTTAACGGAAGAGAGAGAAAATAGGGAAGAAGAAATAAAATAAGGAAAAATGCAGAGAGCTTTTTTTGTTAATGTTTATCTTATTTTTTAGTCTATTTAAAGGGAGGTTTCCCTTCATTGTAAAACAAGTGGATGAGTTAATAAAATTTAGTTTCGTGAAGAGATTATTTTGGGGTGGATTCCCTCTCATACTTTGAGAGAGGGTATATTCTCTCAACCTTGAGGTGAATTCCCTTGCAGACTTTGAGAGAAGGTATATTCTTTCACTTTTTATTTTTATTTTTTTCTGGTTTTATTTTTTTACATCACTTAGTTACTCATATGGTAATAGAGAGCATATTTTATCTTCGAAAAACATGATAGGGAATATACTCAAATGTTGTAAAATTAGAGAGAAAAAAAAAAAAATACAACCATATTGATTTTAACATGATGGCCCCCACCATTTTCACTTTTCAAACACTTCCAAGAAGTGAAAAAGTGGCATTTCCTTTTCTTTCAAGATGTTCACGTGCATTCACAACGGGATTACTCAAGATGAGGTTGACAACAACTTTATTGAGCTCCACACTTGACTATTTGAGGCTTTGTAGAATATCTATTTTGACAATAACTTTGTAGAATATCTATTAGGGTGACTTGTTCTTGCAGGAAATAATTCTTTGACCCATTTCACTTTTAAAGAAAAAAAAAGGTAAAAAAGGCAAAAAATAAAAAAAAAAAAAAGAAAAAAAAAGAAAAGAAAGGAGAAGCATCCAGGGTTTCAAACATGTCTTTTGAATGTGTACTATACACTTACTCCCTCGGTAGAAAGAGCAACCTAGGAGGAATTTTTTGATCTAAAAATTGGAGACCCACCTTATAACAACCATATGACAATTAAAAAAAATAGATTTTGAATTCTTATACACTTAAATCTAACCATTTAAAACTTGGATGGTCTCTCTTTAAAACATAGGATGCTATTTTACAATCCAAAGTGCATTAGAATTTTTCTTTTTTAAGCTTTATATATAGGTTGAAGAAGAACTTTGCCGTGGCCAACCCCTGCCGCTCATTTTGGTTTCAAGCCTTGGTAAAGGAGGAGGGCTATGTTAGGTAGGCAGCCAGTGGAAAACTTGTCACAACGTACCATGAATCCTAAATTTATGTTATATGCTTATCTTAAGGCATTCCCGTAAGCGTCACAGTATACCGACTCTTACTTAGGTTATGACCCTTGATAGAGCAAAATGACAGAATAAGATTTGTGTAGCTGACCCTCAAATTAGTTGGAATAATCCTATGATGATGATGATCTCAGTTGCTATAGTTCTAAAATTTGGAGGCGTAAAACTCTCATATTGCATGAACCTGCGAGAGTGAAGGACGAAATGCTCCCGTGAGAATATGGAATCTTTAGACATATGTTTTTAAATCCACTTCAGAAACCAATTATGTAAAACCAGTGGTTTAAAAAACGGATCGGTGACCCGGATCGGACATCCTAAAAATCGATCCGGATCGTCGATTCGACGATCCGGATCGGGAATCAGGCCGAATCGCTCGGATTAAGCCTTAAAAAAATTCAAAAAAATTATTAAAATTCATTATAAATGTTGTTTTTTAGGAATCCAATAAGAAATGAGGGTACTACTTTATTAACTTTCATTGTTTTCATCAATTTATGAATATTGAGATGTTCTTTCCCTGTATGAACTTATGTTGACCATTAAATTTACGTCACACAAAAGAAATCATAGAATTATCATGGATTAAGTACATAATCATATATGGACTACAATAAAGAGTTGACTAAATCGATGAAAAATTAGCTACTAAAATCTTGAATTGGCGAAAAACCCTAATCTGCTAAAAAAACCCAAATTATTACAATCTAACTAACTATAATATTATATACCAACAATATTTTATAATTATTTTATTATATAAATAATAACAAATCCAAAATATTTTATAATATCATCTAATTTAAAATGTATTATTGACTACAGTAATAAAAATAGTACAATACATGATTTAAAATACAAAAATTAATAAATAAAATAAAAGATTTGGTTATAAATGTAGAAATTATTAGAATGCGTATCAATTTTCTTTAATTTTTTAGGTTTGTAGAATAAATTAGTGGAAGAGATTGTTAGTAGTACTCAGTAGAAAGAGAGAGATTTCAAATGGCCTCATTGTATGAATCCTATCTTAAATTAATATTATTGAATTTATGTTAAAGACCATCATGTTGTAAAAATAAAAAAATATAATCAGACCATTTATTCTTAGGTTGTCTTAAGAAATACCTTTTATTCTTTTGACAAGAAATACTTATTGTGTTATCTTTTATTTTTTTTACAAGAAAAATATGATACTTGTTGATTATCTTTTTTTTTTTTTTTGACAAAAGAAGAAGATGTTGTATTACATTTTTTTATCTTGTTGTATTACTTTTTATTTTTTTTTACAAGAAAAATAAAAAAGTGATGTTGCCAAAGTACATTTTATTTTTTAATGCCTTTTGTTTTATTTTTTTGTAAGAAATACTTGTTATATTACTTTGTATTTTTTTTATAAAAAAAATAAAAAAATGTTGTATTATCTTTTTTATCTTTATCTTGAAAAGCCTTTTATTTTTTACTTTTTCTATTTTTTAATAACAAAATTTTTTTTGACAACAAAAAACGAGGACTCGCGCAAAAATTTAAAAAACGAGGACAAGGGGTTCGAACTCTAGACCTCCCCCTTAAAATTGGAGATGTCAACCAACATTGCCATATTGCCTTATATAAATATATTAGCTTCTATAATAATATATATTCAATCGTCTTGCTTTAATGATTTATTGTGGAAATTATCCCACATAGAAAGATAAGCGTTGCTTTGTTCTCTATATATTCATGTGTAATAGATATTACCTTACGCGTGTAGAAAGTGATGGGGTCGACATGTGAGGTAAGTTACCACGTTTTTTCATGGGCTCGATTGCAGATGATTTCTGGATCGAACCGGGCGAGTCCGACTCAACTCGACGAGTTTTAAACCTGTATAAAACACATAAAGAAACGTATCTAATGAGACCATTTACTTTTCAATCACAACCATCATTGATTGTTCAGATAAAGAAACGTATCTAATGAGACCATTTACTTTTCAATCACAACCATCATTGATTGTTGATTTGAAATCGGGTGATTGAGCGCCTCCCCTCTAAAACACTTTGCTTGCGATTCTATGTTTGATTGCTCTTAAAAATCAACATTTTTGTTAGTTTAAAATTTAAAGGTTGGATGAGCAAAGCATGATCTAAACAAAGGTCCCATCTTGAATGACCATTCCTTGACACCCTGAAGATGACCCCTGGTCACATATTGTACCATAGTCCACCTAAATATGGCATCTCACGGCATGTGTGATCTGCAATTTAGTGGGACCAGACATGAACCTCATCATTGAACCTAGCTAAAGTAGGCAAGCACTTGTTAATACTTGGCCCATTGTTGATTGAAGATTAGTTTATTATTAAAAATTCCTGATCAATCTAAAGAACACAAACAAAAAAAAGGATTTGGGGGAGTCCAGGATTATGAAACCTGTGTATTGCTTTAGAAAAAAAACCGGAAAATAAATGATGTCGTAATGTTTATGGGTTACAAGTGTGGGTTCGTGAATTCCTCGGGTCGGTGCAGCCGACCTTCTTAGACCATCCGGCATATATGAATGAGGAGGCACCCACCCTTATCGGTCTAGTGACAGGTCTAGTAGAGTATTCGACACTTTTCTTTACGAGGAATTTACCCCCGTCTTGCTCGTTTTAAGTGAGAAGGAAGGTGCGACTCGGCATTAGAACCCAGGTGATTTGAAAAATGGTAGAGTCGATCCAACCCGAGTCAAAATTTCGGCTTTAAAACCAACTGCACACCAAACCTTAACGGTCTATTGGTAGATCCAATCGAGTATTCGACTAGAACCCAGGCTATCCAAAAAGTGGGGGAGCCAAGCCGATTATTGCTTTGATCCTTCCTTTGGGTGCTTGAGGTTTTTGGGGTTTTTCAATGGTAATTTGGTTATTTTGATACCTTAGGGTTTAGGGAAATTTTCAAAATTTTGAAAAATTTTAGGGGATTTTTTATTTTTTAAAGGGTATTTTGATAGAGTTGAGAAAACTTTGGAGATTATGGATGGAGGCAAGAAGACTATGGGAAGTTCAAGGTGCCTCTATCAAGGGAAAACAAATGAGGTTTAAGTTGGCTTTATAAACATGGGAAAACAAAGGTGGAATATTAAAAGTTGGTAGGTGGAAAATCAAAAGCATGGTGTAAAAAGGAGTGGATTATTAAAAATAAATTCGAGTTAGGCTGAAAATGACTAAAAAGGATGCCTACACCTTAATTTTCAATAATTTGATCATGAAGAGGCTTGCTTCTTTATCAACTATCAAAATCCATCAAATCGGGCAATTTTTCAACAATTTCAGCCGAAATTTCATTCGTGAAATAGTGAAGCAATCAACCACGATCATTTAACAACAAATTTGAGTGGAAACCATATGCTGTTCACCGAATTTCACGCATTTTGAGTTTATGTTTTCTATTTTAGGTAAAAATTGCATACTCATTTTTACACCTCATCATTGTACTCAAACTTGGCTGTTATTTGATGATTAACTAGTAGATTCTTGTGGAAGACACGGAGACTGGTGTTTGGTTAAAATTTCGGGCCAAGATAATACCAAATTAGAGAGATATGGCTTTTTATGTTTTATTATTTTTGGCAACCTTCATTCTCATTAATTTAGGCAATTTCCCACTAAGATTCGCCGCTTTTATGATTGTGGATTGCTATAAATGGATGATTTCGTCTCTAAGTTAGGAATCACTGTACAAAATTTTGGCTTAAATCACTGCATGGATTGCGAGATATTGCTGCGAGAGTGAGCGGAGGTCATAGGGACTAATACAAACCACTAGTTGCGAACCTCCAATTTTTTGACTCGATTCAAGCTAAATCCAACTGGAAAAAACAACCAATTCATACATGGGTGAAAAACCCATGAAGCAATGAGCAATATACTAAATTTGGGTTCATTTGTCTGTAGGAATCAAGAAATATGGCCCCCAACTTTTTGCCAAAAGTTTCATGGGTTGGAGTAACTCTCATGATGATTATGATGAACCACAGACACAGTATGGTCTATTCCTCTTTTCTGTGCAACCCAGTGTGGTGCACTAAAGATGGTGCCTAAAAGGGCATTTCAAATTTGGGTATGAAATTTTTATCAAAGGCTTTCTTTGTCATCACTTCTTCTCATAAGTTGGACCGATTTATGTGGACCCTACCAACAGTTCAAGGTGTTCGAGAAGTCATTTATCTTCCATTCGATATCGAATTGGGTCAAATTTAGACTGTAACCTTTGGGAAAGGTTTCTATACTTCCCCTACAACATAAAAGATATTTACTCCCCCTTCCATTCATCCATCCAATTTAGATCAACTGAGCCACTAACTATTTAATTTAGATCCGACATCTTAGAGTATTTTATTTTTAATTTTTTTTATATTAGTAAAATGAATATGAATTTTGGTACATGCCATCACCTCAATGGGGCGAACCTAAATAAAATATTTAAAAAATATTTTTGATAAAATCAAGTAACCAAAATACCCCTAAAACTTTTAGGGGGCATTTTAGTCATTTTGTTTTATTGAGAATATTATTTTTATATTTTTTTTTATAGGTGAGAGTTCAACAGAGGATTGGACATCAAAATTTTGGTGTCAAAATGTTTTGTATAAAAATAAAAATAAAAATAAAATAGTATAGAGGGTGACATTGTGATTGGGGTCATCTAAGCTGTCCATTTTTGAATGGATAGTTGGATAGGTGGAAGTATAGAAGTTTTATTCTATACGGTTGGATAGGGAGAAGTATAAATGTTTTATGCTCTAGGGGAAGCATAGAAAGTTTGCTTGTGGGGTTTTTATACTAATAGCTTCCACACATAAAGTTCTTGGGCCATTTATTTGTACATCATGAGGAAGTTTTGTAAATTGGCTTTAGATGCCGGACTCTATCTTAGTCATCCAGCCTCAGATTTGCCTAATTTTTGGAGTGTAGCTTTGGGGTACCTTGGATTAACTATTGAACGGTCAGATTACCGGTTTTGGGCTAGTGTGACTGGAGTTTGATCGTGCCTCCTTCTGGACTGTCCGATTGCTAATTTGGGCATAATTGGGTTTGGATATTTCTCATGTTTAAGCAGGGAGCTTCCTTTCATCATATTAAAGGGATTTTTCATCTTTTGATTTATTATGAAAGTGCCTTTTACCCGCATCCTTATGGTTCAATAAGTATGTCCGGTTGGCCAAGAGACTCTCTAGGTAGCCATTTCAAGTGGTTCCTTCGGTATTATGGCCGTTATTGTACCAGGAATAGACATAGGCAGTCCATGAGTCCGGTGATATTTTATTTGAGACAAAATACCCCCCAAACCAGAACGTAGACATAGGCAGTCCATGTGTCCGGTGATATTTTATTTGCGACAAAATACCCCCCAAACCAGAACGTAGAGAAGAGACACTAGAGGGAATGAAGGCACACTAAAATAGAAAAATTCTATGAGCTTTGCGAGATTTTGGAAGAGATAGTTTAGAAATGTTGAGCAAAGATACAAATAGTAAATGGAATGTGAGGGATTTTTTGGTCCAACCATTACTAGAACGAAATTTGTAATTGAGATAAACTTTCCAGACGTTAAAAAAAAAAAAAAAATCTAAATGATCAAAATTTAATGGACTCTTTCATATTGATAAATTTTATTGAATCAAATGAACAAGTGATCCATAGGAAATTTAGTAATTGGATAAGTTTGACATAAATATAGATTTTTAGGAGAGGAGATTAATTTAGAGACCTCAATAGTGAGATGCCGAGTTTTAACTACTAAATTTTATTTCACTAATTCATAGATATACCCACAAAAAGGACCATATTCAACTGGTCCAACCATTCCATCCAACAACCTTCTCTCTCATGCCTAGATTGTTGAACTCTAAATTTCCAAAGACACCTCAAGAGCATTCCCAAAAGGACTCAAATAATTTGAGATTTGAATTGGTCAGTTAAGAGCAAAGCAACTAGACAGAAATGGTAAAAAAAAATTGCAGTCCTCTCCATGTTGGGTGTATTTTGGAAGGTCAGATCCATAAAACACTCTAAACTGGCACTAAACCAGTTCAAATATATCATAGCGCATCAAACTAGTAGCAGAACAGCTATATCCATCTGATAATAGGGGCACAAGGCCCGGGAATAGACATCACAGCACTTATACAGCCCAACAAATTAGGTCGCTTGGTCACGATTTGATCCCATTTTCAAAACCTTGAAATCTGAGGTCATTATTCCATGTGACTGGAACTATTCAAACAACCTGTGCGTAGAAAGAGAGCAATTTTGCAAAGCAGCATAGAGCGAATGATATCAAATTGAGATAAATCTTAGGTACAGTTTTATCTAAGGTATGCGAAGCTTGCCACTCAAATTTCATGTCATTTGGACATCACTGGACCCTACGTTCGAAGGAAAAAGGTTTAAAATCACTATGCCGGCAAACGATAAAACAAGGAGCTTGCTAGTTTTCAGTAGAGCTCACTAACACCTAACCTGTCCATGGACGAATACTCCTTAACCATATGATATTTTGAGTTGAAATTTGGTGTGTATAATTCTCTTTCAATGCAACAAGCTCTATGTAACCATCTAAACCAATTGCTTCAAGACTTTAGAGCAAATTAAAGATCAGATTGGGAGAAAATGGAACCTGCTGTAGAGTGACCATTGAGCCATGTTTGACCCAAAAGTCCATAAATACCTAGATTTTTTGATTTGGGTTTGAATCATAAGGTGCATGACTTAATTTTCAACCAAACCATGGAAGAAATATGGCAAGAAATAAGCGAACTCAGCAAAATAAGCATGAAAATCAGTCCGTTCGCGAAATCTAGCTGCTGAACTGATGGTGAGAACAAAGACCATAAACTCATGAGGAGAACTTTGAGATAATATACATAACTTACTTGTCATTTAGGTTTTAAAATGTGGGCTAAACCTTGTTAGAATTTCAAAATACAATAAGGTGCATAAACGAACGAGTTGGATCTTCAGGTGCATGGCGTGACCGATAGAAACATTAGTCTCTATGCTTAGATTGCTTGAACAACAAGCACAAAAAGTAATGACGGATCAACATACTCTGATTGCTTGAAAAACAAACATAAAGAACGGCAAGCCTTAGGAACTGATGGCCTCCTCAACGGAACAAGAACAGAATAGATGGTCTTAGGAACAGACGGGATCGAGTAACGAGAACTCAATCATCAGACAAAATCGAGTAATGAAAAACTCAATTATTAAAAAAAATAATTTCATAGGGGTTTTTCTTTTTTCATTAAAAGAGTCACTCTCTCTCTAACTTGTTCGTCAAGTAATGTTTGGAAGCAAGAAAAGTTTACATTGTCTCAAGTCAATGCAAGGGAACAATAGAAGTTTGCATTGGTTACAAGGGACGATGAGATATTGATGGAACAAAAGTTTGCAATAGAGGTTTGACGGTACAACAAAAATTTGCAAGGTATGAAGATCATGATGCAACAGAATTATGACGATGATGATACAACAGAAATTTGCAACAGAAGTATGATGATGCAAGGTATCAAAAGACAGAACGATGCCAACCTGTTTTGACAACAAATTTTAGTAGATAGATCCTTAACCACAAAACAAACAGTAGCAAATCAGCAGGCCAGAATGCAAACAGATGCCATCAATCAACTGTGGCTTTTTCAGCAGTAATGCACGGCGATCTCAAATACCAAGTGACTCTCTCCATGAAAATCTCAGAGAGTCGAAACACGACTCGATAGATCCGATTGGAGCGTAGAAATACGACTTGACTGAAGCGCTCAGTTTAGAAAGTCGAAACACGATTCGGCAGATAGTCCAGTCGAAACCATAGTTTACCGGGAACCCCAACTAGGGTGGCACTCTCGCTCTGAAATCCAGCTCCGATGCTCCATGGCCGGGATCTCGTCGGAACCCGTTCCCAACTTTTTAGGAGCTCGCTCCTATTTTTAGGATTCTCGATCCCATTCACAATGGTGCTGGCTCCCGCTACCGCACGGATCTTGCTCCCAATGTCCCACGGAATGCGTTCCTGAATAAATTAGATCCTCGCTCTCAAAATTTTAGGATCGTGACCCTACGTTTCCAAAATTCCATCCTTAGCGAGGATCCCACCATGAATAAAAACAAAGCCACTCACCATTAAAGCGGTAATTCTAGCCCTAATTCCAGATGGGTAATTTTTTGGTATACTATTAAAAATGTTAATTTGCTTTTCTAATCTTTTACAAAGGTTTTTCATTTGAATTCCTATAGAAAACCAGTCACCTCAATTCTTAAATTTGTCAAGGCCAACTTTTATAACATATATGAAATCTCCTTGTATATTCAGGCTTTCATGGTTTCCTTGTAAAATTAACAGCTTCCCATTTGATTTCATTGCGTCTTGCTTGAGTTTTTCTAAAAAATGAAGGAGCTTGAACTCTTCTCCTCCTCTGTCAAGGATATCACCAAGCTTCACTACCATGGAGTTTGCTTGCAATCCAGTGAATAGTTTTTCATCAAAGATTTTAATCATTTTCAAAGCTTATTTGGCCTTTTGGAGATCTCTATGGAGGTCCCCAACTGCTGGCAAGCGAGGTTGAGATGAGTATGTGGATTTTTGTGGTTGTTATGCTTTCTGACAAGAGAGAAGGTGTCCCCTCACTATGAAGTCAGAGGAAAGTATTCATGAAGTTAGAGAGAGAGAGGGGCGTGCTTGGCAGATGGGTCCATTGGATTAGGGGTGCGAAGGTTGAAGAGTTGATGAATGTTTGGTCAAGAGAGAGAGAGATAGAGAGTGAAAGGACAGGTGGAGATTGGCTCCAAGTTAAGCAGAAGGCGATCCAACCTTGAATGGAGCTTGATCCATTCCAAATAGGAGCTCATTTTTCTTAGATGGGGGCATGACTCAACTTTAAATAGGATCTTGGTCCTGTTGTTTATGAAAGATCCTAATGAACATGGGAACATGATCCCATTTTACATGGAACACGTTCCCGTTAAATAAGGACCTCGATCCCAATGGATCGGGAACACACTCACTGTTCATAAGAGATCTCAATTCACAACTTTTATCCTCACCGGAACTCGCTCCCCGAGCTTCGGAGCTTTAGGTAGCCCTCGATCTGATGCTCCCACTCCCGGAACCAGAGCTGTTCCCGCTCCGGCTCCCAATAACTATGGTCGAAACACGACTCGACAAAGAGTCTACTGGAAACATAATGAAATTTCTAGAACAAATTTGGAAACAAAATGAAATTTCTAAATCAGGCTCTAAGGCAAAGGAAAATTTTAGAATTTGGGCTTTTCTTATTATTGGTCCTTGGTTTCATCTTATTTGCTAATACTCAAGGAGGTCAAATAAACTTGTATCATCTAAACATTGTTGGTGATCGTTAATACTTGAATGAAGAGTTGCATCATAAGTTGCTTGATTGGTTAGGTCTCCTTGAATGTTAATTTAAGCATTTTTGGCTACATATGTTTCAGTGACAATTATGTTTGGGCTTGTGGACGCTTGATAGGCAGATGAGATGGAACCTGAAAGAGAAGTTCTGCAGTATCGAGACATGAAGGCCCTCCTGAAACTTGTATTGAAAGATCTAAATGCCATTTGAGAGGAGAATGGGGCCCATGGGGGGTTTATCGAAGGGTGTAGTGAGGCTCATTTGCCAATTCTTGACCTATCACCGATAAATGTTCCCGCTTTAAATATCTTTTATATGATTACTGCAGTTGTAAGCTGACCTTCCTCCCCTTCTCCTCCCACCATTTCTTTGGGCTAGTAGATGAAGATGTCAATCTACAATGGTTTATTCGCATATAAGGCGTCGAGTTTATGACCAAGTCCCTCATGAGTTGGAAGCAAGTGAAAATGTTTTCTTGATCAGTGAGAGAAACAAATTAGTTGAGGCCATATCTTTGTTTTTTTGGGTAAGTAGTCATATCCTTGTTTACCAAAGAACTTGATGAAGCATGAACTACCATGGTATTGGAATATATAGCTTTGTCCATATATATGTACTGCTCGTCTTTTTTAGTTTTGGGCAAACTTTCTATGCTTTCTCAAATGTATAGTAGTTATATATTTCTATCTAGCTGTCAGATCTGAATGAACGGCTGAGATGGATCCAATTACAATACATGCCTCTATACTGTTTTATTTTTAATTTTGTTTCAACAAAACATTTTGACACCAAATTTTGGGCATCCGCTCCTCTCTTAAACTCACACTTGCACAAAATATAAAAAATTTCATTGATATGATGGCACATACCAAATTTCATATTCATATATGTTTCATAATAAAAAATAAAAATAAAATACTCTAAGGCATTAGATCTAGATCAAATGATCAATGACTTATTTGATCTAAATTGGATGGCTTGATGAGGGGAAGTATAGAACTTCTATACAGTTGGGAAAGTATATAAATCTCTCCCTTTAGTTTTTCCCTCCCATTCATGTACACATACATATATTTACATATGTGTATTTTATTAGATCATCTCAAACTTGTTGAAGATGTAATATTACCGCATTCTCCTCCTACTTCTGCACCTCGTTCTCTTTTTTTCACTTCTTATTTTCAATGGCGCTGCATCAAATGTCACATCAACTTGTTAATAGGCTAAGCATGTATTAGAGAAATATGCATGACGATTATGAGGTTAGAGCTAGAGTAAAATCTCTGAAATCTCAATTAAGTAGCCTACAAACCACCTTAACTAACACTGAGGCAAGCTTAAAAAGATGTTTAAAGGTAAGAATAAACATAATTTTATCACTGCTTCTTTTTTTTTCTTCCCTCCCATCTCTTATTTTCTTGACCTTTTAGTTGTAAGGTTAGATTTTCTATTTTCATTTCCTAAGGGAACAAAATAAGATAGTTGAATGGAAAATCCAGGACGCTGCTTCCTAGAAATTGAGAAAAGGGTTAAGATCTAATTCTCAATCTAATAGAGTGGGTAATGAGGGTTCTCATGGCATGAAAAGAGACCCTGTTGATCAATTTGATAGCACCCACAATGGTCGATGTCAACGCACTGAGGAAGAAGAGGAAGATGAGAATTAGTGGATTTTTTTTCTTCACCTACTTTTCTTTCTTCTCACTGTGTTTTATTCCTCTTCTTTTGATCTTTCTTTCTTCTTTTGTATATTCCTCTTATATGTTTTTCAAGGTAGTTACTTCTGGTAAGATAGCTACCACTTTGCTTTTCATGTGATGGAAAGGCGTCTATGAACACTTTCATGTCTTGGTTGGAGGAGGGTTCACCTTTAGATCATACATTACAATCTACCCTTTATTTGTGAGCCGATCACATCGCATGGGAAAGGACACACAGTTACTGGTATTATGATTTCTATTTTGGTCATATCACAAATCTCCTAGGGTATTATTTCCCAGTTGGGTGTGGCTCAGGTTTGTCAATGACCCCCTCTTTAAGAAGACATTCGAACAGTGACGAGATTAACTCGAGAGGACAAAATTGATGGTGAGTCTGGGACATTCCTGTGGCTTCTTGGTGGAGGAACATTATGGTACTGACTGGTCCTGCATGTGTTCTTTATTTTCTTCTTCCTTCGATGAAGGGGTAAAAGAAGTTGTCTTTCTTTCATATTGATGAATAATTATGTTTCATGCAGCCATGTTTATCTATCTCGGTATGTAATCCATAAAAGTCTTCGCGAGGTTTTCGTGAATTGATTGGAGGTAGCCACTTTGGATCTTGCTTTGATTGTTGAAATAGAATTTGTTCATGAATTTTTCAGCTAATTCATCAAAGGTAGAATGAGCCATTGGCGGCAAATTCATAATCCATTCCAAGGCACCTACAGTGTGGAACTTTGGAAAGAGGCGAATCAATAATGATGAGTTATTTTGGAGTTCAGGTAGGTCTGCTTGGAAGGCACGAATGTGGAGGTGGGGCTCACCCTTCCCATTGTATTTTGCAAAGGATTACCCAAGGGGAGCGCCACAAGCATCACATTCTTACATTCTCAAATGGTTTTCTGTGCATGATGATAGTCAGATTGCCTTTGTACGTCCAACCTTTGAAGTTCTTGGATGAGGTGGGGAACGGTGGTTGAAAAGATTGACAAGTTTAATAGATAGGTGTTTTTATAAAAATTTCAAGTATGGTGCACTTGAGCTTGACCTTATACACTCATCAGGATCTAAGTATATATGACTATAGGTACGAGACTAGTGTTCTATATCAGAAGGAATTTGAGAAACTAAGGTTTCTATGGTCAAACTATTTTAAATTGAAGAAAAAAGTCCTCTAAAGTTCATTGCTAAGGTTTATTAAGCGAAAATTTAGCGTTCCAAAGTTGTATCTAGCAGATGATGGGAGAGGTCCAACGTTATGATTGGAGATTATGACAAAATCTAGGTTTTAAAAATGCTCAGGGTGTGTTGATCCTAATATCTATACAAAATAGGAGAGGTATTTTAGCAAAATTGTAGATAAAAGCATGAGGTTTTTTTAGTCGAAATTTGGATCTCTTTCAATTTGCTGTTTAACAAGTCGTTTTGAGTATCTTTTAGAGGGGTATCCACATATTGAGTTTGGAGTCGACAGCTCAATTTTGTAGTTAATATGTCAAAATTGCAAACACAACTGCCTCAATTTTTTGAACTTTGTGACACATCCAATCTATCAAATTTCACTTCAGATGGTTGTAAGTAATTGTGACCACCTTGTATGAAAGGTAAATGGTTTCATTGTATACAATCCCTTTAACACAAACAGTTGAGGCATCTGTATATATCTTTACAAGTGCTGCTTTCAGGTCAAGTTTGTCAAACATGTAGAATGTTTAATAAATTGGCCACAGGTTTCAAATGGTATATCCGATTGAGGTAAGCTTTTAATTGTTGGAAAGAATATCCAATTTCCTATAAATAGCATAAGTTTTTATTCGATTAGGCAAAGTTTATCTTTTTCTAAAATTTTTGAGATAGTTTCTCTCTAAAAAAATTTAGGCATTTTCTTTCTCTTAAAATTGATATAGTTTCTCTCTAAATTTTAGCATACTTTCTCTCGTTAAAACTTTAAAGTTGAGATAGTTTCTCTCTATAAAATTTTTTGGGATAGTTTCTCTCTTTAAAAATTTTTAGTACTTTATCTCTATAAAATTTTCATACCTACCAAATGCGCCCTATGTTTTGGGTTGAGGGGAGCTGACTAGTGGAATTCATGGGCCTTGAAAATTAAAAAAAATAGGTTTTTTTGTGGAAATGAAATCGTTAAAAAGTTGGATGATTTAGCAAGATTTAATTTGCATAAAATTTTGATATTCTAGTCATTGAGCAAACCAAACGGTGGATTCTAGTAATATCCAGAGCCCTAAGAAGAAGTTCTACCTGATTATTAGGTTTATTGGAAACTTGTGGTAAAATGTTGATACTAGGGTATATAGAAAGTTTGTGTGGATGTTTGAGGGGCTCTAGCGTGATCTAGGAAATGAATCAAACGATTAGTAGAATGGACAATTCAAATTTACATGTGTCTACAACATCATATCATCATATCATAGTTGGATTCCTTTTGTTTTTTTTTTTTCTTCCTTTATGGTTCTATTATATGGGTTGAAAACTTGAAAATTTTGAAAATTGACGGTCTAAAAATGCATTAAGAAATATGCTATTTTCAAAACTTGAAAATCATGTCTATGCATATTGATGTCGAGATGATCAATTTGAAGATATTTGGGTATCAAAATAACCTCTTCTAGTGAAATTTTTGAGGTAGACTGTAATTTGATTGTTTAGAGCCTTGGTTCTATATAAACTTTTCCTTTTTAGAAAAAAAAATATATAGTTGAGCCCCTAAATAATCAAATGGACACACCTGAAAATATTAGTAGAAGAAGTTGTTTCGATGCTGAAAAACCCTTAAATCCAATCATCTTGACGTTGAGGTACATGGATATATATATAAAAAAAGGACTTCAATATTGAAACTAGTGCATCTTGTAATGTGTTATTATCTTTCTATACTATTTGAAGGTGTGCCAGACTTTGAATTGCTTAGGGCCTCAGCCTTATACAAACCACACCCAATAATTTTAGGACCATTATAAACTAAGAAGATGAATATTTTAAAAAATAAACGAAAAATAAGGGAATTTTAAAATACCTGAATACCCAAAGCTTTTCGTCCAAATATTAGATGGGAAATGTTTCTATACTTCCCTTACAGCATCGAGGATCTATGCTTCCCCTACTGTCCAGCCGTCCAATTTTGATCAAGAGAGTCACTCATCGTTTGATCTTAGATCCGACGTCTTAAAATATTTTATTTTTAATTTTTTTATACAAATTGTACGAATATGAAATTTGGTACGTGCTATCTTCTCATTGGGATGCACCTATAAAAAATATTAAAAATATTTTTTCGATAAAATATAATGACCAAAATACCCCTTAAATATTTTAGGGGTATTTTGGTCTTTTTATATTATTGAAAGTATTATTTTTATATTTTTTCGCTAGTGCGAGTTTAATAGAGGATTAGACGTAGAAAATTTGGTGTTAAAAAAGTTTGTAGAAAAAAATTTAAAAATAAAATAGTATAGAGATGTGAGATTGTGATTGGGGCAATCTTAACCCTCAATTACGAATGGACGGTTGGATAACGGGGAGTATATAAGTTTTATATGGTAGGAGAAGCATAGAAAGCTTACCCTGCATTCCTAAAACGTGATATTTTCCGAGCAAATCTAATGAGTACAGTAAATTTTTCTCCTCTATCTTTAGGGTTAGCCTTTTTTGTTAAGTCGCATCCCTATCGCTTGGGTCCTTACAAATTGTCCGAGCTAGTTTGCGTGTGGGAGCAAATGAACATTTTGCTCCTTATCATATGACCTTTACCACCAAATGAAAACATGCAACACATGAATTTTCAAGTAGAATTAGGGGCGGCCATGGACCCGGACGTGACTCGGGACCGGAGGGCTAGACCTGAGCTGAGACTGGGTATGGGTTCAAAAATTGGAACTAGCTGGTCGGGTCCGGGTCCAAATCTTGGACCGAACACTATTTTGGTCCGAATTCAAGTCTGGTAATATTTTTCGAATCTCAATATATGAAATATATTTAAATATAGTTAAATACATAAATATTTTAATTTTTAGGTATGATATAAACAATGTTTTTGAGTTTGGATCTGACTCGGCCAGATCTGGACGTGGACCCGATCGGACCCATTGCCATCCTAAAAAGCATATGGATGAGAGGAATTTGGTGACAGTGTAGGGGGATGGGCGGTTGGTGGGGTTGCGTCGCAACATAGTGTCCTATACTCCATTCCAACCGTTAACACACGAAAAAAGAATGTGTGGGCCCCTTATCCAATTTTATGGCAAAAGATGTCCACATGTGGGTGTGGAAAAGCCTCGGATCTTTTTCGTCATGAGATTCTTATGTACGGACAGTCGTTGGGTAAAATTATTAAATTTTGCGTTTAACCACAAGTTTGGTAATTTTGTTACGAATTTCTATTTTTTTGTTTAATTATTTTTTCTAATTTATTTTTATTTGGATGAGTCAAACTGCTTTTTTTTCCTTTACCATTTGTAGGGCAGTCCAATATCTAAGGGCACGTTTGATACATAGAGTTTTTGGAAGTGAGAGGGACCCTCCCACAAATTATGGAGAATAGCTCTTTCATCACTTTTGATGGAAGGGATGTCTTCAAAAAATGAACCCATTTTAACATTAAAAATGAGTTACATGGAAGGCTGCCATTTTATTTGACAGCTTCCATGCAGTAATATCAAATATGAAAGTGAGACATGTAACTCCTACTTCCAAAAACTTTCACTTATCAAACACACCCTAAAAGAAAAAGTTTATATAATGTTGCAACCTTAAAATGTAGAATTACATATGCACCTCGAAAATCCATCGGGAAAGGTTGTTTTAATATTGAAAAACCCTTTAATTGATCATCTCGACATCAAGATATATGAATATAAAAAAAAAAAAAAATTTGAGTTCTAGAAGTAGTGCATCTTGTAACACATTATCTAGACCGTCTGTTTTCAAGATTCCTATTTGTTTATAGATCTACTTGATTTTAACCATTTTTGAAGCTTACAATTTTATGGGGAAATGATTTCATGCAATGGTTGTATAGTAATATGATACAACAACCTTAAAAAACCATCTTATGGCCATTTGTTTGATCCAAATTTTGAAAGATACACTCTTTTCATTCTAATGAAGAATTACAAAAAAGAAAAATTTGAAAACACAACCTAGAAAGTACTTTTTTTATTAACATAAGCTGTTCATTTTGGTGAGATGCTTAAATCTAGGCCTTAGAAGGATTTTTTCATTTTCAATTTTTTTTGATGGCTTTATTATCATTAGATGAACAAGGTTAAAAAAGAACAAAAATGATTTTGAGTTTATAAAGACTAAGATATTGAAATTCACAAAATGAAGGGTCTAGATTTGGTTTTGGAGGATACTCATTTTGACCATATCTAGGGTTTAAATTGAACTTTTTTTTTGAGGATTAGTTATTGAGATGAAGAGAGTGTGTGTATAAAATTTAGGGTCATACAAATACCACAAACATAGTTTTCTAGAAGTATCGTTGCATTATACTATGATACAACCGTTGCGTTAGATCATTGCTCAATTTTATAATTAGATATGAAAATAAATTTTAAGATAATTCTATAAATTCTTTATATAAAAATTACGTATTATGATAAAATTTGGAGGTATGTCTTAATTGGATTGTTTAAGGTTGCAACCTTATAGAAACCGCACCATATCGAAAGTATCGAACTTGCCCATTCTTAGGGCAAGGCATATGCAACATCGAACTACTTTTGCATTTTTGCCGATCCTTCTTTATAGCCAATCTGATGTTACAAACAATAGACTGCTAGTTTTAATAGTTTTTTTATATTTTAGCGCTGCTAGCTTTTGAAGTTAGGACCACATATACCTAGGGATAAAAAGTAGTTCAAAAGCAGTACGATGTTCCAAAGCTTAAACTGCCGTTATATATGGAAAAAGTTTATATAGAGCCGAGGCTCTAACAATAAATTTTTTGAATTTGAGCCTACTCAAAAGTTTCATTAGAAGAGGTTGATGCTCAAATATCTTCAAATTGATCATCTCGACATCAAGATGCATGGATATAAAAAAAAAATAGATTGCAAGTTTTGAAAATAGTGTATTTTTAAACGCATTTTTGGACCATCAATTTTCAAGATATGTTGATCTACACTATTTTTGAAGCTTTGAACTTCATAAATAGATATGAAAATATATTTTAAAACTATCACAAATATTTTCAATATTGAAACTACATTTCTTGATGCTATTTGGAGGTAGGCTATAATTTGATTGTTTAGAGCCTAGGCCCTATACAAACCGCACCTTTTATATATATATATATATATAAACTATGAAAAAAGGGGTTTGATACGATGTAGGAAAAATCGACCGCTCCACTAAAAAACGAGTTGAGGTGAATTGTCCACAGTTAAACGACCTCAAAAGCAAGTAACTATGGCATTCACTACTGCTAGCTTAGGGCAATAGGGCACTGGCCTTCTTTCTCTCCCTCTCCTTCTCTCTAAAGAGAGGAATAACAAGTTAGAGGGAGACATAAAGAGAACGACATAGAGAGAGAACGGCAGGTGCATGTCTCTCTCTCCCTCTAATATATCTTGCTATATTTCTTTCTATTTTATGTACTAAACTAGTGTAGTCTACAAGGATCACACTTAGTTTTTACATTTTTTTCAATACTCCCGCTCAGTATTCCTTTATTTTTTCACATTTCTCTCGTTTGTTTGCCGAAGTTCAAAGTGAGAACATCACATCCCTACGTTTCTTTTTCCTTTTTTTTTTTATTTTTAAATCTTAATATTTCCTACGTCATCTTACCTCTCACACACCCATGAACATGCTGGCCTCACTTTTTCTCAGATCTTCATTTTGAGAGAGGACTTCTTTTATCCCTTCAGCTATAGGGTACCCTAGAGTCTACACTACTCATGAGGTTTCGAAGTGAATCAAGAAAGAAGGGATTATCATTCCAATTACTGGGTTACTCATTAAGGGTTGTCGGATAGGACCTTTTTGACTTGGGTTCCTACTCGTTTCACAAAAACAGGAAACCTTGAAACTAGCATGGGTTTCTCTCAGTTTTTTGGTACGTCAAGGGACTGGTGAATGAAATCACACAGATTTTCCAGTTTTCTATTTCGTATCATTCAAGAAACAATAAATTTATCACTGCACTGCAACTCTCACCAACTCTCTGGTTATATGCCTGTATTTCTGCATCATATCATTCCTCTCTTTACCTAACACAATTTTGTTAACCATCCATTTCTTTCAAATGAGATACGTATACTCAAAAACACTCAAAACCTATTGATTCTCAATAAAGGCATACTCACACCTCTCTCTCTCTCTCTCTCTCCATGTGGGATAGTAGTGTTTGGAAAAATTAAGAAAATCAAAGAAGAAAGGAAAAAAAAAGAAAAAAAAGTTGCATAAAGCCATGTTCCCTATGTGTGTTTGATGATTTAGAGTTTAAATGATAAAAATATATAGTGAACATGGGAAATTTGGTAACTAGAGATAATTTGACTCGAACTCGTCGATTCTAGGAAGGAATCGACCTAGCTACCTCCAAATCCGTTTTGGTTCAATAATCCATGTCTTGATGAAAAGCAAAGGTTATGGAAGTTAAAAGAAATATTACAATCGGAATATCTTTGATAGGGGGAGAGAGAGAGGTAATGGAAGTAAAAGAAATCTTACAATTAAAATATTTTAGAGAGAGAGAGAGTGAGGAGAGGAGAGAGAGAGAGAGAGATCCATTTCATGGACAAAGTAAAAAGAGTTTTAGGCCAAGAGAGTGGTTTCTCACGTAACGGAACGACTTCATGTTCCAGTAGAAAGGTGACCTAAAAACAAGGGAATTGACGTATATCAAACAGAATCGATGTATAAAACAAGCTAAAAGATATTCTACTTCCGTGGCAGTAGAATGTACATTTATTCCCTCGAGTAAAACCCCAACTAAACATAATTTAAAAGATCTCAAATTTTAATGATGTAACTTATTCAATCCATAAATTAATCTCAATTAATAAATTTATTAATTACACCCTCTATGCACTTGAAAAAAATAAGGATACAGTTTGTATAGAGCTTACGCTCTAAACAATCAAATTAAAGCCTACCTTCAAATAGTGAAAAATGTGATTTCAATATTGGAAATCATTGTGATAGACTTAAAATATATTTTTATATTTATTTATAAAGTTTAAAGCTTCAAAAATAGTATAGATCGACAGATCTGTGAAAACTTACTAATCTTGAAAATTAACAGTCCAAAACAGCATTACAAAATACACTATTTCCAAAACTTGAAATCCATTTTTTTCTCATGTCCATGCATCTCGATGCCGAGATGATCAATTTGAAGATATTTAGGCATCAAAACAACCTCTTCTAGTGAAATTTTTGAGGTAAGCTCAAATTTGATTGTTTAGAGCTTGAGCTCTATATAAACTTTTTCTAAAAAATAATCTCTCAAAATTGAATAGAGACCCTCCAATTTTTTGATACTGAGATCTAAGAGTTGGAAAAACTCAAATTTCGCTATCTTTTTTTTTTTGAAAAGAATCACCTACTAATTCTAAAGTAGTTCCCAAAATTTCAGATTGATAGGGCTGCAGCAGTCCAAAAATAAGAAAAGCTACACCTCAAAACTCATAAAAATTGCTTCGGTCTTGACATTATATCTATCATTATATTTGTAAAAAGAATTAGAATTTCAAACCCTAAAACATGTATATTATAAAAAATTATCTGGACCGCTCATTTCACCCTAAAAGTATAAATCGAAAAGATCTTTACCATTTTTAAAAATTTTAGTTTCATTAAAAATCGATTTTAATGCCATCACACATATTTGGGAGGGCCAAAGTACTTCGGGAGCAAAATGTCTTTAATTTGTTTTGATAAAACCTATACCTTATCGAAACAGCATTGGACATAAATTTGAGGCACCCAATTGTCCCAAAGGCAAAACCTGGTTAATGATTTCGTTGAAAATTAATCGGTGGACCTGCGCCTTATTTATTTGGACAGGAGAGGAACAGGCAATAAGCACAAGGCAGCCAACCCAAAGCAAGGGTGGGGGGTGCTACGGCGTGGACCACATTCCCTTGCACTCTAGAGCGAGAAAGATAGATGGACCACATTCTAGAGAGAGAAAGAGAGATGATGGGATGGAAAGGACAAAAGGCACGGACGCGTGGAAGGGAGGGATTCTTAAAATGGGAAAACACATCACGTTCTCCATTTTCACGCATTTGGAAACACTGGCTTCTGGTCTCCAAATGGTTGACGTTCTCTCTCTAAAATGAATGACCCTTCGCCATGAGGAGAGAGATAAATCTCTACGCCATCCACAGAGAAAGAAAGAGAGAGATCCTATCAATTTTGCCTGCAAATGACCCTTTCCTTTCACCTCTCTGTTGCAGTTTCTAGGGAGAGAAAGACTTCCTTTCACCTCCGTGGTGCAGGTGCAGTTGGTAGAGAGAGAGAACCTGTCTAAATCCCATACAATACTTGAACACTCCTCTCTTCCCTTCACTGCCCTGGTGCAGTTGAGAGAGATGGGTAGAGGGAAGATAGAGATAAAGAGGATAGAGAACCCAACAAACAGGCAGGTCACCTACTCGAAGAGAAGAGGGGGAATCATCAAGAAGGCGAAGGAGCTCACAGTCCTCTGCGATGCTGAGGTCTCCCTTATAATGTTCTCCAGCACTGGCAAGTTCTCCGAGTATTGCAGCCCTTCTACAAGGTAATTCTCTTTCCTCTCTCTCTCTCCCTCTATAAAGTTTTTTGCAGAATCCACTTCCTTTCCCACATTTCTGACTCTGCTTTTCTGGTCTCTCTCTCCCTCACGCATCTGTTTGAAGCACGAAGAAGATTTACGATCGATACCAGCAAGTCTCAGAAACCAACTTATGGGACACCCACTATGAGGAAAGTTTAACAACTTTAATTTCTCTCTCTTCAGCCAAATTTAATTACGACACAAAAGGTTCGATTTTTTCTATCTCCTCAAGCATTTTGAAGATGGGTTTTTTCTGGTGTTGCAGAAGATGCAAAGGGACTTGGGCAATCTCAAGGAGGAGAGTAACCGGCTTCGGAAACTTATAAGGTGCACTTTAGTTGTAGTTTCATCTTGATTTCATTCAATCTATAATGTGTTGTTGCATCATAATAGGTTTTGTGCTCCAGGCAAAAGATGGGGGAAGATATTAATGAATTGAAATATAAAGAGCTGCGTGATCTTGAGCAAAATCTTGAGGAATGGGTGAAACGCATCAGAGATAAGAAGGTGATTTTCAATTCTTTGTTCTTTCGTTTTCCTTAACAGTCTATTCAAGTTAATAATCCTTGATTTTTTATTTCATTAGCATTAATAATCTCCATTGCATTCTTTTGTTACAGAACCATTTGGTGACAAACCAAACTGAAACATGTAAAAAAAGGGTAAGGAATTATATAGAAAATAAGAGCTATATTCGCATATTACCAAAGTTATATTGATATTAAATTAAAACCAGACTTTATTTCAGATAAAGAATTTGGAGGAGCAAAACAAAATGATGAGGCATATGATGGTGAGACCCCTGATTTGAGCTTGGGTTCTAAGTTTTTAGGGAAGGCACTTTAGATGGGCTTTTGACTGATAAAAATTCATCTTTATTCCATTTTCCACTGATTCTTGAAACAGGAAGAAGATGAAGCAGAACGAGGCTTAGAGGATGATGGAGATTATGAATCGCAACTCGCTCTCGGGGTGAGAAACACTCACTTATTCGCGTATCGAATGAGGCCCGCTGAAGGGAACATACATGACAGAGGATATGGTCTCAATGACTTGCGACTGGGTTAAAGCCATTCATATATTTAAGACCAGTATGGTTTTATAAATTACTATTTTAGCATCTCCATTCCTATATGTGTAAGACATCAACAACTTTAAATAATTTAGGCTGGAGTGTTCTTATTAGACTCAACAAGGAAGAGCCCTTTATGTAGTTTTGCTTGCACTAGATATTTGAATGAGATTAATCATAAATTTCTTAGTTGATTGCTGAAATGGTGCTTTAGCAATTATGAAATGTCATGGTGTTTGCTATAAATGTTTTGGATAGAAAATGTTTTGGAAATGTGAATAGACTAGAATTGAAGTTTCAGGAACTAAATAGAGTATGAAAGTTGGTACGAGTATAAATAGAAAGTCGAAATTTAATCTCATAGGTCTGAGATATGCATGAGTTCACATGCTATTCAATGCATGCTCATTTTTTCTGCTTAGATGGTCCAGGTCCCCTTCAAAGCCTTGATGCCCATGAAAAATCTTATATAAGTTGTAGAATTAGTTAGGAATCATCTTTTATAATATCTATTAGTGTATGCACAGTATTTTCCCTGAAGGTTGGAAATTTTTTTTTTTTCCTTGTTAATGTGTAGCATTAGAGTATAATTGCAATGGGAACTTGGGGCTTCATTCATAACAGATTTGGTATAAATCAATGAACCGCAATTCACTACTGCAAAATTTCATTGAAAGGCCCATTATTTGATTTCAAAGAAATTGCCCTCCTAAGTTTAGGAACTTGTAAAGTTCTCTGGTTTTCATTTTTCAACTTACAGAAGAAACTAGCGTTTATAAGGTCAGGTTGGTAACTGTTTTAAGCCAAGCTTGAGAAATTCTTTAAAATTCATCAAAAGGATAGATAAAGTAGAGATAATATGGCTTGAAACCGTAGCTGAGTCCAAGGAATTAGACATGACTCGAAGCTTTGAGGATATTCATGTGGGGCAAATACTATGATCAAGAACTTGATCATTTCTATTTAACTATAGAAAAAGTTCATATAAGGTTGCAACCTTAAAATGGAGAATTAAAGGAGCACCTAAAAAATCCATCATACAGAGTTTTTTGGATGTTGTAAAACCCTCTAATTGATCATGTCGACATTGGGATGTATGAATATGAAGAAAAAAAGATTTCGAGTCCGTGAAATAGTGCATCTTGGAACACATTTATCTGGACCGTCCATTTTCAAGATTTTTATGTGTTTATAGATCTGCTTCATTTGAATCATTTTTAAAGTTTAAATGCCAGTTTGGATGTATCCAAAATTGGAATATTTTTGGATTGCAATCCAAAAGTCTTGTGAAACCGACTTTGTGCCGTTTGGATTACTACACGATTTTGCTAGATTTTTAGATTGAAAGAAAACATACTACCGTGTCAAGGCAAAAGTTATCATTCAAAAAAATTCAAGCTAGACTTGAATTTTTCTGATAAAAGTGCGGCCTTTTCTCACCCCGTGCAAACTGCACACCCAGCTTTCGCGTTATTTGCCCATGACCCAACTCTCTTGTGCTCTGTCTCTCATTGCCAACCAAAAACCCAACTCTCTCTAGCACCCTGCTACCCAACTCTCTCGCTTTCTCTCTCTAAGAAGCTCCTATGGTGTTGCTAATCGTTAAGTGACACCAAGCATTTGTATCGACTTGAGTCCATGATTGATTCAAGGTCTCCATCTTTTGACAGGCTTGTTCAATAGCTCTTTTGGTTCAACCTCCATATCTCCTTCGGTTAATAATTAGAGTCCACATTTCCTCACAATCCGAAGCCATGAAAGCAGAAACCTTAGTCTTTTAGCAAAAAAAAAAAGTATTTTGCAGAGAACCCCTGTGTTCATAAAAAATAACACAAAACCCAAATTTGCAGAGATGGACAAGTTCTCGTAGAAAACCCTAGGGTTCATCAGAATCAATGAAAACCCTACAATTGGAGCGAGGTTAAGCTTAAAACCTGAACCAAAATGTGCAGAGAGACAAAAGAGATCAAGAGAGGTAAGAGGGAAGGAGAGAGAGACCATTTGGTGAGGCGAGGGATTTGTGACGGAGTAATACAAATCTATAGTTGGGGCTAAAATAAAATACTTGTGTAACCCCCAAACGACTTTATAAGAATACAAAAAAGGCTTTGTAATTTTTTCAATTGTCATTTGACAAACTTGAAATTTTTATGAATAACAAATTCTTTTTATTTGACATCCAAACTGGCCCTTAAATTTTATAATTAGCGATAAAAATAGATTCTCAAGTCCTCCTAAGAATTTTTCATATCAAAATTACGTTTATGATCAAATTTAGATGTGCGTGTTAATTGGATTGTTTAAGGTTGCAACCAGCGTTTTAAAAAACGCCGAGTCGAACCGGACTCGCCCGGTTCGACTCGGAAATAGTGAAAAAGGAACCGGATCGCCCAAAAATCGGAAATCGTCCGGTTCTAGAGAGAACCGGACGATTCTGTACAGTGAATCGCCGATTCACTGTACGGAATCGCGCGAGTCCGAACAGTGAATCGGCGATTCCGTACGGAATTTTTTTTTTTTTTTTTTTTTTTTTTTTTTTTTTTTTTTTTTTTTTTTTTTTTTTTTTTTTTTTTTTTTTTTTGTAATCCATGATAGATTTTTTTGTAATCCATGATCGAATTTTTTGGTTTTTTGTAACCCATAATAGAATTTTTTGTAATCCATGATCGAAATGTTTGTTTTCTTTTCTTGTAATCCATGATCGATTTTTTTGTTTTTTTTTTTTTTTTTTGTAACCCATGATAGAATTTTTTTTAATCCATGATTGAATGTTTTGTAATATATGATCGAAATGTTTGTTTTTTTTTTGTAATCCATGATCGAAATGTTTGTTTGTTTTTTTTTAATCCATGATTGAATTTTTTGTAACCCATGATAGAGTTTTTTGTAATCCATGATTGAATTTTTCGTAATCCATGATCAAA
Organism: Amborella trichopoda; assembly: GCF_054954075.1. Classification (NCBI taxonomy): domain Eukaryota; kingdom Viridiplantae; phylum Streptophyta; class Magnoliopsida; order Amborellales; family Amborellaceae; genus Amborella; species Amborella trichopoda. The sequence continues at coordinate 11,016,234 of NC_142344.1, read as the reverse complement.
CTATTTTTTTCTTTTTTTGTAATCCACGATTGAATTTTTTGTTTTTTTTGTTTGTTTTTTTTTGTAATCCATGATCGAATTTTATGTAATCCATGATCGAATTTTATGTAATCCATGATCAAATTTTATGTAATCCATGATCGAATTTTATGTAATCCATGATTGAATTTTTTGAAAATTTGTGATTTTTTTTGTTTAATCCATGATCGAATTTTTTTTTGTAATCCATGATAGAATTTTTTGAAAATTTGTGATTTTGTTTTTAATCCATGATCGATTTTTTTGAAAATTTGTTTTTTTTTTTTTTTAATCCATATTATTCAAAGAGAAAACGAGAGAGATGATGATTCTGAAGCCACCCTATCCCAGCCATATTATTCACATATCGAGTCCCAACAGCAACAGTGTAGGGATGAGCACGAAATACTGTAAATTAAATGCTGAATGGCGGTTCATGCAGGGAAAGAACATATCAATATTCGCATATTCATTCAAAACATGAAAATTCTTAATGGAGTACCCTCATTTTTTATTGAATTCCTAAAAACCAATATTTATAATGAATTTTAATAATTTTTTCGGATTTTTTTGAAGCTTTATTCTGACCGATTCACCCGATTCCGATCCGGATCGCCGATTCGCCGATCCGGATCGGTTTTTGAAAAGCCCGATCCGGGTCACCGATCCGGTTTTTAAACCATTGGTTGCAACCTCATGCAAACCAAGTATTTGAGTTCAATGACTATTTATCAGATCAACCTTATCAACTTGCATACATTAGGAAGGCATGAAGGTCATTGAAGCATCCACTGCAAAACAAGCATCCAATCAAAGATAAAAAAATCAATCTTGAAGGGTGAGAAATCTGAGTGCGTGAGTATTGAGCAAAAGGCAGACTAAGGAGTAGGTTTTACATTGTTGGTAAATGAGACCAAACATGCTGGCACAAAGAGGACTAGAAGGAGGAAATTGTGGAGTAAAGGAATCAAAATAACAAAATATTCTTTTAATTTTACTGAAAATTATATTCCTTTCAATGCAAAATTTATGAAATTCTTGATTGTGTGAATGCATATATAAAAAGAACATTGTCTCTAAATATCCAAGTGATATTTTTAAAATTGCTTAGATGTTATTATTTGAAATTATATTGATCGAAATAAAATGGTAATTTGGAATTATGGGTTGTAGTTATTGCACCAAACAATATTTACATGTGTGGCCTATGTGGAAATTCTTTAAGACATAACTGGCCTTCTATTAACAGGAGATTAGTGCTTCATTTGTCTATATATAAGCCATCAATCAGATGCCTAATTCTCAAAGGCAAAACAAGTCATGAAGATGAAGGAAATAATATACATTCTTAAGATATGGGTAGACAAAAAAAATACATTCTTAAGATACGAAAAAAAAAAAATGGAGTCATTGACAGCATTTAATATTGAAGTCATGCTAAATATAGGTGTTCATTGAAAAAATAAAGGAAAAGAAATAATGAACAAATGAAAAAGAAGCTCAAGATAATGAAGGTAAAAAAAGGGAGTCTAAGGCACCCGTTCAGAAGAGCAAGTTTTCACCCATGCTTTGGAGGGAAGTAATTCATCTCAAAGACTACCACATATGATTCATTTAGTAATCCATAGTCTGGAGAATGATAATGAAGTTCTTAGTGTACTTTGTCTTGGGGGATTTGTACCAATTAGTTTGGAGAAGCATGCCAAGACGAAGATTTATATTCAAATAAGCCATGCCTGAAGAAATCTAAGTGCTTGGAAGGAATGATACATATTTACGTCACTACCACAAGGAAAGAAAGCCTTCAGACTTTGTCTTACAAGAAGAACTCCAATGAAGAGACTTGAATATATAAATAATGTTTTGTGTTGTATCTGTTTAACTTTATTTATTTTAGTTTCAAAACAATTTTTTTTGGAATATGGACTATATTTTTGGTCCGCCTTTTTGTGGACCACGATTTTATCGTGGTCCTTGCGGTCCACTTCTTCTTTTGGTCATCAGTTTATAAGGTGGTTAACCTTTTATTTTTTCGTTTGTGATTTTTTTTTTGGCCTACATTGTATGGTTGACGTAGATGAGAAGCGGACACATATGGTGATGATGAGCCATCTTTCATCTACATCCCATAAATGGCCCTTTTTTCGGTTAACCAGGAGTTTTTTGAAAATTTGAAAAATTATTGATGCTTTTCCTTAGAAAATATGATGTTTTCATATGATGCTCAACATTTGTGAGCCCATTCATATTTCATGACGGTCTTTCATGAATATGAATGGGCTCTTTCATTAAAATGAATGGTGTACAATGAGCATGTCGAAAATTAGGATACGGTTGCTATGAGTCCTTGTAGAAATGAGTCTCTTAAAAATCTTTTCTTAAAATTCTATTTTTGAGTTGGACTTTTGGACCCTATTTTTATGGATATATAATCTCTAATATGGAGATTATGAATATGAAGAATAAATAAATTTTAAAAATAAGAAATAATAATTTCATGAAGAAAGTAAGTGGATCATTAGTTTCAACTGTTTTTAGATGGATTGCCAATTTGCATCCTATCTTTAAGATGGATGCTTCATACCTCAGGGGATACAAATGTAGAAATACTTTCCCTGACGTATGGAACAATTTACCCAAAAATTATCCTTTTGGATGGCTGCCATACTTTCTTTTATTTACTTTTGATGCTTCTCTTTATGAAATGAAAATGCCCAAGTTACCCGGAGCTGACGTTTACTTTGATTGTTTGGAGCCTCCGCTCTATATAACTGCATCCATAATAAAATTTAAATTTAAAAAATAGTATAGATCGAGTAGAACTATAAATACTTGAGAATCCCGAAAATTGATGGTCAATACTTGAAAACTTGTGTTTTTCTTATGTTCATACATCTTAATGTTGAGATAATCGAATTGAGGGTTTTTCAGCATCGAAACAACCTCCTTTTCAATGAATTTTTTGAGGTGCATCTTAATTTGATTATTTAGAGCCTCGCACTAATATAAATTTTTTTCTTATTTAAAATATTGTTTTGAAACCTAGTGATTTTTTATCTAGATTATCAATTCAGATAGGAATCGGTCATGACCAACCTAGTTTTGGGATGATATGGGCCCGATTAGCCCCCTAAAACGCACTTTATATTTTCTTTTTCTTTTTGTTTTTCTTTTTCTTTTTAAACTTATCTAATAATTTTTTAGGCCCCCACCTCATAAATTGCTCTTTTTAATTTTTATTATATTTGATTTATTTTTTATATTTTTTTAGATTACCAATTTGGACCGATCCAAACCTCATCCAAATCACTGATCCAACTATCGGACATGGATTTATGGGTGAACAATCCACCCCACATATCTGAATTTTGAAACACCGACTAGAAATTTGAGAATACGATGCACGTATCATCCCAACCATATGACACATGTCAATTTCTAGAGTTCTATCTTCAATGGATGGCGTAGAGCGATTCTTCTACTTAACTATGCTAAGTACACTAAAGTGCAAAAAAAGCTCATCTCCGCAATCCATCATCCCGTAATCACAGTAAAGATAGAGATGTATCACGCTGTATGTGTGCAACATATTTCTTTTTATGAATCCCAACAGGTGGACCGTGTTGTTTCTTCAAAGGTTTGTTGGATCCACCCTATGAAATAGTAGGGCCACCCATAATCGCAACCTTACTAAACTTATAGAATTTAATGTCTAACTGGCATTTACCGGCAATGCATAGGGGCAGCTTTTTACGGGTTTTCTCTTTTAGACAGTCGTTTACCCGTAATAATAATAAAACTTAATACGTCACATTGTGGCACCCTACCATTCCAACCACGAGCCAATTCTTAGCATTTGGGAAATTTTAACTACCTAGCCTCGAGATCATTCTTAGCATTTGGGTAATTTCGAACATGTGCTAGTCAACTCAACCATTTCATGTAAGAAAGAAGTAAGTCAGCTTTATTTTTTTTCCTTCTTGAGACAACTTTTTTTTTTTTTCTCTCTCTAAACACACTTCAAGGATTTGAACTCATGATGGGTGGCAATGGTCCAGGACCCGACCCAAGACCTGAGGGGTGGGTAAACCTGATCTAGGTCTGGTTATTGGTCAAATAATTGGCCCCAGTGGGTCGGGTCTGATTATGGGTCAAAAAATTGAACCCAATGGATCAGGTCTAGTTATGGGTAAAAACATTAGACCTTTTTTTAGGTTTCAATATAAAAAATATATTTAATTATAGTTAAATGCATAGATGTTTTAATTTTTGAGTTGAGTCTGGGTCCGGGTCCAACCCTATATTTTAAGGTCTAGGTCTAGTTAGGTCTAGGTCTAAGTATGGGTCTGGATCCCATTTCATTTTTTTGGGTAGGGGTCTGATGGAGCGTTAACTGAAAGTGGATACAAAGACTAGAGCAAATTTTTAAGCCGAAAAACAAAGCAAAATGGACACCTTCAACAAACTACTTGCTAAAAACCAAGCTAAGTGAATAAGTTACAATCCTTTTACATAAAAATTACAACCATTTCTAGCCTTGTATAACCACTAAAAATAAACTCAAATACCAATCCCTTATGGGGCAATTACATATAAAGCCTTATGGGGCAATTACATATAAAGCAAGACTAGCTTATGAATTACACTTTCATAGCACAAATTACATAAATTATGTCCTAAAGATTAAATACATCATGTAACTAATCTAAACAAAATTCTAAAGAATAAAATTAGCTAAACACGAATTAGAATGCCAAATTAAAACAGGGAAGCCATGTTTCGAACCCTTTATGCCGGGGCCACGCAATCGGGTCCTATAAGGACTTAATTTTGTCCCTTCGGATTGTACAAAAGTGGTTCAATCTCACAAGAGTATCTCATCCAAATGGAAAGAAATTACATACCTTAAAATCACTCTTAAGATCTCAACACACTGGCATTATCATCTAAAACAGAATGCAAAATCTTTGAATCGAATCAGATAAAGAACAAGAGAGTTATGACCAAACTACACATGGTGGTCCCTCGGACCACCAAAACAATCTTGTATGAAAAGATTATGAACCCCCATAGGTAAAAAGGTGATGAAATAGTTCTAAAAATGGAGTGACACTTTGAGACTAAATTATTTGATGGGTTTGAAGCAAAGTAATTAAAGGATACTATGCATGATCATAAATTCCCATACATATAAGCTATAACTCATGAAAGACCACACTATGAATAAGTATAATGAAAAAGATGATCAAATGATGATTATAAGATCAATGAAACTTTTTTAAATTCAAAATTCAAAATTTCAGCAAGTATAGATGCCAAGGATATGATCTTATGAGAAAATAAAATTCAATGAAGTTTACCATGATAAATGCACATTATGGATTTAAGCATAAGAAATGAAGACCACCATCAAGATCACCATGAATGGAACTCTAAAAGCTCTCTCTCTTCAATTTTCTCTCACAAAACCTTAGAAGAAGGAGGGGAGCAATAATTTTTCAAAATGGTTCAAGAGTTGAGATAGTTAGGGTTTGAGATCTCATAATGTGCTTTTATACATGGGTGTAACTTTGGATTCAATCAATACCCTTGATGCACTAATCCAAAGGCACATGAGAGGCTAATGTACCTAGCCACCCATCCTCATCCAACCACTAGGATGAAGGGATATGATTTCACACTATTATCACTCACCCTAACCATTTTGTCATTGGCCCATGGTTTTGTCATTGGCCCATAGTTTTGTTCCAATTGTATCCAATATGGCCTTAGAGTAGATTACCACAAAGGCTAAAGGGTAAAAAAGTAATTGGTAAAGCTAATACATGTGGAGATATTCTTCTTTATCAAAGCCAATCCCTTTGTAGATCTAAAATTTCAAACCAATCAATTTAAAGATAATGTCCCATTCACACATGTGTGTGAAGATATTTTTCAACTCAAATTTGAAAATACATTTTCTCTTTAATGACAAATAAATTAATTAATTAAACTTCACATATACCATGCATGACCCATGCGTCAGTTAATTAAGACATGTGATAAAAAGGGGGCTTTAATTTATAACATTATATAACAAAATATAACAAGACACCATAACACAACCCCTTATAAAACAAGCAATCAAATGCCAATCTAGTCCCCCGCCTAGGGATCAGTGCCCAGCTGGGCGGTGATCCTAGAGTGAGGTGTGGGGTTCCATGTGGCAGCCCAACGGCCACTCGGACGCCACGTTGCACTACCAGGTCAGGACTAAAGTGAAATTTGAGCTAAACAATATGAAAACCGCTATTTTTTTAGCAAACAAAATTCCAAAAAATTGTTTAAAATTCACAAAAAATATTTAAAGTATTTTTGAATAATTATTAGGTTTTTCTCATCATTACAAAATTGGACAAAAGGTATAGTGAGATCTCAGGCTAAGAACTATAGGTATCAGAATACTCCATTGGTGATATTCTGTCGAGTCTCAGATCGACCCAATAGACCTATGTTACACAGTCTCAATCAGGGACACATAATTGGCCATATCAAAGCCGCTGAGCCAGAACTTCCGATCATTTGGCTCTCAATGGATTACAGGTGTACCCCTGTAGGACATAATCCAACTCAATTACAGGGATCCTCTCAAAGCACATGTGTACTGGCTCTTCCAAAATTGGATAAACATTTGGAAGAGTGGCTTCCCGTATGAAATGAAAATGCACATGTTATGTAATGATCTCATGTCAGGATACAGACTTATGTCCCATAAGTTTTGACCATTCCATACAGGGAATACTCAATAAGTACTTAGGTTATATTTTTCTCATTTGGATTCTCCAAGCCTTGGCCGATTGCAGCTAAATATGAGGATAACCTATAAAATCCTGACTAGGAGGTGACCCTCATGCCTCATTGAGAAATTGTTTTCTCAACAAGTGAACTCTCGATGCCTCATGAGTACTTGGGGTAAAAGAATCTGGGCTCCATTTCGCAAGATGTCAATATTTCAATCGCTCACACTGAATGAAAGACTACTGGAATTTAGGTCTTGATAGGCCATATTTCCAACATTCTCTCACTTGGCCTTTTGAGGTCTGAATTCGTATATCTCTCTCTCATTATCGTTCACACTAAATCAAATCATGCATACTTATCCATGGATTTATCATACATAAGCAATAGACAAAGTAATAACAACTATGTCAACCTCCTTAAACCCATCCCATGCACATGCTTCATAAAATCATTTTCCCCCAATCCGTTGGTTAATGGATCTGCATGCATAGCCTCATATGGCTTGTAACTAAATTCTACTGCACCAGCTGTTATCTCCTCTCTTACTCTATGATATTGAGCTTTAATGTGTCTTGACTTGCTGTGGAACCTTGGTTCAACTGCCACTGCTATTGCAGCTTGATTGTCACACATGATTCTAATAGTTCCATGTTTTAGAGGGTTGAAGTTAAGATGATTCAAGAACTTCTTAATCCAAATGGCTCCTAAAGTTGCGGAACTTAAAGCCATATACTCGCCTTCCATGGTAAATAGGGCTATAGTGTTTTGCTTCTTGGTGAGCCAAGAAATGACACCACCCCCATAAAGAAATAGATAACCCGAAGTGGATCTTGAGTTATCCAGGTCTCCTTGATAGTCGAAGTCTGTGTATCCCAAAACTTTAAGCTTACTTACACTGCCATACGTTAATCCACAATCAAATGTTCCTTTCAAATACGTCATGATTCTTTTCATGGCTTTCCAATGTTCTAATCCAAAATCACTTTGGAATAGATTAATCAAGCTTTGAGCAAAAACTAGATCGGCTCTAATTTCCATGGTTAAATACATCTACGACACTCCGATACAGGATCTTTTCCATCTCATTTCTCTCAAGATCATTGTTTGGTTTCATATTGACATTTAATTTTCCTCTCCTTTCCATAAGTGTATTTATAGGCTTGGATTCACTCATACCAAATCTCTCAAACTTTCTTGCAATATGTAGATTGAGATAATTGATTAATGCGAGTTGTTCTATCTCTTATAATAAGAATCCCTAACACATATGAAGCCTGTCCCATATCTTTCATATCAAAATTATTTGATAGCATTGCCTTTGTGTCCCTTATATGGTCTAGGGTGCTACTAGCTATTAGAATGCCATCCACATATAAAGTCATGAAAGTAATGTTAGTCTCATTGGTCTTATGGTATACACAATGGTCATCCTAATTTGGTTTGAATCCATATCTAATCAGGGTTTGGTGGAACTTGATGAACCATATTCTTGAAGCTTGTTTGAGATCATAAAGTGATTTGTGAAGTTTGTACATGAACTTTTCCTTTCCTTTCACAACAAAACCTTTGGGTTGGTTCGTGTATGTATCCTCTTCTAGGTCACCATTTAAGAAGGCGGTTTTTACATCCATTTGATGCAATTCTAAATCATGGTAGGCTGCTATGGATATGATCATCCTAATTGAAGGCATTTTGGCAACAAGTGAGTAGGTGTCAAAATAATCTACCTTTTCTTTTTGAGTAAAACCTTTTGCTACAAGTCTTGCCTTGTATATTTCAACACGCCCTTCGGAGTAAAGTTTCCTTTTGAATATCCACGTACATCCAATGGATCTAAGGTTAGATGGTAATCAGACTAACTCCCATACATGGTTCATTATGATTGAATTTATCTCATCTTGCATTGCTTCCTTCCATAACTTATTATCCGAATAAGACATAGCATGTAGGTAAGATAAGGTTCATCATCCGGTTCTTCACTAATTCCCTCATAGTCCTCCCTAAGGTAAGTGAAACAAGTAGGTGGTCTCTTTCTTTTCTCACTTCGCCTAAGTGGGATGGTTTCAATTTCTTTGTTAGGTTGAAGCTCATAGAAGTCTACTCTTTTTTGGGTTGATTCTCTCTCAAGGAATTCTTCTTTAAGGAAATGAGCATTAAGGTTTTCAATCACATTACAATTCAAGAGGTTATAAAACCTAAAACCCTTCCCATGACTTGGGTATCATATGAAAACACATTTTATGGTTTTAGGATCAAGTTTAGACCTATTTTTTGATGGTATGAAAACATGGGCTGAACATCCTCAAACCTTGAGGTACTTTATTGAGGGAGGTCGGCCTATGAAGAGTTGGTAGGGAGTTGATTAAATTGCTTTGATGGGAGTCCGATTAAGGACATATGTGGCCGTTAGAATCACCTTCCCCCAAAACTCTAATCCAAGATTAGCGGTACTCATCATACTTCGCACCATCTCAACTAGGGTCATATTCTTTCTCTCGGCAACCCCATTTTGTTCGACTGAGTAAACCCCATTTTGATAGGCTAAGTAAACCCCATTTTGTTTGGGTGAGTAAGGCATGGTGGTTTGGTGGACAATCCCATATTGGACATAAAGATCTTGGAAGGCTTGAGAGGTGTATTCTCCACCCCTATCTGATCTAAGGTTTTTGATGGTTCGACCTAGTTGGTTTTCAACTTCCACTTTATATTGTTGAAATTTGGTTCTGGCCTCACGTTTGTTTATCATGAGATAGGTGGGACCAAAACGGGAATGATCATTAATGAATGTTATGAAGTACCTCATGTGCCCCATGGTAGGCAAACTCATAGGTCCACACACATCCGAGTGGATTAGTTCTAAAAGACTAGAGTACCCTTTTGACCTTTTAGTGGGACTTCTTTACCATCTTTTGTTTAAGGCAACCCTGACATCTTTTATGAGAATCGATATCCATTTTATCAAGCAATCATTTTTTCATCATAATATGCATTCTCGATGGATTAATGTGACTTAACCTTAAATGTCATACAGTAAAATTTTGTAAATCATCACCCATGTAAGCAAACTCCTTTTTCATTTTCATTTCATAAAGCGTTTGAACCAAGTGGGCTACAAAAACAAGGTCTCCATTAATAGAGCCATCATGCACATAGACCTTTTCCTCCTTGAATAAGAGCACAAACCCGGCTTTACTCATCTTGGAAACTGAGATGAGGTTCTTCCTCATCCCGGGTGCACAGAGGGTGTCCTTACGCATGAGAGTCTCACCATTAGTGAGCTCTAACACATAGTCCCATTTTTCTAAGACCTTTTCCATTTGATTTCCACCCATATAAAGATTATGAATACTGGGTTTGACATCATAAAATCTTCTAAAGCCCTTCATAGAATTTTTCACATGGATAATAGCCCCCGAGTCAAGAACCGACACATGCGCCCTCTCATTGGCAATCAATGTCTCATGGACCACGCAAACTCTCTCTTTCCTTGGTCTTCCATCGGCATTAGGTTGAGGTTTACCGATATTGGGTTTAGGAGCAAAATGAAGGTTTTGTAGAGGAGGAGGATACCTACAAAACTTTTGGGTATGTCCGTATTTCTTGTATTTAAAGCATTGCACCTTCAAATAATCTTGGCTTGAGGGCCAAACCAACCTCCCACCTACCATCATAGGTGTGGGTGGTAGTTTAGGCCTAAAAGGCATGGGGCTAGCATGGTTTGATGGGTAGGCATGAGTTTTAAGAGGGTAATGGCTAAATGGATAAGGAGAGTAGGATTTTCCCTTTTGCTTCCCTTTCCTTTCCATTTGCCTTTTCCCTTTCTTTTCATGTTCTTAGCATTATTACTCCCACTCATTCCCACATTACATGTATTCACCATAGAAGAGTTAGGAAGAGAAGATGAAATAAGAGTAATGAGTAAGGGAGTAGAAGAAGATGAGGGTTGGTGAGATTTGGACTATGAAAGATGGTCCATCCATTGCCATCCTTCTTTGCTCTTCCCCTTCCATGAAAAATGCAATATCCTCCACTATTGGAGGCGCATCTTTGGGCATCAAATTGGCCACAAAGGTCTCTCATGAGGGAGAGATCAAAAGCACAAACATCATCTTTTGCATCACCTCATCATATGAGTAACCGACTCTCTCACTCTCTCTTATACAACTCTTGAACTCTCTCAAATGATCACCTACTTTGGTGTGATCATCCATTTTGCAACACATGAGATTCTTTATTCTAATTATCCTTTGAACTTCATTCGGTGTGTTGTATTTATTTTTCATGCTCTCCATAATATCTTTGACACATATGGAATTCTTATACTCCTTAACAAAGGAATCACTCATGGTTGCAAAAGTAATATTCATGGTACTTTGGTTTTTGTTATGCCATGTCTCATATGCATCCTTAACAACTTGAGGAGCATTGATTGCGGGCCTATTAGGTGGTCTAGAAGTCAATAATGGCAATAGACCATAGTCATAAAACACATAGCCAATTTTCCTTCTCCATTCGGTGACGTTGGTTCCATTGAACCTCTCATTCTTAAAGAATTCGATGAGTATTGAACGGGCTGCCATGGGTTCCTATTTGGCACTTTACAATCCCTCGAAAGACTCTTAAAGAGGCCATAAATGAGCCTAGCTCTGATACCAATTGATAGTAGATACAAAGACTAGAGTAAATTTCCAAGCCAAAAAATTGATAGTGGATACAAAGACTAGAGCAAATTTCCAAGCCAAAAAATTGATAATGGATACAAAGACTAGAGGAAATTTTAAAGCTAAAAAACAAGGCAAAATAGATACATTCAACAAGCCATTTGCTAAAATCCAAGCTAAGTGAATAAGTTACAATCCTATTACATAACAATTACAACCATTTCTATTCTTGTATAACCACTATAAATAAACTCAAATACCAACCCATTATGGGGCAAATACATATAAAGCAAGACTAGCTTATGAATTACACTTTCATAGCACAAATTACTTACCACTTTCATAACACAAATTACTTAAACTATGTCCCAAAGCTTAAGTACATCATGCAACTAATCTAAACAAAATTATAAAGAATAAAATCAGCTAAACAAGGAATTAGAATACCAAATTAAAATAAGAAAGCCATGTTTTGAACCCCTTGTGCCGGGGCCACACAATCGGTCCCAATAAGGACTTAATTTTGTCCCTTCGTATGGTACAAAAGTGGTTTAATCTCACAAAAGTATCTAATCCAAATGAGAAGAAATTACACACTTTAAAATCGCTTCTTAAGATCTCAACACACTGGAATTATCATCCAAAACAAAATGCAAAAGGTTTGCATCGAATCAGATAAAGAACAAGAGAGTTATGACCAAACTAAATAAGGTGGTCCAAGGGACCACCAAATCAGTCTTGTATGGAAAGATTATGAACCTCCATAGGTAAAAACGTTATGAAAAAGTTATGAAAATAGAGTGACACTCTGAGACTAATTATTTGATGGGTTTGAAGTAAAGTAATTAAAGTATACTATACATAATCATGGATTCTCATGCATATAGGCTATAACTCATGAAGGACCACACTATGAATAAATATGATGAAAAAGATGATCAAATGGGGATTCTAAGATCAATGAAACCTTTTTAAATTCAAAACGTCAGCAACTATAGATGCCAAGGATATGATCTTATGAGAAAATAAAATTCAATAGAGTTTACATTGATAAATGTACATTATGGATTTAAGCATAATAAATGAGGACCACCATCAAGATCACCATTAATGGAACTCTAAAAGCTTTATCTCTTCAATTTTCTCTCACAAAACCTTAGAAGAAGGAGGGAATTTTCCAAAATGGTTCAAGAGTTGAGATAGTTAGGGTTTGAGATCTCATAATGTGCTTTTATAACATGAGTGTAACTTTGGATTCAATCAATACCCTTGATGCACTAATCCAAAAGTACATGAGAGGCTAATGTACCTAGCCACCGATCTGTATCCAACTACTAGAATGAAGGGATGAGATTTCACACCATTATCACTCACCCTAACCCTAAGTTATGCTACTTTACCATTTTTGTCATTGGCCCATGTTTTTGTTCCAATTGTATCCAATATGGCCTTACAAAAATACCCTTAGTTTTTTTAGTAATGTAGTAGAGTAGACAACCACAAAGGCTAAAGGGCAACTCAAATCTGAAAATGCATTTTCTCTTTAATATCAAATAAATAAACGTCACACATGCTATGACCAGTGTGTGAGTTAATTAAGACATGTGATAAAAAGGGGGCCCTAATTGATAATATTATATAACAAAATATAACAAGACACCATAACACAACCCCTTATAAAACAAGCAATCAAATGCCAATCTAGTCCCCCGTAGAGATCAGTGCCTAGCTGGGCTGTGATCCTAGAGTGAGGTGTGGGGTGCCATGTGGCAGCCCTATGGCCACTCGAACGCCACATGGCACTACCAGGTCAGGATTAAAGTGGAATTTGAGCCAAACAATATGGAAACCCTTATTTTTTTAGAAAATAAAATTATGAAAAATTGTCTAAAATTCACAATAAATATTTAGAGTATTTTTGAACAATTATTATGTTTTTCTCATTATTATAAAATAGGGCAAAAGGTATAGTGAGATCTCAGGCAAATAACTATAGGTATCGGAGTACTCCATTGGGCTAGTCTCGAATGATGTTCTGTCGAGTCTCAGATCGACCCAATAAACATATGTTCCACAGTCGAAAGAAGGGACACATAATTGACCATATCAAATCCACGGAGCAAAAACTTCCGATCATTCGGCTCTCAATGGATTACAGGTGTACCCTTGTGGGACATGATCTAACTCAGTTACAGGGGTCCTCTCAAAGCACATGTGCACTGGCTCTTTCAAACCCAGATAATGCATTTGGAAGAGTGGCTTCCCGTACAAAATGAAAATGCACATGTCATGCAATGGTCTCTTGTCAAGATACGAACTTATGTTCCATAAGTCTTGACCATTTCATATAGGCGAATACTCAATAAGTACCCAGGTTCTATTTTTCTTATTTGGATTCTCCAAGCCCTGGCCGATTGCAGCTAAACATGAGACTAACCTATAAAATCCTGACTAGGAGCTGACCCTCACAGCTTCTTGAGAAATTGTTTTCTCAATACGTGAACTCTCAATGCTTTATGCGTACTCGGGGTAAATGAATCTAGGCTCCATTTCGCAAGACGCCAAGATTTCAATTTCTCAATCGCTCCCACTGAATGAGAGACTACTGAAATTTAGGCATTAATAGGCCATATTTCCAACATTAATTAGCGTTCGAACAATTAGTGGACAGACGTGTGACTTTTCAGTAACAATAGATCTACCTCAGGGGTCAACATTGAGTTCATACATCTTTCTTTTAATTATGGGCGACTTAACTAGGCACCTACAGGATGAGGAACCATGGTACATGTTGTTCGCAGTTGACATAGTTTTGATCGTTGAGACCCGAAACAACGTCAACACAAAGTTAAAGCTTTGGAGGGATGCCCTTGAATCTAAATGTTTAAAAGTAGCTGGACTAAGACATAGTATATAAAATACAATTTTAGTAATAATAAGAGTAGATACATAAAAGTAGTTAAGATTGATGGCCAAAACGTACAAAAAATGCTGCACTTTCGATATCTTGGGTTTATAATCTAGGAAACTGGAGAGATCGATGAAGATGTCACATACAAAATAAGAGCTGGATGGGCGAAGTAAAGATTTGCAACTGGAATTTTTTGTGATTATCGTATACCAACAAAGCTGAAGGGTAGGTTCTATAAAATATCTGTGAGACCAGCTTTGCTCTATAGGGCAGAATGTTGGGTAGATACAAAAAATATACACATAGAATGAGTGTAGTAGAGATGAAGATGTTGAGATGGATGAGTGGCAAGACAAGAAATGATAAAATTCAAAATGAATCCATTCAGGAAAATTCAAATGTGGCATCAATCTGCAATAAGATGAGAGAGAGTAGATTTCAGTGGGCTGGCCATGTATGGTGCAACACTTGTTTGGAGGTGCAAGTTAGTTCAAGTGGAAAGATTATAAAGGACAAGGGGTAGGCCCAAAAGGATGTAGTTAGAAGTAGTCCGAAAATATATGGCAACTTATTTGCTCATTGAGGGTATAATATTTAATAGAGCAGACTAGCAGATCATGATTCATATATCACCCCAAATAATTAGGAAAAAAGCTATGATAATGATGATGAGGATTTATCCTAAAAAGGAAAAGAAAAGAGGTATTAAGAAAAATCCATATTACCATAGATCAAATTAACGCAGTATTTTCTAGCCAAAATGGTGGTAATGCATTTTCCAGATTTCTTCAAGAAATAGCAGCAATGTATTTCCTAGGTTGCATCTAGATACTACCTTAATAGTAACAATCCATTTGTTGGTAATATATTACATCAGTAATATATTTCCAAGTACCCAAACGAACCCTAAGGGAAAGTACCTCCAACATTCAAATAGGCCATTTTGAGATGAAGAGAAATCATGCCGAGAGTATGCTTTTCTAAAACATGGGTTCTAAATGAAACATGAGTTCTAGATGAAAACCTTAGTGTTGGAAGGAACCGGGTCTTCTTTGTTACCCTGAGCCTGACAATGCCTAAGCTATAATTAATGACCTTTTGTTTTTAAATATAACTAATTCTTAGTTCATGGCAATCCCATTTCATAACTAGATGTGTAACTGGGCCAAAATCAGTCTTTAATACTAAGGTATGATAGGCCCTATTCATTTGATTTCTTTCATTCTGTTTTATAGCGGTACAAATGGGCTTGGTCAGCCCAGTGGGCATCGAAGACCCGACCCAATGTGAGCCAATTTTCGACCCCTTGCAAGTCTCGTTGGGCTTGGCTAGGCCTGAAATGAAGGCTCGTTCTTAACGGCCTGGTCCCAAGCCGCCAGCCCGTTTGCAGGGATCATATAAACAATGTTGATTGAAGTAGGACTGTAAGTTAATATTATTTATAGAAGGGTGTGGTTCGTATAAGGCATCCACATTAAACAATCCAACGAACGTGCATGTCTAAATTATACTAAAAGATGTAGTTTTGGTGCCGAAAAACTTTGTGATGGCCTAAAAAAATCTTTTCGTCCCTAATATGATATTTAAAGCTACGAAAATAGTGCAAATTGAGTAGACGTCAACACTTGAAAGCTTGAAATTTAGAAAATGATGTCATTTTAAAATTTCTTTGGGCTAAAAATATGAATTAAAAATGGGTAAAATTGTTCCAGAGGGTTAGAAAATATGATAGATAAAATTTGTATACCTTAAAATAAATTTTGAAACTCTGGGTCTATGGAGAAGTGAAACTTAAAACTAAGGTCTATAGAGATATTGTTCCAAAAATAAATAGTCTTTTTGTAGACGATGCCTATTTGTATGTCATAAGAAGGTTGAAATATGTATAAGTTAAGTTTGAATCTGAACGATTTTAATGCAGTCTTTCTTGTACAAGTTGATTTACTGTATTTTATATTCTCTTTATATGGGGATCAAAGCTCTTTGTTTTATTATTTATTTTATCTTTTATCATGAACAAGGATTGGGATGTTATGATTCAATTCAATAGTAACTTTTAAAAATATCAAACGTCAAATCCCTAGCCATGAAATTCTAGATTTTGAAATTATAATATACTAAATCGACTAGTAGTAATGGCATGCGACGGGCATGAGATGTAATGAATGAATCAAAACAACATCGTTTTCACTAAAAATTGAAATAATGATTGAATTCTTGAAAGGACATTGCTTATAGTCAATGGAATTTATAGAAAAAACTTATCTTTGTTGTATGATCCCAAAATCGTTCTCCTATATTTTGCATTTCACATTCAAGTTCCACATTTTTAGAGCATTTATTATATTTTAATTTTAATACATTATGTACGATGAACTAAGCTTAAATTTTGGGCATTCATACTTCTCACCAATACACATGTAAAAAATATAAAAATAATCGTTTACTGAAATAACAAGACCAAAATACCTTTACAAGTTTCATAAGTAATTTGGTATTTTTAAATATATATATATATATATATATATATATATATATATATATATATATATGAAAAGCCTTCCCAATGCCTATAGGAGAAAATGAATAGTGATTTTTGCCTACCCTCATCATCGTCCAAATTTCATTGCACGATCACGATTGTCCGGTAGTATTTTATTTTTAATTTTTTTTCTACAAATAAAAATGACTTGAAATTTGGAGGGTATTTACATCTTACTGATGTACATCTAATAAAAATATAAAAAATTTATATACGAAAAATAAATTAATCAAAATACCCCCAAAACATTTCGGGGGTAATTTGGTCAATTTTATTTATGTAAAATATTTTTTTATATTTTTCAAATATTCTCCTATTTTTTATAAATACACGCTCCAAATTTCAGGTCATTACGATTCGTAAAAATAAAATAAAAAATGAAACACTACTAGAGAATCGTGATCGTACGATGAACTTTGGACGGTGATGGAGATAGGAGAAATCACTGTTCATTTTCACCTATAGGTGTTGCGTAGTGTTATATATATATATATATATATATATATATATATATATATATATATATATATATATATATATATTATTTTAATAACCAGGCCAGATCTGAATCGGTCCACCTACATCGAGATCCAATCCAAATTACTATTTAAATGCAATATTTGAGTTCTGATCCAACTCGTCATATTCAAATCCTGGATCCATACCCAAATCCAAATTAGGTGCAAAATTCAGGTTTTCGATCGGATCAGGCAATTCTCATCCCCAAATAATTTAGGTTGAAAAGTACACATGAGGAGGAGCCATCTAGTTGATTCATCCCAAAATAATCTACGTTGAAAAGTACAAATGAGGAAGAGCCATCTAGTTTATTATTAGTATTTTTCTAGAGGCAAATTCAAATGTTGACTGCTAATATTACTACCAAAAACTAAAAAGAGGATAAGAAATAAGGGAAAGGCAACCCTCTTGTTTAAAATAATCTATTGTCAGACTAGTTTTATGTTGAAAGAATAAATTTTAAAACAAAATGTCTTATGTTTAATTTTCAGACACAAACGTCAATAGCGTAATGACAGGCTAGTTGAAGCCACTTTTCCCAACCCTCGGACTTTTGTAGCATGCGGCCAAGTGCGCACATGTACAAATACGGACTTGACAATAAATAAATCTTTTAAATATAATGTGATTTTAATTTTTAAAAAATATATTACTCTGAGATCTTCAATATAAATATAAAAATAATAATTATATTAAAAAAAACTTTAGACCTTTAGTTAATTGTTTTTAGATGGACTCCATCTTTATACCTCTGGACCGCATATTATAAAAATGCGGTACAGCCCGTATGAAACAATTGTTCCTTAGGGATCACTTTTCCTGTGAATTTTTTTTTTTAAGTAGCAAGGATGTTTGGGGTTATGGTTGATTTAGGGGTGATGATGATGATGCGGAATTGTTGGTTTTTCCCCCACGGGCTTGACGCTCTCGAAGTTCACTACAATTGCCCGGCTTTTTCTCTCTCCCTCGATGGGCAACGCAGAGGGGACGGCCCACCCAAACTTTTTGGACCCGACCCATCACCGTGACCCCAGTCCAAGTCCTGAACACACAAGGAACCAGCACGCGTGCACGCATGCGCATATGTATCCGCATGCACGAAGAGCCCACACGACGGCCCACACGCACCAAGAGCCCGTACACGTGCCCACACGAACGGTTAGCCCGCACACATACCCGCACAAACGGAGAGGCCACACATGTACCCGCATGAACAGAGGGCCACACACGTACCCTCATGAACATAGAAGCTGCACACGTGCCCACATTTACAAAGAGCCCACACATGTGCCTGCATTTACAAAGAGCCCGCACACGTGCCCGCATGCACGAGGAGCCCTCACACGTGCCCCCATTTACAAAGAGCCCGCACACGTGCCCGCACTGATGAGGAGCCCGCACACGTGCCCGCAAGCACAAGAAACACGTACCACGTGCCCGCACTGATGAGGAGCCCGCACACGTGCCCGCAAGCACAAGAAACACGTACCACGTGCCCGCACACACGAAGAGCCCACACAAATGCCCGCACGCACGAAGAGCCCACACAAATGGCCGCACGCACGAAGAGCCCACACAAATGGCCGCACGCACGAGGAGCCTGCACACGTGCCCGCACTGATAAGGAGCCCGCACACTTGCCCGCAAGCACAAGAAGCCCGTACCGGGTGCCCGCACGCACAAAGAGCCCTCATAAATGCCCGCACGCACGAGGAGCCCACACACGTGCCCGCAAGCACAAGAAGCACGTACCACGTGCCCGCATGCACAAAGAACCCGCACACATGCCCGCACGCACGAGGAGCCCGTGCCCGCACATACGAGGAGCCCGCAAGCACGAGGAGCCCGCACACGTACCTGCATTTACAAAGAGCCCGCACACGTACCCGCATTTACAAAGGAGCCCGCACATGTGCCCGCATGCCCAAACAGCCCGTACACGTGCCCGCACTCATGAGGAGCCCGCACATGTGCTCGCATGCATGAGGAACCCGCACATGTGCCCGCATGCACGAGGAGCCCGTACCACATGTGTCACACCCCAAGAATTTACAATACTGTTATTCCTGAGATGTGACAGACAAAACATATATACATCTATTGATAGGACAAATTTACTGTGGCGAGGTCTTACAAAGTATCAAAAGAAAGCTAGTACAACAACAATATCTTCCCAGGTTGATCTTGACTAGCACTCAAAATGAATCCGCAGTTATCTTGAAAAAATGTTTACCATAGTTTGATGAGTTTGGCTACTTAGTAAGTGATCATCATAATCCTAAAAATAATCATGATTGAAAGATATCAATATTTTCCAAAATGAGATCTATTAACAAAAATGCATCAACAGTTTCACTTTCAATAAATGCATAATTAAGTATAATCCGAGTAATTGAAATGCTTATAACACTTTTAACGGCGGTGCATAATTCAAAGGATTTCACAAAATACCCTACTGACGTCCCAAGTAGGTCACCTATATACCCCATCAGCGTCCTGATGGGTCCACTTAATCCTTATCGACATCCCAGATAGGTCCACTTAATCCCTGCAGGTCCATTTATACCTCACCGGCGTACCGGATGAATCCACTTAATCCCTACCGACGTCCCAGATAGGTCCACTTATACCTCACCGGCGACCGGATGAGTCCACTTGCATACTTAAATTATTTCTAAATCTATTTAAACATTCGAAAGCAACAATATCATGTACTCAACATATCACTGAAATCATTAATATGAATTTCACTTAAACCATTAATAACAGTCACTCTCTATAACATTTCAAAAATAACCAATCAAATATTTTGGGCTCAAATTTAGAAAGGTAGCAGTTTGTAAAGGCATTCTAGCATAATTGCCAATTTAATATGTATAGAAAAACTCTTATAGAAATTCAAGAATACGGAATTATCACAATTTATGGGATATCAACCCACAAATAAACATTTCACAACAATAATATAATCAATTGCAAAAATGTCAATTTTTAAATAATAAGGCAGTCATTTGCACATGAATTTTACAATGTCTAAATATTCAAAACAGTAGAAAGAAATATCACAATTTTACTAAAAGCAGAAATATTACATTTATTTCTAACAATAGACAAGAAAAATAAATAAATTTATTTTTCTAATTTACAGCATTCAAAATTTCTAACATAGATAAAATATCACAATTTTTATTAAAAAGATTATTTTTCAAGATAATGAGGTCATGTGCGCATAAAATTTATCGCGCCTAAAATTCATGATAATAAGCAGAAATAATTATTTCATTTTATTTTTAAAAAGAATGGATTATTTTTTGAGACAATGAGGTCACTTACACACAAAACTTATAAAATAAAGATCCTAGACGGAAATATCACTATTTATTAAAAACAGACCATTTTTCAAGAAGACGATGTCATTTACCCACAAATATTTGAGAGGGAGGTTCCGATAAAAAATTCGGTTCGAGAGAGGAGTTCACTGTGTTTCGACCAAAGAGAGAGAGAGATCTCAAAATTTTCTAGCGTGGGAGTGCTCACCTCCCCTATTTAAATTCTTATAACGTATTATTATATTATTTTGTTAGGCTCTACCTCATACCTGAGGTGTCGCGTTAAGAGTCTGTTTTTAACATATGAAAACCACGTCCACTAAAGCACGTGGCAAGCAGCAAGCAAAAGTTTAAACCAAGTAAAAACTTTTGAAAATAGTGATGGTCCCCAAGGACCATCATACTCAAACAGACCATCACCTATTTAAAAGTATCTTTTCTCCTTTTTTTTCTCTTTCTTTTCTTTTTTTTTTTTTTTTTGAAATTTTAGGATTGTTACATTCTTCTTCCCTTAAAGAAATTTAGTCCTCTAAATTTGTGTACCTGAATACTTAAAAAGATAGGGGTATTTTTCTCTGATTTCGTCTTCTCGTTCCCAAGTCGACTCTTCTCTTGAATGGTACTGCCATAATACACGGATCAAAGGAATCTCCTTGTTACGCATTACTTGCACCCTTCTATCCAGTATTAAAATTGGCTGCTCAATGAAGGATAGTTCCTTCCTGATCGGTAAAGGTTCATATTTTAAGATATGGGATGGGTCGGGCTGATATTTTTGTAGTGAAGATACATGAAAGATATTATGGACGTTTGCCAATTCGGGTGGTAAGGCAAGTCTATAAGCGACACCTCCGATTCTTTCCAGGATTTCAAATGATCCGATGTAACGTGGGCTCAACTTTCCTTTCTTGCCGAATCTCATAATGCCCTTTATTGGTGAGATTTTTAGGAAAACTCGATCACCTTCCTCAAATTCAAGATCTCTCCTTCGGTTATCGGCATAACTCTTTTGCCGATATTGAGCTGTCCTGAGCCTTTCACGAATTAATGCTATTTTATCTGTGGTTATCTGGACAATTTCTGGCCCCAAAAGCTTTCTTTCACCAACTTCGTCCCAACATATGGGTGACCTGCATTTCCTTCCATACAGGGCTTCATATGGTGCCATCTGAATACTGGCTTGGAAGCTATTATTATAAACAAACTCAATCAGGGGTAAATGGTCATCCCAGCTTCCTGTAAGATCAATAACACATGCCCTCAGCATATCTTCCAAGGTTTGGATGGTCCTCTCCGATTGTCCATCAGTTTGGGGGTGAAAGGCAGTACTAAAGGTGAGTCTCGTCCCCATGGCTGACTGTAGTCTAGCGAAGTAAACCGAGTATCCCTGTCCGATACAATACTGACAGGAACTCCATGCAACCGCACTATTTCCTTAATGTACAACTGAGCCAGTCGATCCAAAGTGTACGTCGTGCGAATCGGTAGAAAGTGGGCAGCTTTGGTCAACCGGTCCACAATGACCCAAATGCTATCATGTCCTGAATTTGTTCTAGGCAAGCCAGAGACAAAATCCATAGAGATATGCTCCCACTTCCATTCTGGCACGGGTAAAAGCTGCAACAACCCAATGGGCCTTTAATGTTCAGCTTTTACTTGCTGGCATGTTAGGCATTTAGACACAAATAGTGCTACCTCTTTTTTCATATTATTCCACCAAAAGGTTTTCTTCAGGTCCTGATACATTTTAATACTTTCGGGATGTATCGTATAACGAGAATGATGTGCTTCTTCTAAGATAGCTTTCTTTATACTCTCATCATTCGGGACGCAAACCCGACCTTTGAATCTTAGCAAATCCTCACTACATATAGAGAATTCATCTCTCTTTCCTTGCTTCACCTCTTTTATAATTGTTATAAGCTGGGGGTCTTTCTTTTGTACCAATCGAATCTGTTGGATTAATTGAGGTTCCGCCTTAATATTGGCAATCATACTTACCACACCATTAATGGACGGAGTTGGATGCCAATCCACTATTTCCTCTAACAATCGTATTTCTTGGATCATTAGATGAGCTAAGATCCCGTAGATTTTTTACTTAGAGCGTCGGCCACAACGTTAGTTTTTCCTGAATGATAATGGATTGTACAATCATAGTCTTTTAAGAAATCCATCCATCTTATCTGTCGCATATTTAAATCCTTCTGAGAGAAAAGGTATTTCAAACTCTTATGATCCGTGTATATTACGAATTGTTCACCATATAGATAATGCCTCCATATTTTCAAAGCGAATACTATTGCAGCTAGCTCCAAATCATGAATTGGATATTTTTTCTCATATTCTTTCAACTGTCTGGATGCATATGCTACTACTTTCCCATATTGCATTAATACACAGCCCAAACCTTTATGTGAAGCATCACTATAAATCACAAATCCCCCACTCCCCTCAGGAATAGTTAAAATAGGTGTTGAAGTTAATCGAACTTTTAGTTCTTGAAAACTCTCCTCACATTCACTTGTTCACTCAAATTTGATATTTTTCTGTGTCAATCGAGTCAATGGGGTTGCGATTCGAGAAAATCCTTCTACAAATTTTCTGTAATATCCTGCCAATCCCAAAAAGCTTCGAACTTCAGTAACATTACTTGGTTGTTTCCAATTAACAACGGCTTCAACCTTTGAAGGATCAACTGATAGATCTTCCTTTGATATAACATGTCCTAAAAATGTTACTTGTTCAAGCCAAAATTCACATTTACTAAGTTTGACATACAATTTCTTTTCTCTTAATATTTGCAATACCATTCTTACATGCTGCTCATGTTCCTTCTGATTCTTGGAATAAATTAAAATATCATCGATGAATACCACAATAAATTTATCCAAAAAGGACCTAAAGATTCGATTCATCAAATCTATAAATGCAGCCGGTGCATTGGTTAATCCAAAAGGCATGACTAAAAATTCATGATGGCCATACCTTGTTCTGAAAGCTGTCTTGGGAACATCTTCACTTTTAATCTTAAGCTGATGGTATCCAGATCTAAGATCAATTTTTAAAAACACTTGTGATCCTTGTAATTGATCAAATAAATCATCAATTCTAGGTAATGGATACTTATTTTTCACTATCACTTGGTTCAACTGTCTATAATCAATACACAATCTCATAGTTCCATCTTTCTTTTTGACAAACAGTACCGGAGCACCCCAAGGTGACACACTGGGCCTGATAAAACCTTTATCTAATAATTCTTCCAGTTGTTGTTTCAGTTCTTTAAGTTCTGCAGGAGCCATTCTGTAAGGTGCCTTAGAAATTGGTGCTACCCCTGACAATAATTCAATGGAGAATTCAATTTCCCTGTCAAGCGGTAATCCTGGCAATTCTTCTGGAAAAACGTCGGGAAATTCTCGGATAACCGGAGTGGTATCCAAATTTATTTCTTCCTTCTTATCTTCTTTGATATAGGCAAGAAAGCCTTGACACCTTTTTCGAAGGAGGCGATTTGCTCGAATACAAGAGATTAAATATGATGGGGAGTCTTCTTTGACACCATTGAAGTAAAATACTGGTTGATTCGTAATACTAAAGGTAACAATTTTCTTATAACAATCAATACTTGCAAGGTATGCAGAAAGCCAATCCATGCCTAAGATTACATCAAAATCTTGAATTTCCAAGAGTATTAAATCAACCAACAGTTCATTTTCTTCTATCTTTATTACACATGATTTGTACACTATATTGGTGTTAATTGAATCTCCCATCGGTGTGGCTGCCTCTAGAATGTATTCTAATTGTTCTGGTTCTACCTTTAAGTGGCATGCAAAGTGTTGGGACACAAATGAATGAGTAGATCCAGGATCAATCAAAACATGAGCTACTTTTTGGAAGATAGTAAGAGTACCTTGGATCACTGATTTTGAGGCCTGAGCGTCTTGCTTGGTAATCGCAAATACTCTTCCCCTTATCTAAGGCTTTGGAGCTATCTCTTCCTGCTTTGGAAGCTGTTATGTCTGTAAGCTAGGACTATGTCTAATCTGGTGTCCCAATTTTCCACACTTAAAACAGGCTCCGGTATTCCAATAACAAGGGCTTGATCCATGATTTTTCCCACATTTTCTATATGGTTCTATTGGGTTTTGAAATGGCGAGGGCCTTGGCTTCTTGTTTGGCCTTTCAAACTGTTGTCGATTAGATGATGTAGGTCTAACATGACTGTTCTGATTTTTCGTCTTTTGGTAATCTTCAAAATCTGTTTCGACAATTTGGGCTCGATCCACTATTTCAGCATAAGTTCTCAATTTCAAGACTGATATTCTACTTCTAATAGCTGGCCTGAGACCCCTTTCAAATTTCTTCACCTTTCTTGCCTCATTGTTAATCATATGTGGTGCAAACCTAACCAATTCAGTAAACTTGGCCTCGTACTGTGCTACTGTCCTATTTTCTTAGATTAATTCTAGAAATTCCATTTCTTTTTGGTCTCGAATAAAATCTGGGAAATACTTTTCATTAAATGCCTCTAGAAATACTTCCCAAGTCAAGGTTTTATTTTCTTTGACCAATACTCCTTTTGCCATTCGCCGCCAGTGTTGTGCCTCACCTTCTAACATAAAAACTTCCAAGGCCACCTTCCTATCATCAGGACATTCCATAACCTCGAATATTTTTTCCAATTGCACAATCCATCCCTCGGCTTCCAGTGGGTTTACAGCACCCTTAAAAGAAGGTGGATTCAATTTCTTAAATTGTTCGATATTTCTCCCACCATTTCCTGTAACTGACTGCCTAGGTGGATTGTTGTTTTCCATCTGATGTTGCATTAGAGTAACCATATTTTCCAAGGCTTTATGAATTCCTTCCATATTAGCCTCAGCTATTCTGGATCTTGACTTTGTCCCGGTCTGTACACACAATAACTGTGATTTTAAGTACATTCTTTTTAAATTTCCATTCTTAAGAATCTTAAACCTATTGCTCTGATACCATAATTGTCACACCCCAAGAATTTACAATACTGTTATTCTTGAGATGTGACAGACAAAACATATATACATCTATTGATAGGACAAATTTACAGTGGCGAGGTCTTACAAAGTAACAAAAGAAAGCTAGCACAACAACAATATCTTCCAAGGTTGATCTTGACTAGCACTCAAAATGAATCCGCAGTTATCCTGAAAAAATGTTTACCCTAGTTTGATGAGTTTGGCTACTCAGTAAGTGATCATCATAATCCTAAAAATAATCATGATTGAAAGATATCAGTATTTTCCAACATGAGATCTATTAACAAAAATGCATCAACAGTTTCACTTTCAATAAATGCATGATTAAGTATAATCCGAGTAATTGAAATGCATATAACACTTTTAACGGCTGTGCATAATTCAAAAGATTTCACAAAATACCCTACTGGCGTCCCAAGTAGGTCACTTATATACCCCATCAGCGTCCTGATGGGTCCACTTAATCCCTATCGGCGTCCCAGATAGGTCCACTTAATCCCTGCAGGTCCACTTATACCTCACCGGCGTACAGGATGAGTCCACTTAATCCCTACCGGCGTCCCAGATCGGTCCACTTATACCTCACCGGTGAACCGGATAAGTCCACTTGCATACTTAAATTATTTCTAAATCTCTTTAAACATTCGAAAGCAGCAATATCATGTACTCAACATATCACTGAAATCATTAATATGAATTTCACTTAAACCATTAATAACAGTCACTCTCTATAACATTTCAAAAATAACCAATCAAATATTTTGGGCTCAAATTTAGAAAGGTAGCAGTTTGTAAAGGCATTCTAGCATAAGTGCCAATTTAATATGTATAGAAAAACTCTTATAGAAATTCAAGAATACGGAATTATCACAATTTATGGGATATTAATCCACAAATAAACATTTCACAACAATACTATAATCAATTGCAAAAATGTCAATTTTTAAATAATAAGACAGTCATTTGCACATGAATTTTACAATGTCTAAATATTCAAAACAGTAGAAAGAAATATCACAATTTTACTAAAAGCAGAAATATCACATTTATTTCTAACAATAGACAAGAAAAATAAATAAATTTATTTTTCTAATTTACAGCATTCAAAATTTCTAACATAGATAAATATCACAATTTTTATTAAAAAGATTATTTTTCAAGATAATGATGTCACGTGCGCATAAAATTTATCGCTCCTAAAATTCATGATAATAAGCAGAAATAATTATTTCATTTTATTTTTAAAAAGAATGGATTATTTTTCTAGACAATGAGGTCACTTACACACAAAACTTATAAACTAAAGATCCTAGAAGGAAATATCACTATTTATTAAAAACAGACTATTTTTCAGGAAGACGATATCACTTACCCACAAATATTTGAGATTGAGCTTCCGATAAAAGGAGTTCGCTGTGTTTCGACCAAAGAGAGAGAGATCTCAAAATTTTCTAGGGTGGGAGTGCTCACCTCCCCTATTTAAATTCTTATAACGTATTATTATATTATTTTATTAGGCTCTACCTCATACCTGAAGTGTCGCGTTAAGAGTCTGTTTTTAACATATGAAAACCACTTCCACTAAAAGACGTGGCAAGCAGCAAGCAAAAGTTTAAACCAAGTAAAAACTTTTGAAAATAGTGATGGTCCCCAAGGACCATCATACTCAAACAGACCATCACCTATTTAAAAATATTTTTTCTCTTTTTTTTCTTTTTTTTTTCTTTTTGTTTTTTTTTTTTGAAATTTTAGGATTGTTACAACGTGCCCGCATTGACGAGGAGCCTGCACACGTGCCCCGAATGCACAAGCAGCCCGTACACGTGCCTGCACTCATGAGGAGCCCATACATGTAACCGCACGCACTTAGAGCCCGCACACATGCCCGCACACACGAGGAGCCCGTATCATGTGCCCGCACTGACGAGGAGCCCACACATGTGCCCGCATTTGCAAAAGAGCCCAAACACGTGCGCTCACGTGCACGGAGCCCGTACACGTGCCCGCATGCACGAGAGCCCGTACCATGTGCCCACACGCACGAGGAGCCCGCACACGTGCCCGTATTTAATAAGTGCCCGCATGCACAAGGACCCAGCACACGTGCCCGCACGCACGAGGAGCCTGCAACAGCCCGAGACTGCATTACGAGAGGGCACACATCCCCGCACGCAATTGTGTCCAGCCAAACGGCTGCGGCAGGTCCTTTTGGCCTCATCGAACGGCGAGAATCTGCATATAATGGACGGCGCATTAAAAACGGTTAGACCTCATCGAACTGCGAGAATCTGGATATAATAATAATGGAAGCATTAAAAACGAACATTTAGAAAAAAAAAAAGGGTGTGTGGGTTTTTCATTTTCATGTTACATTTGGAATCCGGGACCATTGCCACAGCCCGCCTATGCGTGTGCTACAATGTTCTTAGCCTTCTACTTTGAATTGTCTCGGTCCATTGCCACACCCCTATCCGCGAGTTATATTCTTAGCCTTCTAATTTGAAAATTATTCGTGTAAATTATTCATGCAATATTGACTTTTAAAATTTTACATAGCATTTTTTGGTAAAATTTGGAGTGCCCTCTCTTCTTTATTGGCATGCAGCTAAAAATAAATAAAATGATATTTATGAGAAAAAAATTATTAAAAATATCCTTTCATTTTCAAGAGTATTCTAATAATTTTTCATCATCAAAAATATTACTTTTTAGTATTTTTATCATGCGCACCCTATGAGATAGATGTGTGCACATCCTAAATATTTAAAATCATCAATTTGCCCATATTTTGGATCTCCAATATCAAAAATTGCACATTATCTAGACGTAGCTATTTTTTAACTTTTTTACCATTCAAAATCTGAAAACCTAACCTAAAATTTTGGTTTTACCTTTTTTGGATTTTAAAATATTGGAGTTTCATCTATTAATTAATTATATTATTTATTTATAATTTTTAGTCTCACTTTATTTTATTAATTGGCCTTTTTTTTTATTTGATCTTTTAAAATTATGATCATAAAATAGAGTCATTATTATTATATTTTAAATATTTAATATTTGAGATGTACTATAAATCTCACAAAACAATATAAATCGACATATTCTAAAATATATATTTAAAATAAAGTGCAACATGAAATTTAACTTCTCTAGTTTTTTGTAAAATGGAATTATTTTATTATAAATATTAAATTTATTTTTAAATATTTTTAGAGAATTGGAAATTTGTTTAAATAAGAAAATATTAAACATTTTTATTAAAATTTTCATTCTTCTCTAAAATAACATAATATAATATAATATAATATATCATATATAATATAATATAATAAATAACATAGTATTATACTAACAGAAAGTTTATATAGGGTTGCAACCTAAAATCTCCTGCAACCTCAATTTGCACTCGAAGAGGGCCCGATTGGGTACCATGCTAATATGATGGTCTAAAAAGTTCTTTTTTTCCCTAATATGATATTTAAAGCAACCAAAATAATAATAAAATATATCATATATAATATAATATAATAAATAACATAGTATTATACTAACAGAAAGTTTATAGGGTTGCAACCTAAAATCTCCTGCAACCTCAATTTGCACTCGAAGAGGGCCCGATTGGGTACCATGCTAATATGATGGTCTAAAAAATTCTTTTTTTCCCTAATATGATATTTAAAGCAATGAAAATAGTGCAAATTGAATAGATCTCAACATTTGAATATCTTGAAAATAGATAGCCCAGATAATGCACTACAAAATGTGCTATTCTCAAGAATTGAACTCAATTATGTTTTTAATATTCATACATCTAGAGGTTAAGAACATCAATCAGAAGGTTTTACAGATCAATCTAGTTTGGTGGATTTTTAAAGTGCGCCAACTTTTACGCTAGGTTAACACCCTATATAAACATTTTCCTTTCTAAAATGCAATTCATATCTTCTACAATTTAGGGCCGAAGTTTTGGATGTCCAATTGTTTCTTTACATTTAGGGTTACAACTTGAACAAAACGAACGTTATTTCCTTTTTGAACTTTCACAACGAATGGTACTCCTCCATCATGTAGATGGGACGGCCGAAGAATCAAATCAAATTATTTCGGTGGATAGGGTTGTAACCCTATCAAAATAAATAAAACCTTGTCTCATAACCCATCAAAAATTGAAATTTAAGCGGAAAACCATTGCATCGCTCATCTCGGCTTGAACATTATGGCTGTAAAAAAAAAAAAAGAAATTCAAGCTCTAAAAGAGTATAAATTGTTTTAGACCGTCCATTTCTCCATAAAAATAACCGTTTATTGATCCATAAGATTTGTATCATTTTTTTGAGTTTCAAATTTTATTGTTGATTTTGGAAATTGATTTTAGAGCCATCATGGAAATTTCCATTGCCGAAAGTACTTTCTGGATGATGATTTGATGTGAGGTTTTATTTTGTTTCATAAAACGTATGCCTTGTACAAACTTCATATAGTTATGTTATAAAAGCCTATCCATAAAAGAAATCGTAGCTAAGAAAAGGTTTTAACTACGAGAAAATTGTACGTGAGGTGTCAACTTTACACTGCATAAAGGTGCACTCTAGAAAACGATTGAAAAAAATGCTCTTTTGGTGCCGAAAGTCCCTTTTGTATTTATTATCTTGACCTCGAGATGTATGAGTTGAATCTGGCTAATCTCATGTCCAAATTCATTGAGATAAATCCCAATATTATTTTGATTTTAAAGTTGGTTTGGACGATCCGTATGCATCGCTTCAAATGCATGGCTAAGCTACTTAAACAATTAATAATAATAATTAACATGATAATGAGAAGTCTTTTAAATTTTTTTTTTTTTTTAGAACCC
The DNA here is from genome assembly GCF_054954075.1 of Amborella trichopoda. Lineage (NCBI taxonomy): Eukaryota > Viridiplantae > Streptophyta > Magnoliopsida > Amborellales > Amborellaceae > Amborella > Amborella trichopoda. The sequence goes on along the minus strand of NC_142344.1, from coordinate 10,985,595 downwards.
TAAACAATTATCGGGACAATGGACATAGAACCATTTCAATAAATGAAAAACCCCCATTTGCAGCAACGGATGATAAAGATGAACCGTTTTTCTACGAAGTGAGAACTGATCTGAAAAAAGACCTAACCATACATTGGTAGGTATAAAGAAATAAATTTGTTTATCTTGATAAGGTTGCAATTTATATAAGGTATCAACCTTAAATAATCCAAGTAATGTGTGTCTCCAAAGCACATCGAAAGATGTAATTTTGGTGTCGAAATTACAATGATGATCAAAAAAACTATTTTATATCTAATTATGAAATTTAAAACTAAAAAAAAAGTGCAGATCGAGTAGATCTACAAACACATAAAAATTATGGATCACCTAAATAATGTACTACAAGGTGTACCTTTGGGAGTTAATTTATTTGTTTGTTTATTCCCAAGTCCATATATCTCGAGGTTGAGATGATCAATTGGAAGGTTTCAGCACCAGAACAACTTTTTTGATGGACTTTTTAAGCGTACCTTTTTTTCTACAGCATAAGATTGGAACCTTATATAAATTTTATCCTTAGTGGTAAGACGACATTCTTTTATAAGATAATGTATCTCCAAATGCATGTAACAAATAGATGATAGTGATTTATTTTTATCCAAGTGAAACAAGTACCCCAAAAGAGAGAGAAAGAGAGATAGAGAGAGAGCATCCTTTCAATACACATCTTTCCAAAGAGAGACACATCTATATATAAAGGACAAAGGGCTGGATCCCTAAACAATCAAATTATGGTGTAATTCAAAAATTCACTAGAAGAGGTTGTTTCGATGTTGAGAAACCCACAATTCCATCATCTCGATTTTTAGATATGTGGACATGAAAAAAAATTGATTCCAAGTCTTAAAAATAGTGCATCTTGTAATTTATTATCTACGCTATTAATTTTAAAGATTTTCAAATGTTCATAGATCTGCTTAATCTATATTATTTTTAAATTTTATAATTAACAATAAAAATAAATTTTTAGATCATCATAAAGATTTTTAGTACTAAAACAACGTATTTCGGCACTATTTGAAGGTGTGCCTCTCTTTGATTGATTAGGGCCTCAGCCTTATACAAACCACACTTATATATGAAATCAAAAGTGATAAAAGTTGCGAAGTACAATTTTTTTTTTTTTTTTTATATTCTAATAGTGAAAATGGAGGGTGGCCGCTCCTAACCACCAATGCCCCAAGCCCATTCCCTTGGGGAGGGCAACATTATGTAAAGACTCACAAATAAATCCTTTCGAGAGAGAGAAAGCCCATTTTCAAAGAAAAAATTTGATAGCACTATCAAAGCCCATAACAACACATTCAATTCCTCGGAATCCATAAATTAATCCAAATGTTACCGTTATTCTTTACACCATGCTCTACACAACTTCACTACTAATCAACCCAAGTTATGAGGCAAATGTCCTTACTCTATACCATAACTACAAATCAAATATTACACATTTTCTTTACAGTTTACACAATCCCCATCTTATTTCCTAGCAAATGCTAACACCAAAAAAGACATACTTCCTAACAAATGTGACAACTCTAACTAGACGACTTTGAAAAAGCCTGAACTCTAACCAGATGACTTTGATACAAAAATTTATCCGATAATTATTATTCATTTAAAAGGACCCCTAATATTTGTTCTTTTTTCTTGAATATTAACCATGACTCCTAATCACAATGAGACTTGGCAATGCTATTTTCTAACCAGCTAGTGGACCGGGCTGAAGTCCCTGGCTCATCACTAGGCAACCCTATGAGAGAATATGGGGTTAAAATTCCGCCCCAGTTTACCTGGAAACCCGTAGTCTACGGGTTTCCATGTAATATGGGATGTATATTACATGGTAGAATTTCTAGAACATGGGCTATTATCTGGCATATTAGAATTAGACGTCTTTGATTAAAGTTGTGAAGAATTGACTGCAATTACCTTTTAAAAGTAGTTTCCCGGTGTTTTAAAATCTGCTTATTGACTGAATGATGAAGATCTTTTTTCCCTTTTCATTGGAAGCAATTTTGATTTGCTTATAACTGAGACATTTATGGTATTGTTGATTTATGGAGTTCAATGTTTAATCCTGAAATTCCTTGTAGTTTTTTATGCTTGCGTACAAGCAATGGTTTGCTTTCATACTTCAAATATATTCCAAGTTCATGTGTCGTTCTATTTGGAATTGGCACAATGCTAGTCAATAATGCGATTAGAATTAAAGGTTAAAAAAAGAAGACCAAATAACGTGATACAAAGTAGAGATTAACATATCCAAGGCGCAAGGAACAATCCATATTGTGTCCTTCTATTACAATGAAACTATTTTTTTAAAAATCATAATCCTAAAATACTTACTTTGTAATGTTTTTGATGGATAGCTTAAACCCTTGTAACAAATCCTGTAGTAAAGCCCCTGGGCCCCCTCTGTAGAAGTCTTCAAAGCCGATGTTGTTCACAATTATGGACTACAACTCTGTATTTATAATGCCTGGTAATAAGAATTGATATTCTAAAAGCCAAGAATTTTACTTCTCATAGGAAACAGAACTAGAAATTGTACACGCTGTAAAATCAGTGCAATTATGAGTTGTAATTGAAGTCTCATAGAGGATTTGCTTCTTTCATTTCATTTATTTAATCCTATAGGTAGAAATGAAAGGTCAGGACCAATTTTTGCAAATTATTTAATTTTTTATTTAAATTTAAGGGTATTTGAAAAATAATTTATACGAACGCTATAGTTACTGATAGATGAAAAAGTTTATATAAGGTTGCAACCTTACAATGTAGAATTACAGATGCACCTCAAAAATCCATCGGAAAAGGTTGTTTTAATAATGAAAAACCCTCTAATTGATCATCTTGACATCAAGATATATGACTAAGAAAACAAAAAAGGATTTTGAGTTTCAGAAGTAGTGCATCTTACAACACATTATCTAGACCGTCCATTTTCAAGATTTTCATATATTTATAAATCTACTTGATTTTAACCATTTTGAAGTTTAAAATTTTATAGATATGAAAATAGATTTTGAGATAATCCTAAGAATATTTTACATCAAAATTATTTGTTATGATAAAATTTGAAGGTGCATCTTAATTGGATTGTTGAAGGTTGTAACTTTATCGAAACCACACCCCTAATAGATAAGGTTTGTTTGCTCATGAAACGATAAAATTAACTTATCAAATTATTTTCTTGGATTACAAAATTTAACCATTTAAAAAATATTTTCTAGCGATAAGTGATTAGTAGGGATATCTCCTTATATCTTCATAAATAAGATTTACAAGTGTATAGGATTAGGATTAAATTATTTTTATAAATAATAGAATAACAATATGTAACTTGTTAATTTTTTGAATTTTCTACCTATGAATTTTGTTTTTAATGGAAATACAATTTTATACTAAGGGATTTGAAACGATTCTCTCTGGATAAAGTAGTAATTTGGTTCACTAGGAATCTTGATTTTCGCTTTATTAATATTATTATCACATAATAATAAAATAGCATCCTTCCAAGTAGCCCGTGCTGGCCGATTAAGGTAAACCACGTAAATATTGTGTGTTGTAGTTAGGTTATGGTCTGTACAAAGTTGTTGTAAGTTTGGATTTTATTTTTCTATATTATTTTCTCAAAGTTATTACATGATATATTGTTCTTGGATTGCTTATCTTTCTTCAGATCTAACCTTATCTTTCCTCATATCTAACTTTAAGTTTGGTTACAGATGTTGAATTTTTTATGCCAAAATATTTCATACTCTTGCAGAAGTATATTATTGTCCATCTACTCCCTAGAGCAAAATATATACTAGACAAATTCTTTGGATCCCAAAATTTGGGGATATAATCTCTAGAGCCCTGTTACATACCTAAAAAATAACTAACTCTTATTTTCATTTTTATGGAGAAAATATAATAAGGGGTTGAAATGCTTTACAATGTCATATCCATCTGAGGCACCTTACAAAATAGAACGATCTAAGAAGGATATAATGAAATTCCTTAATTCACTCTTTGAATTGGTTTGATGGATACAACAAATAGTGAAAATCAATTAAAAAAGAGAGTTCTAATTTGAACCGTCTCTGTGCTTCAATATAATTACCTAGTAAGCGCTATAGCTTGTTTCCAATCTGAATCTCCTTGTCATATAGCATGTTCTCCCCGGTCGAGATTAAGAGATCAAAGGCGACAACAGGGGAGAACACAACCGCTATTGCCACCGATCGAGAAGTAGACGCATTAGCAAAAGAAGAGGAAGAAGATTTTGGGAAGAGAAAGTTCTCCTGTGAACCAGAGGGAGAAACATTAGCTAGGGTGTGTGAAGAGTCTCAAGTTTTTCTGAAGAGTCTCAATATCCATTAATCATATGAATGTACAGATTTGTCTTTTATAGAAAAATTACAAATGATAATAATAGAAACTAAATCATAGATACCTAAACCATACCTAAACTTTTAATAAAGTACATATACTATATAAAACCTTCCCATAAATATTGATTGCAAGATATACTTTCTATATTAACCCGATACACAATATACACTTTCCTTTCACACTCCCCCTCAAACTCAAGATGCGAGAGAGAGCAGCTGGAGTTTGAACATTAATTAGATAAACGAGCAGTTGGATCTTCAGGTGCATACTCAAATTGCTTGTTCAATAAGTACCAAAAGCAGCGGCGAATCAACAAGCCTCGAGAATAGTTGGCTTCAAGAACTCTTGGAAAATATCAAACATATCAGAGAGTCAAAACACGACTCGGCATAGAGACAGATCAGATAGTTGAAACACGACTCGGCAGGGAAACAAATCAGAGAGTCGAAACATGACTCGGCAGAGAGGACAGATCAGAAAGTCGAAACACGACTCAGCAAAGAGGACAAATTAGAGAGTCGAAATGCGACTCAGTGGAGAATCAAAACACGACTTGACAGAAGTTGCACCGATTGGGTGAGCAACATACTCGTCTTGAAAATTTGCGACAATGCTTCAAGGACGAGGAATGGACACAACTAAGATAAATATGGCTTTGATACCATGTGAAATTCTTGTTTCTATTGATACAAATTTGATTTACAATTAGAACGAGTAATCTAACCAACCAATAATAAATTCATGGCAAGAGCATGAACATGGTAAATATTAAAAACCCTTAATTTACCAGAAGAGTCAGAGGTAAGAGATATAGATCCTATTTTTTATGCTTTCATAGTGGCCCCATCAGCAGTATTGATAGTGGCCTCAAATTGCTTGTTCAATAAGTACCAAAAGCAGCGGCGAATCAACAAGCCTCGAGAACAGTTGCCTTCAAGAACTCTTGGAAAAGATCAAACAATCAGAGAGTTGAAACACGACTCGGCATAGAGACAGATCAGATAGTTGAAACACGACTCGGCAGCGAAACAAATCAGAGAGTCGAAACATGACTCGGTAGAGAGGACAGATCAGAAAGTCGAAACACGACTCAACAAAGAGGACAAATTAGAGAGTCGAAATACGACTCAGTGGAGAATCAAAACACGACTCGACAAAAGTTGCACCGACTGGGTGAGCAACATACTCGTCTTGAAAATTTGCGACAATGCTTCAGGGACGAGGAATGGACACAACTAAGATAAATATGGCTTTGATACCATGTGAAATTCTTGTTTCTATTGATACAAATTTGATTTACAATTAGAACGGGTAATCTAACCAACCAATAATAAATTCATAATAAGAGCATGAACATGGTAAATATTAGAAACCCTTAATTTACTAGAAGGGTCAGAGGTAAGAGATATAGATCCTATTTTTTATGCTTTCATTGTGGCCCCATCAGCAGTATTGATAGTATCAGAAAAAGGCTTACAATCAACAAGGATTGCCTCATTGAAGGTCATATGGTGATAAGATCTTGAGTTGATCAGTCAAGAGGTAGAAATATAGTTACCTGCAAAGGAGGGAGTGGGTTCAGAGGTCAGGTGTGACTAGGAAAGTATAGACTGTACTTTTTCCAGAGTAAATGACACAGGTAGTGAAGCAGGAGCAGGACTAGACCTCCAATTTGAGTTGGTGGGTTCTTAATCAATGGTTGACTTGTATCAGCAACAGTATCGAAGATGGGTTTTTTCTTATTTGGGCAGGTGTACTTGAGGTGTCACTATTTTTTACAATAGTTACATCTGATAAATGTCATTGTATTATGAGGGACATAGTACAAATTGCGCTTATTCCGTTTAGGTACATTCGATCGCTGAGGTCGGGTTACAGCAAAAACGGTTTCTCCTTTAATACTTGAATTAAGAGATTTGATCTTGGTTTCTTCTGTAATTAACTCAGAAAGAGCTTGATTCAGAATGGGGAGAGAGCTTATGTGGACGAGACCATTTCTGACACTCTGAAACTCTAGACAGAGTGCATTAGGAATTCAATAACTTGAATTTTCGATCGAGATTTGACAATCATTTCTGCACTACAATCACCTTCAATTGCAGGTTTCATAAGTGCTAGAGCATCCTAAAGTATTTTCATGGAAGAGTAAAAATCCTGAATTGACTGTTCTCCCTGTCTAAGGGGGCAGAGTTCCTGTAGTAACTGGTACTTTTGTGCGCAGTTAGTCTGATTATAAATTTCCTCAAAAATTTCCATGCTTCTCGAGCAGTTTTGGAAGTGCTTTGATTGATCCCTATATTACTTTCACATGAGCTCATCAACCATACTATAATTCGAGCATTATTTATGCCCCATTCTTCTATTTTTCTTGACTCATTAGGTTTTTTCTGGGTCTCATCTATGTACCCAAGGAGGCATTTTCCGTGAATGACATTTTCATATAAATGAGGCCCAAAAAGTGTAGTTGGTGCCATTGAGTTTAATGGGTACAAACTGAAAAGATTCTGATTTTTCCATGAAGGGAAATGAAGGAAAGACAAAGGCCAGGAAGAGAGAGAGACTTGGGGGTGGTGGGTGGGTAAGAGAGACACAAGATGGAGAGAGATCAGTAGAGAAAGAAGAGATAAGGAACGAAAACACGAGTAAATAATAATAATAATAATGTGTGTAAACGTGCCACGTATAGTAAGAAGACAAATATGCTAGATGGTAGAGAGAGAAAAAAAACAACAAACGATGGAGAGAGATAAGTAGAGAGAGAAGAGAGACACAAGATGGAGAGAGATCAGTAGAGAGAGAAGAGATAAAGAAGGAAAAATGAGTTAAAAAAACAAATAATGCGTGTAAAAGTGCCACGTATGGCAAGAAGACAAATATACTAGATGGTAGAGAGAGAAAAGAAGGAAACAAAAGTGTCGACTTATCAAAGGAGCAGACAACACTCAAGATAGAGAAACTGCGAGAGATCTGATGCAGATGTGGTTAGTTAGAAATCCTATATTAGTATGACGAGATCAAGAAACTAATGGTCTTTAGATGTAAAAAAGATCAATAACGAATGAACAATTGATCTGTAAGGAATATGAGTGGAACAAAGAAACAGTGATTCTCAGGGGTCTAAGTCTTGCAAAGATTTTTTATATATATATCAATGGTTTTCAGAGGGTTTTTAAAAGATGGGGTTCAGATCTGGCCATAGATATGGCATCTAAGGTGATCGAATCATGTGGCTGAGGATCGAATCACAGATGACGAATCTGAGTGGCTAAGGGCAAGCAACAAAGAGGTGAGTAACGATAGACCAGAACTTAGAGTAGTGGGAGAAAGAAAGGAGAGATCAGAGATAGAGAGTTGTAGATCTATGTAAATTGAGGGGTTTTCACTTTTTCTTTTTTTGCTTTGAGAGAGGGGGACAAACTTGAAAGTCTCTGGTATTCAAAATGGTGGAGTTGAAGCAGTTGAGGACAATCTCCTTTGTTGGACCAACCGAAGCTAACATCAGAGGACCTTGGAACTAGAAAAGTATCTGATTGAGGTGGGCCTATATGAGAGCGAGGTGGAGGCAGCGAAGAAAGTTGTAAAGGAGGTTTGAAAAAAAACCAAACAGAGACCAAGTGTTGTGTGCTCGAAAGCCAGCTCGAGTAAAGTCGTGAAGTTGAATGCAAGTCACCTTGGATATTCTCTCGAACTAAATAAGATAACTCTTTACTCTTACCCTTGTTATTCTACTTATCTATTTTGGCAGAATTGTTAAGAATCCTGAACATGAAAGAGATCTATAGAATCAACAAGTTCTTCGAGGAAACCAACCTCTGAATGTTGTGCATTCCTGAGATAACAATTTTCCACCCAAGAGGGATAAAAAGTTACACATAAATAGACTCCTTCCACGATCCTTCACCCACTTCCCAAACCCCGAAAGCTAAGACTCACAATCACTAACAACAATGTGAAAACATACAACTAACTGACCACTACAGGCATGACATAACTGACCACTATAACTGAGGACTCAAACAATTAACTAACCACTACAAGCATGACATAACTGAGGACTCAAACAATTAACTGACCACTACAAGCATGACTAATACATAACATCCCTCCCCTCTTAAACATCAGCTGTTGTGCATTCTCCCAAGTGCCATCAGCTGGTGAAAGCCCCTTCCAATGTATAAGGACTTCTTATTGTTTCTTCCTAGTCTTTCTATCTAGTACAACTTGAAGTTGTGCTAGAATTGCATCTTCTTCCTCGTGAAGTGTTGGCAATTCATGATACACCTGCACCGAAGTTCCCACCTTCTTCTTCAAGCTAGACACATGAAAAATTGGATGGATCCTTGCCTCGTCGGGTAGCTGAAGCTTATATGCTACCGATCCCACCTTCTGGATGATTTCATACGGGCCGTAGTACCTTGGGGACAACTTCAAATTTTTTCTTAGTGAGATGGATACCTGTTTGTATGGCTGCAAACTCAAGTCGACTAAGTCTCTTATTTCGAAACTTCTATCAATTCTGTTTTTATCATAAAACTATTTCATGTGATTTTGAGCAACTTGCAATTGAATCAGCAACTCGTTAAGCACTTGATCTCTGTCTACAAGTTCCTTCTAAACTAACTCTACTGAGGTGGCTCTAGGAAGATGAGATAGCAATGTAGGTGGAAGTCGGCTGTATACAATCTCATATGGTGTCTTCTTGGTAGAGGAGTGGATGCTTGTATTATAGCTATACTCAGCCCATGCAATCCATCGAACCCATTCCTTTGGATTGTTACTAGTAAAGCACCTCAAGTACATCTCAACAACTCGGTTTACCACCTTCGTTTGGTCATCGGTTTGGGGGCGGTAAGCTGAAGAAAATTTGAAGCTCGTGCCCTGCAGCCTGAATAATTCTTTACAAAAAGCACTTGTAAAAACATGATCCATGTCACATATTATGTATTTGGGCATTCCGTCCAACTTGAAGATGTTGTCGAAAAATTCTTGTGTTATTGATGCTAATGTATAAGGATGTGAAATGGGGTTGAAACGAGTAAGCTTCAATAATTGATCTACCACTACAAATATGGTAGATTTTCCCTTTGATTTAGGAAGCCCATCTATGAAATCCATAGATAAATCAGTCCACACTTGAGCGGGTATGGGTAAGGGTTGAAGAAGACCGGCTGGCGATGTGTTTTCCCATTTTTAATGCTGCCAGACATCACACTGTTTGACATAATCTCTCATGGTTTTCCTCATGCTAGGCTAATAAAAAACTGATCTAATCCGCTACAGGGTTTTGGGATATCCCTCGTGCGTTCCAGCATGTATTTCTTCCACCATTATAGTTGTCAATGGGAACTCAGCCAAAAGATAGATTCTATCTTTGAAAAATATAATCCCTTCCGAGTATCTCTAGGGTCCTACTGCTTCTCCCTATTATATACGTTCCACCACCTATTGTAATTTATCATTAGTAGCGACCTCCTCCTTGATGGGCTCAAGCCACCTTGGTACTGGGCTGGAAATTACACATAGCTCACTGTTGTCTTAACGTTATGAGAGAGAGTCTACCACTACATTTTCTTTACCTGATTTACACTCAATGAAGAAATTGCACCCCATGAGCTTCATCAACCATTTTTGTTGGGTTGGGGTGGTAATTTTATATTCGCACAAATACTTCAAACTTCTTTGATCGGTTCTTACAACAAACTAGCACCCGAACACATAATGTCTCCATTTTTGCAGGTTTCATAAGTGTTAGAGCATCATAAAGTGTTTTCATGGAAAAGTAAAAATCATGAATTGACTGTTCTCCCTGTCTAAGGGAGCAGAGTTCCTATACTAACTGGTACATCCGTGCCGTTAGTCTGATTATAAATTTCCTCAAACGATTTTCATGCTTCTCGAGCAGTTTTGAAACTGCTTTGATTGATTCCTATATTACTTTCACATGTGCCCATAAACTATACTATAATTCGAGCATTATTTATGCCCCATTCTTCTATTTTTCCTGGCTCATTAGGTTTTTTTTGGGTCTCATCTATGTACTCAAGGAGGCCTTTTCCGTGAATGACATTCCATATAAATGAGGCCCAAAAAGTGTAGTAGGTGTCATTGAGTTTAATAGGTACAAGCTGGAAAGATTCTGATTTTTCAATGAAGGGAAATGAAGGAAAGAGAAAGGCTAGGAAGAGTGAGAGACTTTGGGGTAGTGGGTGGGTAAGGGAGACACAAGATGGAGAGAGATCAGTAGAGAAAGAAGAGATAAGGAATGAATAGAGAGTTAAAAATAATAATCATAATAATGATGTGTGCAAAAGTGCCACGTATGGCAAGAAGACCAATATGCTAAATGGTAGAGAGAGAAAAAAAGCAACAAAAGATGGAGAGATATCAGTAGAGAGAGATGAGAGACAAAGATAGAGAGCGATCAGCAGAGAGAGAAGTGATAAGGAATGAAAAATGAGTCAAAAAAACAAATAATGTATGTAAAAGTCCACGTATGGCAAGAAGACAAATATACTAGATGGTAGAGAGAGAAAAGAAGGAAACAAAAGTGTAAAGTTATCAGAGGAGCAGACAACACTCAAGATAGAGAAACTGCGAAAGACCTGATGCAGATGTGGTTCGTTAGAAATCTTAGATTAGTTTGACGAGATTAAGAAACCAAGGGTCTTTAGATGTAAACAAGATCAATAAGGAATGAACAATTGATTTGTAAGGAATATGAGTGGAACACAGAAATAGTGATTCTCAGGGGCCCAAGTTTTGCAAAGAATTTTTTTGTATATATCAATGGTTTTCAGAGGGTTTTAAAAGATGGGGTTCAGATCTGGCCATAGATATGGCATCTAAGCTGATCGAATCATGTGGTTGAGGAACGAATCACCGATGGCGAATCTGAGTGGCTAAGGGCAAGCAACAGAGAGGTGAGTAACGATAGACCAGAAATTAGAGTTGTGCGAAAAAGAAAGGAGAGATCAAAGAGAGCGAGTTGTAGATCTAAGTAGATTTAGGGGTTTTCACTTCTTTTTTTTACGTTGAGAGAGGGGGACAAACGTGAAAGTCTCTGGTATTCAAAATGGTGGAGTTGAAGCAGTTGAGAACAATCTCCTTTGTTGGACCAACCGAAGCTAATCGTCAGAGGACCTTGGAACTAGAAAAGTATCTGATTGAGGTGGGCCTATATGAGAGCGAGGAGGAGGCAGCGAAGAAAGTTGTGAAGGAGGTTTGAAAAAAAACAAACAAAGACCGAGTGTTGTGTGCTCGAAAGCCAGCTCGAGTAAAGTCGTGAAGTTGAATGCAAATCACCTTGGATATTCTCTCAAACTAAATAAGATAACTCTCTACTCTTACCCTTGTTATTCTGCTTATCTATTTTGGCAAAATTGTTAAGAATCCTGAACATGAAAGAGATCAATAGAATCAACAGTTTCTTCGAGGGAAACCAACCTCTGAATGCTGTGCATTCCTTAGATAACTAATTTCCACCCAATTGGGATAAAAAGTTACACATAAATAGACTCCTTCCACGATCCTTCACCCACTTCCTAAACCCCGAAAACTAGGACTCACAATAACTAACAACAATGTGAAAACATAGAACTAACTAACCACTACAAGCATGACATAACTGACCACTATAACTGAGGACTCAAACAATTAACTGACCACTACAAGCATGACATTACTGACCACTACAACTGAGGACTCAAACAATTAACTGACCACTACAAGCATGACTAATACATAACATCCCTCCCCTCTTAAACATCACCCTTGTCCTCAAGGGTGAACTCCAAAAATCGAAGTTTCAGTTGTTGTGCGTTCTCCCAAGTGCCATCAGCTGGTGAAAGCCCCTTCCAATGTATAAGGACATCTTCTTGTTTCTTCCTAATCCTTCTATCTAGCACAACTTGGGGTTGTGCTAGAATTGCATCTTCTTCCTCGTGGAGTGTTCCCACCTTCTTCTTCAAGCAAGACACATGAAAAACCGGATGGATCCTTGCCTCGTCGGGTAGCTGAAGCGTATATGCTACCGATCCCACCTTCTTGGATGATTTCATACGGGCCGCAGTACCTTGGGGACAGCTTCAAATTTTTTCTTAGTGAAATGGATACCTGTCTGTATGGCTGCAACCGCAAGTCAACTAAGTGTCTTATTTCAAAACTTTTATCAGTTCTATTTTTATCCTAAAACTATTTCTTGCGATTTTGAGCAGCTTGCAATTGAATCTGCAACTCGTTAAGCAATTGATCTCTGTCAACAAGTTCCTTCTCAACTAACTCTACTGAGGTGGCTCTAGGAACATGAGATAGCAGTGTAGGTGGAAGTCGGCTATATACAATCTCATATGGTGTCTTCCCGGTAGAGGAGTGGATGCTTGTATTATAGCTGTACTCAGCCCATGCAATCCATCGAACCCATTCCCTAGGATTGTTACTAGTAAAGCACCTCAAGTACATATCAACAGTTCGGTTTACCACCTCTGTTTGGCCGTTGGTTTGCGGGTGGTAAGCTAAAGAAAAATTGAAGCTCGTGCCCTACAGCCTGAATAATTCTTTACAAAAAGCACTGGTAAAAACAAAATCCATGTAACATATTATGGATTTGGGCATTCCTGCAACTTGAAGATGTTGTCGAAGAATTCTTGTGTTATTGATGCTAATGTATAAGGATGTGAAATGGGAATGAAATAAGCAAACTTCGATAATCGATCTACCACTACAAATATGGTAGATTTTCCCTTTGATTTAGGAAGCCCATCTATGAAATCCATAGATAAATCAGTCTACACTTGAGCTGGTATGGGTAGGGGTTGACGAAGACCGGCTGGCGATGTGTTTTCCCATTTTTTATCACACTGTTTTGACATGATATCTGATGGTTTTCCTTATGCCTGACCAATTAAAACCTGATCTAATCCGCTATAGGATTTTGTGATATCCCTCGTGGGTTCCAACATGTATTTCTTGCACCATTGTGGTTGTCAATGGGGACTCAGCCAAAAGATAGATTCTATCTTTGAAAAATTGAATCCCTTCTGAGTATCTCTAGGGTCCTACTGCTTCTCCCTACTATATACATTCCACCACCTATTGTAATTTGTCGTTGGTAGCGACCTCCTTAATGGGCTCAAGCCACCTTAGTACTGGGCTGAAAATTGCACATAGCTCACTATTGTCTTGACGTCGTGAGAGAGCGTCTGCCACTACATTTTCTGTACCTGATTTACACTTAATGAAGAAATTGTACTTCATCAACCATTTTTGTTGGGCTGGGGTGGTAATTTTATGTTCCCACAAATACTTCAAACTCCTTTGATCAGTTCTCACAACAAACTACCTCCCTAACACATAATGTCTCCATTTTTGCACTGCAAGTATCAAGGCTAACATCTCCTTTTCATAAGTGGACAAAAGTAAATTTCTCCCTTGTAGTGCTTGGCTGAAAATGCAATGGGCATGTTGCCTTGCCCCTGAAGCATCGCACTCAATGATGAATGGTTTGGCGAAGTCAGGCAAGGAGAGTACCAGAGCCTTGATCATGACTTTCGTGAGCTGTTCGAAAGCCTCTTCAGCACGCGACGACCACTGGAATCCATCTTTCTTGAGCATGTTTGTTATCGGAGCTGCAATTTTGTCATAGTTCTGGATGAACTTACGATAATACCCTGTTAGACCCAAAAACCCGCATAAAGCTTTAAGCGTTGCATGTTTCGGCCACTCCATCATTGCCGAAATTTTTTCTGAGTCCACTGCTACTCCATCCTGGTTAATGATATGCCCCAGATATTTTACTTCCCTTTGACAAAAGTTGCATTTCTCCTTCTTCATAAACAACTGATTAGCCCTCAAAATTGAAAAGGTAGTTTCCACATGTTTTAAATGATCTTCCCAGTTAGGGCTATAAACTAGAATATCATCAAAAAATACTAGTATAAACTTGTGGATGTAATTTTTAAAGCCGGAATTCATTAATGCGTAAAAAGTGGATGGTGTGTTTGTTAGCCCGAATGACATCACTAATTCACAATGACCATGGTGGGTTCGAAATGCAGTATTTGGTACATCAGCAGGATGCATTCGGATTTGATGATAACCCGACCTTAAGTCAAGTTCAGTGAAGTAAGACGCTTCGTGCAACTCATCCAACAACTCGTCAATAATCGACATTGGAAATTTATATTTGATCGTCGTGTAGTTGACTGCCATGTAATCAAGGCACATGCACCATGACCCATCATGTTTCTTTACCAGTAGTACCGGTGAAGAATAGGGGTTGTTGCTAGGTCTAACCACCTCAGATCTCAACCATTCTGCCACCAACTTCTCTATCTCCGCCTTGTAATAGTGTGGGTACCGATATGACCTTATGGATATTGGCTAGCTCCCAGTCTTTAGTGGAATTTGATGGTCCTGTGCCCTCTGAATTGGTAACCCCTTCGGTTTCTGGAACACGTCCTTGTACTTTTGCAACAATGACTCAATGATTGGGTTAGTTGTAACTTTTGAGATTGTGGGCCGTGAGTTACCTGGTGGTACTTGCAAAGATAATGTGAATATTTGCAGCAAGAGTCCTTCTTTGTTCTTCTTGGTCTCCTTGTCAAACTCCACCTCATCAATCACCTTATCATCAGGAGTGTGTGCTCCATTTAATATTACTTCCTTACCATCCACCTTAAAGGTCATTTGTAACTTGGAGAAATCCCACATAATAGGACCCAAGGAACTTAGCCACTGCGCACCCAGCACTGCATCATAATCTTTGAGGGGAAGTAGGAAAAAATCTACCTTGATGGGGATCCCATGTAATTTAACGCATACATCCTTTCAACAGCTTGGGCTTGACAGTTTCTCTCCACTAGCCACCGCCACTTCAAAGTTTCCTTCTTCTTTAGGTGACAGTCCCACCCTTTTAGCCACCTTATTTCTAATGAAATTGTGTGTACTGCCAGAGTCTATCAAAAAGATTACTCGTTGTGGGCCTACAACTCCTTGAACTCGCATCGTCTGTGAACTTTTGATTCCTGACATGGCACGGATGGAAATTTTTGGTGTCTCGCCATTCGTAGGAGTTGCATCTGCTTCAACTAGGTCCTCCTCCTCGTCATCCGTCCAACTACCTTCGACGAGGAAGAGTTTCTTGCAATGATGGCCTGATGCAAACTTCTCATTGCAATTGTAACACAAGCCCTTGGCTCTACGTTCACTCAACTTAGCAGGAGTAAGCTTATTAATGGGCAAGGATGTGGGGTTGGAACTTGATGCCTCATTAGAAGCCTTCTTTAACAGAGCTGAGGTAGGGTTCTTGTCGGATTGATTGCGTGATTAATAAAGCCGAGCAAGTCCAATCGCTGCATATAACGTAGTAGGCTTGCAAGCTTGGACATCAACCTTCAGTCCAGAGTTTTTCGTTAACAACAGTCTGGAAAACTCAGTTTGGTAGTCTCTCACAGTCCCGGTTTGCCATAGTTTGGTAAGATCAACGAAAAAAATTATGTTAACGTGAAGGGCCATAAGTCTCAAAAAGTTCCTCCTTGAATACATGTCATGAGATGGGTTCGTCTTCCCACTCCTCCTTCAGTAGTTGGTACCATAATTGAGCATCTCCTTCAAGATTCTAGGATGCTAAAGGAACCCGTTCAGCAGCCCAGGTCTAGTGGTAGTCAAAAATTGGTCTGCACAGCAAACCCAAATAATAGGGTCCTCATCGCCGTTAAATTTTAGGAAGTCCAATTTCATTACCTTAGGTAAAAAACCACCAGTTGTTCCCATAGAAGATCTTCCATCACGCACAGAAAAACTATGGGAAATTTCAACTTGCTCACAACTACCTGCAACATTGTTGAGCTTGGTGTTAACAACAGCAAACATCTGAAGCATCGACTCCATCATCTCTTTGAATTTACTATCTTGCATGGCTGCAAGGTTTCCCATATCCGTCTCCAGGTGATGATCTGCCATGTCTGGCTCTGATACCGAATTGTTGTGTCTCGGAAGCCTGCTCGAGTAAGTCTTGCAGCTGAATCCAAGTCACCTTGGATATCTCCCGAACTAAATAAGATAACTCTCTACTCTTACCTTTGTTCTTCTACTTAACTATTTTGGCAGAATTGTTAAGAATCCTGAACAGGAAAGAGATCTATAGAATCAACAATTTCTTCGAGGGAAACCAACCTCCGAATGTTGTGCATTCCTTAGATAATCATTTTCCACCCAAGAGGGATAAAACGTTACACATAAGTAGACTCCTTCCACAATCCTTCACCCACTTCCCCAACCCCTAAAACTAGGACTCACAATAACTAACAACAATGTGAAAACATACAAATAACTGACCACTACAAGCATGATATAACTGACCAATATAACTGAGGACTCAAACAATTAACTGACTACTATAAGCATGACATAACTGACCACTATAATTGAGGACTCAAACAATTAACTGACCACTACAGGCATGACTAACACATAACACTGAGAGTATAGAAGAGTACCAGTTTTAGAGAGAGAAAGAATGTCGTGTTTCAGATAGACGAGAGAAGGAACAGGACACCAATGGTAGAGACTTCTGAGCCAAGATGCTTACACAGAGGAGCAGATCAAAGAGAGACCAGGGATTTGCTCTGAGACCATGGAGCTAAAATCGGAGAACCTTATTCTGATACCATGTGAAGAGTCTCAAGTTTCTTTGAAGTTCTGAAGAGTCTCAATATCCATTATTCATATGAATATATAGATTTGTCTTTTATAAGCAAATTATAAATGACAATAATAGAAACTAAATCATAGATACCTAAACTTTTAATAAATTACATATCCTCTATCAACCCTTCCCATAAATACTGATTGTAATATATATTTTTTATATTAACCTGATACACAATATACACTTTCCTTTCAAAAAGTACAGGCATCAGGAGGGGCAGGAGCAGGAGGTGCGGCTTTTTCGAAAATGACCTCAGGCAAAAGAACACGATTGACCTGATAAATGGCCACCGGTCGAGTTGTGTACAAAGTAATGAATGTATGTGACCACCCTGAATCACGTTAAACACTTCCCTTATTTTCCGTAAAATTAAGGGCATATTGGCACCCTGCAAATGTGCTTGTTGGGCCTTGTTCGCTGAGGTTCTTGAACTCGGCGAGGGAGTGGCATTTTGGTATAGCATGGTAAAGCATGAGCGATTTGAGCTGATCACTGGTGAGGTTTGAGAGAGACAGCTTCTTGAGAGAGGAAAAGGTCTTGTTATTCGGGGTGAAAATGGTGATCCCTTGCTACCTGTTGTTGGCCTGGTTTTGGAAGCTTTTCAAGGAAGAGAAGGAAAGAGCCTGCAATTGATAAGAGTTCAGTTAGGTTCACGTAGTCAGGAGCAGTAGCAGGAGATTGAGATGGAGATGAGACAGTTGCGGCTTTTGTTGAATCCAAGAAGAGTAACCAAGCCAAAGCAATAGCCATGGCTGAAAGCTTCATCTTTCCTTTCATGGTTTCTTTCTCCCCTTCTTAAATGCCTTGAAATCAGAGGAAGACCCAGAAACCTGCAACAAAATCACAACAGTTTCTCTCACTGACAGATCTAGAACTCAAAAATCGATTTTGGTAAGATGGGTTTCTATGATTCATTGAAAAGAGTGGTGAAGAAAGGATAATGGTTTAGCAGATCTAACACACAGCTTTATTGCTCAGTTTCAGCATCCATTGAATGTCAAACTTCTTTCATGAGTGAGAAATAAGATTTTAAGAGCCAGAGAAATAACCACGAAATACCAACGCCTAGTGTAGATCTGAAATCTAAAGCTTTTTTAAATAAAATAATCAGAGAAAACTAGGACAATGCAGCATATATGGAGATGAAGACAGACAAAAGGTGCACGTGAAAGCCAAAGGCAAAGTCAATGGGTGACAGCAGGTGAACGTAGGTGGATACAACCCTTTGCTTCCTTTCCCAAATTTAGCTGGATATTCATATTAACGTACCATCCAACCCAATTAGGACCATCTATGCAATTAAAAAATGAAACAACTATTTAATTTTTAATAAGAAAAAGTTTATAATCCAAATTTCTAGAAAAAGTTTATAATCCAAATTTCTTTTTAAGAGAGTATTTATTTATTTATATTCTAAGCAAGGTGCACCTCCAAATTTTTTTATAAGAGAGTATTTTAACATTGAAAAACCCTTCAACCCATATATGATCATGAGTAAAAACGAATTTCAATATCTAAAGCTAGGGGATCTTGTAACAAATTGTTTGGCCGTTTGTTTTCAAGATTTGTAAATATCTATAGATTTGTTCGATTAGTATCCTTTTTTAAATTTTATAACTAGGAATGGAAATAGATTTTCAAATCATTAATTCTCCGACCCCAAAATGACATCTCAGGCAGAAGTCACTGGTGGCTCTAGCTTTTGCAGTATAAGAAGGGTGCCTTAATATAAACCCCACCCTTAAGATAAATAGATAGTTGATCTGGATCAACCCAAATGAAAAAATAGAATGGATGATCCACCCATTGGATCCATGTTTTCCAGCACAGATTAGTAAGAGTTATTCTTTACTGATAGATGGGGAAGATTTTGACTTGTAACACCTTAAATGCTTTGGGAATTGTATGCTATAGCCCCATTGACTTTTGGTAGATACAATTAATCTCGGTCATTGACTGTGAAATCCATATTTAAAGTGTAGCACAATATTCGATAAATTTTACTTCGACTCAATTAAGTGAGACATCTTCGTCCACTCCATTTCTCAATTAATGGTAAGGGAAAATTGTTTCATGTGGGTTGGATGGTATTTCTATAGTACACGGTCCGGAGGTATAAAGTATTTATTTTAAAGGTTAGATGGAAATAGGTGGTTCAACAAAAACAGTTGTAACTGGAGGTTTAAATATTTTTTTAATATAATTATTATTTTTAGTTTTCAAATTTTATTTATTTTTTATATTCATGAACACCATGTTAAAGATTATAAAAGTTTAAGATGAAATTATATTTAAAAATATATTTATTGCCAAGCTTGCTTTTCTTCATATGCGGGCTTGGCCGCATAAAAACCGGATCCAATAGTCAATAACGATGGTGATCCATTTGTACTAAAAGTAGGCATTCTCCTGGCATATATTTCTGCAAAAAAGGAATGAGAAATTTAAATACCAATAGGCAATAATTTGTCTCAAATTACGGTCAGCATCCCGTCCCTTGGCTTGTTTTTTCTCAAGTTATCCTTAGGTAAATCGAACACCAAAGGGTGGATTCTTTTAGTTTGATTCCAAGCACCTAGAGGTGTCAGAAACCACATGGCTCTCTGGAACTATCAATGCGTCACGACAACTTGCCGTAAATTTGGAGGGTGGGTTAATCCTATTCTATCCCTGCTAAATGTAGCAATTGAGAGAGAGAGAGAGGGATAAATGTTGCAATTTCGAGAGAGAGAGAGAGAGCTTACATGAGAAAGAAGATGGGGAGAGAGGAGGCATTGGTGCGAGAGAAGATAGGGACAGAGGAGGCTTTTGTGAGACAGACGATAGAGAGAAAGAGAGGAAGCATTGGGATGTTTGTGTGTTTGAGAGAGAGAAAGGCACTGTTGTTTGTGAGGTAGAGATAGGGGGAGAGAGAGGCATGTGTATATGAGAGAGGCACTGGATTTACAGCAGTAATCCAATGAACTTTTTTTGTCTCTCATCGCTTCTCTCTAGAGATTTACAGAGTAATCCAATGAACTTTTTCCTCTCTCATCGCTTATCTCTCTAAAGATCCACAGCAAGGAAAAGAGCCAAAACTTTTTCTTCTTTCATAATCCAACCTCTCGTACCTCATGAGCTAACAACTTTTATCTATGATTCCTAAAATGTCATCCACCGCGAGTTTGTACCCTCTGGGAAGGTAAAACCCTAAGATCAGCCACCATTGACATCATCCGCTCTGGGTTCGTTGCTCATCTCACAGCCCGACCTTACCTCTCCCCATCTCTCTCACTCTTTTTTCGTTCATCTCTCTCCTCTAATCTTACAATAGAAAAATAAATAGGGTCAAGGGCCTGTGTGCCGGTTCAATCGCTAAGGGCCGGAGTGCCGGTTGAAGCGATTGAAGGTTAGGAGAGGGCTTACAGGTTTTGGGGATAACAGGTAGTTGTCCGGTATTTCAATCACCAGCTAATTTTTTTTTTTTCAACCGTATAAATCAAGTGACTTTGACAAGAAAAAAAAAAACCCACGAGAAATAGTGCCGCCCGTTATTTAAGACAAACGTGATCTCATTTTATAATTAACCCTCCCAATTGGTCCATATATAAATTTCTCAAAAGTAAGTGTATTAGATATCATATTAATCTATGTTGAAATAATTAAAATCTTTCCTAATACATGAGAATTTGAGAATCATGGCATCTTCTATCTTGCTACTTCTCCCATAATATCCTTTTTTGGGGGGCTATGTTCACTCGAAAGAGAATGGTCCTATTTCCTTTTGTTGGAATATTTTAAAATTTGCCTAATAGCTTAGACGTAGATGTATGGCATTTAATATCTTTTAAAAGACAAAGGACAGGCTGGTAATTTCCTCCCATAATATTTTTTTGTATCCAATCTTCCACTCTACCCTAGCATATGTCATTCTCTCTCTCTAACAAACTGCAGTTGCTCCCACCAAACGCTCTAATGGGGAAAGTGGACACACTTTCTACACACGTGCACATACACAAGTTTTGCGTGCACGATGTGTCATTGTATTGGCAATTGTTAGTTACTTATGATTGAGGCTTTAAAAAATCAGTGATCTGGATCGAAACCTGCCAATTTAGATCATCAATCAATCAGGCCAATCCAAATCTCATGAAATATAAAAAATCAGCCAATTCCCATGAACCGACCAGTTCCCCATGAATTGCCCGTTTCTGTGGCGGCTAGTTATGTCAGATCAATTCATTCAAAAAACTGGTACAAACTTATTTTACCTTTTTAATTTTTTTATTTGTTTATTAATTAATAAATCCAACTCTTCAGTCTAATTTTGGCCAGTTCTCTGACAGAACAGACATGTTCTTAAATTTAATGTGTACTGGCAAAACGTTGGAGGAACGAGACCAAGCTTGTTAAGAGTGATAACGTATTATTGGTTGATGAAATATACTAGTCACTGTCCCAATATTACATCTCAAACAAGATAAACGTTAGTTTGGTTTTCCCTATGTTAGAGATCATTAATAAGCTCAAGTTGATTTGATTTCATAAAGGTGCTTATTCAAATACTTCATTTCCAAATGACCTCATTGGTGGTTGAAAACCCTAAATAATTAGGAGTATCAAATACTTCATTTCCAAATGACCTCATTGGTGGTTGAAAACCCTAAATAATTAGGAGTATTGTGACAATTTAGCCCAATGAAAAATTATAAACAAAAAGTTTGGATTGTTCAGAACTGGGAAAATAGGACTTCCACATGGCTAAAATACTCAAGGTTGTTATGTGTTAGCATTCTTAAATTTTATGTATTTTTGTGCTTGCAAACCTAAATAACCAGGGGTACTTTTTTTTAATCCAGCTTACGCCACTTAAGTTGGGACAAATTATTAAAATACTTCTAATTATTCAGGGTTCTCAACTTTAAACAAAGGTAATTTAGGAATTTTTTTAAAAAAAAATGTAAAGGTACTTTTATCAAATGAAACATAAAAGTTAATACGCAAATTGCATATTCTTGTACAATCGTCCTACAAAATATATCTCAAAGATGTATTTTCAATTCAAAATTTTAGAGTTCAATAATCTTAACTATGACGATAGTCTAAATTTAGAATTTTTTTTTCCAAAAAATATGAATGTTATTTTTTGAATTCATTTCTTTACCGTCCATTTCAATTTATAGTAGATGTGACATTTTTTGACATCCGTTTTAGAGATGGATGCGAGATAGAAAAAGGACCGCATAGTAATAGGTGAGTCAGCTGACTCACCAAAACTATGTCCAACTGGGTGAGCCATTGTGTGTATCTAGGTCCTGGTTGGCCAAGCACATTCAGCTTAATGGTCGGGATCCATGTTATAAACCCACTTGGAATAATAATGAATTGGGTTGTGTGTAGGTGTGATGGGCATGTTTGTTTGTTCTTTAGGGCAAAAAGTTCGGTGTGATTGAGCTAGGCCAGTTTGGATGCTTGATATTTTAAGGGTGGGTTTGGTGTGTCTGGGTACACGTGTTGTGGTGAGTCCAGCCGCCCTAAATTCATTTTGGTGGAAGGTTTTGGATTCAAAATTTATCCTGAGTTACCAAAACCTTCCCAAAAATGTTTTTATACTTTCTCTACTTCATAGAAGATATATGCTTCCCCCTATCTAGCCATCCAATTTATATCAAGTGAGCCACTGACCATTTAATCTATAGATCCAACGCCTTAGAGTATTTTATTTTTAGATTTTTTACAAATTACATGAATATAAAACTTGGTACGTGCCATCAATGGGGCGCACCTAAAAAAAGATTAAAAAACAAATTTTGATAAAATATAATGACCAAAATACCCCTTAAAATTTTTAGGGGTATTTTGGTTATTTTATTTTATTGGAAATAGTTCTTTATTTTTACAGGTGCATGTTTAAGAAAGGTGTGGATGCCCAAAATCTAGTGTCAAAATAGTTTGTAAAAAAAATTTAAAAATAAAATAATGTAGAGACATGACATTGTGACTAAGGCCATCTCAACCGTCCATTAAAAATGGATGGTTGAATAAAGGGTAGCATATAAATTTTATGCAGTAGGAGAAGCATAAAAAGTTTGCCCTTTTGATATTTAAGGGACAAAAGTGATTGTGGCTTCTATGCATAAAAGATAAATGGTCTTTTTATAGATAATCTCTTTGTTTTATGATCTATTTGAATTGGGGGTCGTTTGTATATTGCAACCTTAAACAATCGAAGTAAGGTGCATCTCCAAACGTTATCATAAGAAGTAATTTTGATGTTGAAAATTCTTTGAGCGGTACGAGAATCTATTTTTATCTCTAATTATAAATTTTGACCTTTAAAAATGGTTCAACATCTAATAGATCTACAGAAGCAGGAAAAGCTTGAAAATAAACAATCTATTATATATTAAGCGAGATCAACACCACTCTTATTATTGCGCTAGTGTGTTTTTTCATTCAATTCTTATCCTTCTCTCCCTCCAACATTTCTACATACTCTCTCTCTCTCTTTTATTTCTCTTCATTTACCCTTATTTTCCAACTTTCTTATATTTTTGTATTATCTCGCTCTCCATCCTACATGCATGCAAATACATAAATAGGTAACTCCTTTAGTTGTGTGATGACACCTCATCTTCTCTCCATCTCTCCAATGTTTCTATGTTAGCTTTTTCTCTCTCTAAATCCTATATGCATGCAAATACATATAAATATGTAACTCATTTAGTTGTCTAATGACACCTTATCTTCTCTCTCTTCCAATTAAAGCCATTTTAATTTACTCATATTTTTCTCTCTCATATTTCTATATTGGCATTCTTATTATCTCTCCCAATATGCATGCAAAGGCATAAAAATATGTAAGTCCTTTTTGTATCCCTACATGCATGTACAGGCATAAAAATAGGTAACTCCTTTCTCTATCCCTACATACATGTACAGGCAAAAAAATAAGTAACTCCGTTTTTAGTATGATGACATCTCATCTTATAAATAACCCTTTTTTTTTTAATGTGGTGTCACATTATTTTTCCTCTTTCCCCAATTTAAGTAAATTCTTCTATCCCAAATTTAAGTAAATTCATCTCTCTCTCCATGATTTACTCTAATTCTCTCCCACATTTCTCTCTCCCATATTTCTTTTCTTATCCCATATACCTCTCTCCCATATATCTCTCTCCCATCTTTCTCTTTTTTACTTTTCTCTCCCCCTCTCACAATTCTCATACCCATATTACTCTCACACACACACACATGCATGCTACAACTCTCTCTCTCTTCTCTCTCTCTCTCATGCATGCCACAACTCTCTTTCTCTCAACTTTTAACATCATACACGATAAATGTGACTATGCTAATTCTCTTCAAGGCAATTATATTTTCTTTCTCGACTTAGGTATGTAGATTTCTATTTTCTTTTGATATTGTATATTGTCTGGATTTTTGTTTCTTCTTCTTTTCTTTTTCTTTTGGTTTTTCTTTTCCAGGAACCCATCGATGAAGCGTATCTACACGTCATGGAAGAAGCGCAAAAGTTGTATATAGCAGCCTTAACTACTTTGAAAGAGAACCTAGATGAGTCTTCATTTGGCTGCTCATTGGATATTAGAATTCATCGGTATTATTTTTACTTAGAAGTGTGTGCAGTGTTTAATAACTATATTTTAATTGTTTATATGTTGTACTTCTATTGTCCAATGAAGCTATGCAAGGTAATTATATTGTTGATTTCTATTTTCTTTTGATATTATATATGGAAAAAGTTTATATAAGATTGCAAATTTAAATGTAGAATTACATATGCACCTAAAAAATCCATCAAAAAAAGGTTGTTTTAATGTCGAAAAACTCTCTAATTGATTATCTCAATATCGAGATGTATGAATATTAGGAAAAGAAAAAAAATATTTTAAGTATCACAAATAGTGCATCTTGCAACATATTATCTAGACCGTCCATTTTCGAGATATTTATATGTTTATAGATATACTAGATTTTAACCATTTTTGGAGTCTAAAATTTTATGATTAGAGATGAAAACAGATTTTAATATAATCCTAAAGAATATTTACACCAAAATTATATATTATGATAAAATTTGAAAGTATGCCTCAATTGGATTGTTTAAGGTTGTATCTTTATAGAAACCACACCCATTATATATTGTCTGAACTTCTGTTTTTGCTCTTCTTCTTTTGGTTTTTCTTTTCCATGAAGAGATAGATGAAACCCAGTTACACGCCATGGAAGAAGCAAAAACGATGTATCTATCAGCCTTGGGTACTTTAAGAGAGAACCTAAAGCTTTTATTTAGTTGCTCATTGGATATTAGAGTAGTTACTTTTGCTTCGAAGTGTGTATAGTGTTTTATGTAAGAACTAAATAATTTCAATTCTCTCTTCACCAATATTTTCATGTTCCTATTTTCTCTCCTAATAAATCAACTTTCATGAGAACTTTCTCTTATTTTCTCTCTTCTAATAAATCCCCCACGATCTCTCTCCTCTCCTGTTCAACTTTCCTAAAATTTCTCTACCTCTCTTTCCCACATTTCAAAACTTCTTTCTTTCATAACTTCCATTTACATATATTATACTTTATTTTATTTTATATTTCAATAAAAAAAATTTCTATTTAGTAAGTAGTTGAATATATGATATAAAATGTAGCAACTTTCTTATGTAAACTTCTTTCATATATTTGAAATCATTAATGCTATTTGTTTTCAATTTTAAAGAAATTTTTTATACTTTGTGTAAAAATTATTTAATTTATATTAATGAATGATGTAATTGTAAAAGCAAAAAATGGTAAAAAAATATAATTATAATTAACCATAAATACAAATTATAGAGGTACTAACATAGTTGAAATTATTTTGTAGAAATAACTACCTCAAAATGCAGTCACCTCATAAATAAAAAAATAAAAATTATGGTATTACTATAATTAGTAATTGAAAAAAAAACTCCTCCAATTTACTTTATTCCTTTATGGGTTTCTTCTTTTATTTATTTCAGTATCTATCTGTACTTTTTTTATAATTTTCAAATTTTAAAAAAAATTAAAAAAAGAAGAAGAAAATTTTTACTATTATAAAAAGAGAAATAAATAAATAATACCGGCACTTATGATTAGTTATGATTGTGATAGTTACCTATTTATTATAATTTTACTATATGCATCATGTGACATATTTTTGTATTTTCATAATCTCTAATTTTTTTAATAATTTTTAATTATAAATGAATAATATATGTCCTTTTGTAATTAAGAATAAAATTAATTATATTAAAAATAATAGAGCTGGAAATATAAAAAACTGAAAAATAATTAATAACGATACAAATTTTATAAGCTAATAATATAGTAAAATTTATAATGCTAAATGAAAAAAAGAGAGATAATTTCTTTATTGTTTTTCTTTCTTGCATCTTTAGTTTTGTTAATTTATCAATATAATTCTAACTTATAAATAAATAATATGTATTAATATAAGTAAAACTAATCTAGTGAATGATATAATTAAAACGAAAAAAAAGACATAACAATGAAGTTTTTGGGCTACATTTTGACCCATAAATAAACAGAATGCATTAAATTAGAATAAGAGAAAAATATTCATTTTTTTGTATTCACTATATTGTTTCTCAATTATTTTTATCAAATAAGACCGGCAAAGTAGGTCTATCATCTCTCTGTCTATAATTATGTGAAGATGGATCTATTAGAAGCTCTCTCTCTCTTTCTCTAATCGAAAGTCCTTTTAAAATATTATTTCAAAATAAAAATTTATTTTATAATTAATAATTAATATCACAACACACATGCATATTACTAGTCTAGATAACGTGTACTAAGATATACTATTTTTAAGACATGAAATTTCTATTTTTTTCCATATTTATATCCATCCCGATATTGACATGAACAATTTGATAGTTTTTTAACATCAAAATAACATTTTTGGAAAGATTTTATAAATGCATTTTAATTCGACATTTTAACGTGTCAACCTTATATAAAATTTTTCCATATTGATTATTTAGAAAATATTCATATTTGTGTTATTATTAGAGAGTTACAATTTAACAGGTTTAAGGCAAAATGGATTTATAGTGGCATGCGCACGTGTTCCAAGACCTAAAAACCCTTGAAAACCAATGGGGATGCAATGCCGGCGGGTGCACTAAACAATTGTCCTTTATGAAGAGGCCATATTTATATGTTTGAGAATGCTCGCGGGTGCCACATGGTCCCTTGCTAAACCAAAG